>NW_024543071.1:34827500-35400000 GCF_018167655.1 Microtus oregoni | reverse complement strand
AGCCCCAGATATACTCTGTAGCTCAGGCTGGCCTTGAACTTATGATCTTCTTGTCTTAACTTTTATAATTCTGGGATAATCAAAACACGTCACAGTGCCCTTGTTAACAATCTCTGAGAAGAGGCCTCACATATTTATTTCTCATGAGACCCTTCACATTATAGAGCTAGTTTTTAAATGGCTGTGATGTTTCGGGAAGGTCAAACTGACATACGTCATCATATAAAGCACTGAGAATAGGGTTCTCTCAGAGGCTTGAGGTAGAGTTCAGCGACGGAGCTGGGCAGACAGAGCACATGGGAGGCCCAGACTCAATCCCCAGCATGGAAAAATAAGAGTTGAGTTTCCTTTCTCCAAAATTTAGATTGGAGAAAGAATTGCAAGGCTTGAGAGACAGGTGATCTGGGAGACATCAGTTGTGACTAACATCTTACGATACTGAAATGCTTTCGCCACAAGGCAATTCAGAATAGCCTTGAATGTGCCAGTGGAAACATGGCACCGTAAACAGTCAATAGTTTTTCTCTTGCTCCGTGAGTCACCGCTACATCTTTAAGACACATGTCCTGGGTATTCGGTGTAATCCTAGGAGCAGCAATGCAAACAGAACCAAGCCCCTGCCTGATCAAGCATATCAGAGGATAGGGGTCGGCTAGTGAACTCCCCCCCTCCCCGCCATCTGCATCATTTTAATGCTCTGGGCCCTACTTCAGTGCAGATGAACTGAATAACTTCCCTTAAGACCAAAGAGCCACATGAGAGGAATGAGTAGAGAAAATAGCAAGCCTCTCCTCTCTCTATCACAACCATGCGATCTGGTGATTCTTTCTGGGGCAGTGAGAATTGAGAACTTCAGTCATGGCAAAGCTAAGGCAATCCTTCAGCACCTGGCTGGGAACTTCAGTTTTTATTTTACTATTTTTTTTTTAAATCTCAAAATAGCCAATCATAAACCTTATGCTTAAAGGAACTTAATTAGGTCTCTGAATTCAGAAAGGATTGGTCTTTCTGTTTGTACATGAAAAATGAAAAAGAATATTTCTACCTTTGGTAGGGGAGGGACATGCCCAGAACTTTTTGATACAGCAACTATAAGAATTACAAGAATAATTTGTTTGGAAATAAATGCTTATTCTGTTTTTTTTCTAAATCAGAATTTTAAAAGAAATGAAATCTCAGTAGTACACAATGCAATGGATCAAAGGAACTGGAGAAGACAAATGACCTATTTTGTAAAAAAAAAAAAAAGAGAGAGATTTTATTTATTGTGTATATAGTGTTCTGTCTGCATGTTTGCCTCCACTCCAGAAAAGGGCACCAGATCTCATTACAGATGGTTGTGAGCCACTATGGGGTTACTGGGAATTGAACTCAGGACCTCTGGAAGAGCAGTCAATGCTCCTAACCTCTGAGCCCCACAATGACCTATATTTGATACATGCGTCTCTCCTCACCTCCTGTTCTCAATTTTGATTCACAGACTTCTTTGAAAAATCAGTAAAGAGAAGGAAAGTGTACATTTCGTTGGGGAGAGGGAGAGAGTTAAGACAGATGCCTCTGGCTAACAGTTCAGGTAAGCAGGCAGATTACCTCCCAGAAGCCTTTCTGCTACGCACCTGTCCTTTCTCAACTCTCTCTATTTTTTAAGACATAGTCTCTGGAGTGGGGTAGAGCAGAGCACCAGTCACAGCACAGGTGAGGAACAAACAGGGGGATGGGGTGGGGTTAGTCCATAAAACCAGCCTTTTAGCCTCTAGGCTGGAGAGCTGGGCAGTCTTTGGGGGGACGGGACGGGACTGGCAAACTCTGGAAGACAGAATCTGATCTGAGAGGCTCCCAATACTCACAGCCCTGCCAAATCACACCAGAACAAGTCCCACAAAGAACAAGCCCCAGCCACAAGCTTTGAGTAAGTGTCCCACTTTTTGTTTGATAGTTTTATTGAAATATTACACACACACACCCCAAACCGATTCACTGAAAGTATATAACTCAGTGGGTTTTTTTTTGTATACCCAGAGTTATGTGACAGCTGCATAATCAATTTAACAATGTTTTACTGTCACTCACAAGGTAAGTATACTCATTAGCAATTATCCCATTTCCCCCAAGTCCTTCCTCAGCACCAGGAAAGAGCCAATTTACACTTTGTCTCTGAAGACTAACAGTGGCACACTTTTAAGTCTCAGCAGACAACTAAGAAAAGCCACCACTGTAAGAGAGGGGAAAATACAGTAAAAAATGTGCTAATTGTAAGGAGGCAGGATTATAAGGGAGAAGCAAATAGCCACCCCAGCTCCACGCTTCAGTGTTTCTTAGATCCTCAGCAAAGTTACTCAAACTCTGAAGTGAGAGGAGGCACCCAGAGATAATTGGGAGAAAAAAGGTCTTGGAAAGTAAAATAAAATAGTAGGACAGATTCAGTAACAAGTTACATGAAAAATCAAGGTTATCACACTTAACAATAGGCCCCAAAGATAAGACAGCAGATGGGAAAAATCAAAAGAAACATAGACAAGGTCAGTGCTTGGGGCTTTCAAATGAGATTGGAATGAGAGAAGAGAAAAAACATAGGAAAAAAAATCAAAAGAAAATTGCTGACTACAGAAGCCAACTCAGAAAAAGGAAGGAAGGAAGGAAGGAAGGAAGGAAGGAAGGAAGGAAGAAATTAGGGAAAATGTCTCAACGTGAAAGTCTTGTGTACAGATTGGCAAGGTACAGCATACTTTATAATACTTTATAACGGGTAAAAATAAACCCAACTTCATGCACTTTATTAGAAAAAAAGATCTCTAAACTTTAAGAGGGAGAGAAAACAGATTACATGCATTGGATCAGGAAACAGTAACTTTTTTGAACCCCTCATCAGCTCAAGAAGCTTGAAAACAACTCAATAATGCCCTGGAAGGCCTTAAGGAAGACTGTTCCTAATAAGACTCAACGTATTGCTAAACCCTTCCTTACGAGTCAGCTGAGCATAAGGCATTTCAGATACCAGAGTCTCAAGACTTCCTATGAGCCCTTTCTCAAAAAGATACCGGAGAATGTGCTCCATAAAAATCAAGGAGTAAGATAAGAAGAGGAAAATACAAACCACGAAGCAGTGGAGCCAACATCAGAGATAAAGCAGAACCTAGAGTAATAAGATGATGCCCTCAGGATGATGGGTACCAGGCACAGGGAGCAGACTGGACGAGGTCAGAAGTCTTTGGGAGAAGAATTCAGGGATATGGGCCTAATAGAGTCTATGATATATCGGAGCCAACCAGGCATGCTGGGGAGCTTGAGAGTTAATCCGTAGGAAGTTTAAGCCAATTAAGAATAGATCAGAACAGAATTCACTTTGGGGGGAAAAATACAAGACAAAGTGATGATGCTTTATAACAGGGCACAGTTGTGAGTGGTGTCTGTGACAGGGACAGCGATGACGTAACTCAAACAATGACATGGTTCTATTAAGAGAACAGAGGAGATGAGCTGGTTAGTACGGAGGGAGGGATGATGAGGGGGCTAGTGGTCCATGCCTGTGAAAAACTGGAAACTAGTTGTCCAGAAATCGTTCATCCCTCCCCAGTCCTTAGTGGCAAGATAATTTTGTTTACAGAGCTATAAAGAAATCTCTGAAAAAAGTTAGACACAAAAGGTGGCTGCCTTTAGTTGAAGAAATGAAGGCCGGAGACAGATGGGTTGGTGGTTTGCATAACAGTCTATGAGGAAGTCTTTGGCTCAATAGCGTATCATAAAAATAAATAAATAATAGTGTATTCATAGAAATAAAACCTAGAAAGACCCAGAGATGAATGAAGGATGTAGACTGTAACAGCAATACCAATGACATGATATAAGATGCCATTTACACTATTACACTACCTTCGTTTTCTTGACAGTAGTAGGTTTTATGCATTGGAGGGTAGCGCTCTACCACTGAGCTGTTATAGCCCTAGTCCCAATTGTAATCTTATAAAAATTTAGTTATTTTATTTTTTATGCATATGGGTGTTTTGTTTGCATGTACGTATGTACACCACGTGTGTATCTGGTGTCTGTGGAGGTTGGAGAGTGCCTTGGATCCCCTGGAGCTGCAGTCACAGATCATGATGAGTTGTCACATGGATGCTGAGAACCAAACCCTGGTCCTCTGAGAGAGCAGTGAGTGTTCTTAACCACTGAGCCATCTCTCCAGCTCCCCTGATGACAATCTTATATTGGACCAAACATCCTGAAAAGAGCCTGTCTGGGGTTTACTTAGGCACTAGTGATTATATGAAGTAAGCAGAGAATTCGGCAAGATGGCTCACCAGGTAAAGAATTTACTGAGAAGGCCTGACCACCTGAGTCTGCTCTCTGGAACTCCCAGTGGAGGAGAAAATGGGGACTCTATGAAGTTGTCCTCTGACCTCCACATGTGTGACATGGCAAGTGTGCCCTCCCCGCATAACACACACACACACACACACACACACACACACACACACACACACCACACACACACACTAATAGTAACAATAAAAAGAGAGTAGAATTAAGAATAACTACCTTATTTTCCAAATTACCTATATTCTAAAGCAGTTAAATAATTTTCATAACCAGAAAATGACCAATATAACTTCTAACTGTATCTAAATCCCTGTCCCTATATCCATCGATAAGGGGAGTTCTCACTTTCACCAAAGAAACGTCTTTTCAAGACATATGGCGTCTATTGCAGAGATCACAACGGGCCAAAATGCAGAGAATAAGTGGTCAGGGGGTGCCCAACTCCAGTTGATACATCTACAACACGACCCCTAGACCTAAGGCTCAGGGGACATTAGGGAAAAAAGGATGGGAAGATTGTAAGAGACAGAGGACCAGGACACCTCCTGCTGGTTAGTGTTGTCTACAAACGACAAGGAAGCTGAACCCACGTAATCTTAACAACATAGCTGCCAAAATACGACCTTCACAAGGGCAACACCAGCTGACTCGTTTGCACAAACGGGGGAAATCTCAAAGACCCAATCCCTAGATGGAGCGCTCCAGGCAATCAGTGCCTGCTGTGTGAGAGAGAATCGGCCTTCTCCAGGGATAAACTTCTCCCAGGAGATGCAATCCCAAGTGGTCAGCCCTAAACACTTGTACATATTTACAAAACTCAATGTGTTCAGCATCAGCAGGCTGTGTGTATCTGTATACATACATACATGCATGCATACATACATACATACATACATACATACATAGGTAATGATAATAATGAAGACAGCATGAACTTGAGAGGGGAGTGCGGGCATTGGAGGAGTTGGGGAAAGGATAGAAACGATGTAAACATAGTATTCATGTATGAAATTCTCAAAAACATTTAAAAATTAAAAAAAGAAAATAAATTCACAAACAAGTCCACTTCCTTCCTTGCTGTCCCTTCTCTCTGGGTTTTGAGACAGGGTCTCACTAGGTAGTTGTGGCTGGCCTGGAACTTATATGTAGACCAGGCCTCAAAGTTGTTGACTCTTCTGCCTCTACCCTCCAAGTTCTGGGATTACAGAAATGTGCCACCAGGCCTGGCCAGCTTTATTTCTTATAGTAAGTCAGGTCACAGCTGTTTCTATTAATAGAACCCAAGCCTTTCCAGTATATCAAGGGAAGATTCTTCATGGTGGCATTTTCTTTCCATTTTTTCACCAAGTTGATATTGAGATGACTATAATTAAACTTCCTAAGGATTATGAATCGATCAAGCTAATGATTGTGCTTCCTAAGGATTATGAGTCGATCAAGCTAATGATTGTTCTTAGCTTCTCCCCTCGGTACCACGAAGCTTTTCTTTAGACACAGCAACTCGATAAAAAGAATACTTTGTTTTGTTTGTTATCAATTCTAAGCTGAGGAAAAAAAATAAATCTTGGAAGGTCATTTTAAATCTCCAAAGTCAATATTACTTGAACCAAAAACCCCTTCATCTTTTAAAACTTGCAGGGTGAGACACTTGGGTTATGGCAACCTTCAGTTTAATGTTTACAAAATGCGACACAATTGGCCCTGTGTGTCAGCGCTTGAGACATCTCACAAATGTGCCAAGCCCATCTTATTGAGAGGAATACAATATTTATGTCCTGGGCTGCAGAGATGGTTTAGCTGGTAAAGTGTCTGTCACTCAAGCATGGGGACCGAGCTTGGTTCTCAGAATCTGTGGTGCACTGTTATAATTCCAGCCCCGGGGGTGGAGAAACACTAGGATCCCTGGTCCTTTCTGGCTGGCCAGCCTAGTCTAACTGGTGAGCTTCAGGTCCCAGTGAGAGACTGTCTCAAAAAAACAAGGTGAATGTGATACCCAAGGAAGAAGAAAGGTATCTGAGGTTGCCCTCTTGTACACACACACACACACACACAAACACACACAAACAGAGTTGCACACACTATTAATGTTCTAATAAACTATCAGTTAGGAGGAAAAGGGAAGAATATTCATACCTAATTGCATGGGTCAATGTTTTAAAATCCTAAATGTTACTTGGACAACTCCCAATTAAAATGAATTCTAATAATATTGAAATGTCTTCAAGATCTGCAAATTCTCTGATGTGTAGGATGCTCAGTGTCAAAATGTTTTCACAGGGTAGGCCTCCAGTCTGGGGGCAGAGACCTGGAAAGAGTATTGTAGCTGGGGTATTCTAAACACAAGCACAAAATCTGCTTCAATAAAACCAAACCCAGCCATCTAGGTGTGGTAGCACACACATTTAATACCAGTTCTTGGGAGGAAGAGGCAGGCAGATCTCTGAGAGCTCAAGGCCAGCTTGGTCTACAGAGTGAGACATTATTTCAATCAACAACCCCCCCCCCCCCCCATCCTGAATCTTCTTATCTTCCTCTTTGGAACTGTTGCCACCGAACAAACAGGCAGAACTCTGACTTTGCTAATAGTCCCCAAGCTTGAATGGAGGCCCTGGAAGATCTAGACGTATTGCTCCAAAGCAAGCACCGTGACATTTCAGAAAGTGGGACGGTCACTTACTCTCTGACCTTCTCTTGCCCAACCCCTGAAGCAAGTCCTGGCTCAGTTTCTTCTGAGACAGGTTTTAGAGAAGAGAGAAGAATGCTGGTACTACAGAGACATGGGCACAGAGAAGCCCAGCAACAGGCTTGCGAGAGAGTGGCCTGTGGTTTGTCACTAGAGGGCTGTACTGCCTTGTCCAGTTGACCCTGGGTACACTTGTCTCCTTGTCAGACAGCAGGCCTCATCACTGTGAGAACCAGCGTCAGCCATACTTCTCCGTTGCTTGGCTGAAAGCCTCTGCAATGGGCTGGCCTCTGCTCAGCGGTGCAAGTGACGGTTCATCAAGTCTGCTCCACACAGCTGTGCAGCCGGCCGGGCCCAAGTCCAGAGCCCCCCACCACCTCACACTGGCTGCACTGCCCCCCACCACCTCACACTGGCTGCACTGCTTCCTACTGGACTCATGCTCACTTTTGTCAACCTTTGGGGTGCCTTTTAGTGGATGATGATCATAACTCATGAGACCAAAACCGTAATACTTCCAAGAGAGACCTCAGAGAGCATATTTACATATGAATAATTATAGACGCGAGGGGATAAAGGTTCCATCAGTGTGTGTGAGTTCATTTTCTGTAACAAATTAAGTTTTTTATATGGTGTTAGGTTTGGGTGTACAAGGTGCTCGGTAAGAACTGATTTTTTTTCTATGTTCCTATCATGTATGTTTCAAGCACACTGCTTTACTACCTATAGAATGTACACCTTACAAAGTTGACAGATCCATTAAATAAGATAAATTCATAAAGTTTTTGGCAGAGTTGTTTCTGGCAGAGTTTGCGATAGATACTAGGCATCTAATACATGTGTTTTAGGATTACCTTAAACTAGAATGTAAAAACTGAACATTACTTATTTGTAATCATAACTGTTGGGTTGAAAATTTATCTTCCATATCTATACAGTGATTTTTATAAGCTTTATTTAATAAATGTTGAAGAAATAGGAAGATCACACCCCTTAGTCAGGGAATGACTTCAATCTGCAGTCAGCTCTCAGGCAGCTGACTTGCCTGTGTTGGCAAAGAAGTACCTGGCTCAAGTTACATCGGGGTTGTGCGCTTTTCAACAAAATATCCAGTTCCCTGCTTGTCATCGTTCCTACTGAGAGCCTTTCTCAGAATTCCTTGTTTATTATGAACCACTTCTGGCCATGGAGGCAAGAACATGAAATTTAAAAGCTGTCTCAGTTACAGGATAATACAAGCAATGAATGACAACCTAGCAATATGGGGACTGTCCTGCCTCTCAGGCCTTGGGATGAATAGCTCAAGGGCTATGTGCGCTGGAAAAGCCACATTAGTTACAAGCAATGGCAGAAGCAAGCGACGAATACCTGTTCCTCAAACCAGTGTTTATAAGGTGACTTTTTTCATTGTGGGGTCTTATCTTAATTTACCCAGCCCTAGGTACCTCAAATGTATTTCGGTATTTAAGAAACATTATCTGCTGAGGTAAAGACGTGGAGTGCCTCTATCAGGGGTATGCAGCTTTTGCTCTTGGCACCCATTCTAATATCTTCAGGGAGAAAAGAGAAAAAAATATCACAGCTATGAAGGCATGGTTCTTACAACATGGGACCTCAGAGCATAAAAAGGGATTCTCAGAAAATATGGGAACGGAAATTAAAAACCCAGTGGAGGGATTAGAGGGTAAAGCTGAGTAAATCCCTCAGACATAGTGAGAGAGAGAGAAATGGTAATGAGGACAGGAAGTAAACACAATTAGAGGATAAGTCTAGAAGATTCCTACACACATAAGAGAAACTGCAGGGAAAAAAGTTAGGGGCCCCCTTTGCCCCACTCTAAAACAATGGGTATACAGTCTAAAGAGAGTCTCTGATAGATCAGTGTAGCAAGTGACAAGCCAGCACAGGGGCACTATCTCGGGAAACTCCAGCACGCTGTCGGAAAGAGAACATGGATAGAAAGAAAGTATAGGTTATACTGAGAAAGTGGGAGTCAGCACAGAGCCAGACAAGAGGTCCCTAGGGTATGCAGAAGGATGGAGAAAGAAGGTCCCCAAGGAATGACCCTAGACCTACCAGTACAGACCAGAATACCCCAGAGGCCCTGGGAAAGCTTTCTATAGGCCAATGATATACACAGCAATAAAAACATATATTACAAATTAAGAAACCAGGTCTGAAGATGTTCCTCAGTGGTCGAACAAGAACTTGCCTCCATGTGCAAGATTAAACAAAAAGGCATTTGAGAGAAAGGAAAACCAAACAAAACTCAAAACAACCACAGCACAGTAGGCTCCGTATTCTGCAGATGTGGAACCCCCCAGACTCAACTGACAGGTTAGAATTTTTTTCAGGAAGAGAATCCCATCTTAACTGGCATTTTTATTTTATAAGCAATGCAGTGAAACAGGCATTTATACAGAATTTACATTGTGCTAGGTACCATTCGCAACCCAGAGGTGATAAAAAGTATACGGAAGGGCAAATGCGAATAGCGTTTTATATAAGGGGTTTGAGCAGCCATGGATGTTGGTATCTGAAGAAGGTCCTGGAATTCCAGTCCCTCTCCGATAGCAACACATGGCTGTGTAATATGGTATTTGCAAAGCTACAACAAAATCCTCAAAACTGACCAGTGAGCATAATCACGACAGAACTATCCTAGAAGATGGGAAGGCAAGAAGGGTAGCCATGCAGGCAAGAAGGATTTCATGGATGAGGCAGGTGTGGGGTTAAGAAAAGACAGATGAATTTGCTCTTTACAGGGAGAAGCTATCAGCTAATATATAAGAGAAAGCTACAGGAACAGCAGCCTATGCATGCTGCTTACTGATATGGGTTTTATCTAGAAAGGGATTGTCCCAAAGAGTTAAAGACACAGGATCCAAAGAGAGAAGCACAGGTGGAAGTGGAGAGAGACCCGTTCTTTCTCTTTGCAAATTCTATAGAGCCATCTAACTGCTAAAATGCATGTTTTTGTGTGTTTACATGTGTATGCACTCGTGTGTCTCCACAGATGGTTGATATAAAAAGATATAAACAGAAGGTGGATGACAACTTGATGTCAAAGTTTCCTTCCATTTCTTCCATTTCCAAAACTCTAGGATCAGAGAGGGTTTTTTTTTTTTTTCCTGCTAGGGGTGGGCACAGCAACAGCAAAGATGTTAGCATCTCATTTCCCAAATAAGATTAGACTGGACCCTGGAATGCTGCCCATTCTCCTGCCCACTCGGCAGCAAGAGAGACAACATCCAGTAACAACAGTTGTATGTATCAGGCACCAATCCCGACGTACCCACATATAATAAAAGAGAAAACAACTGCTTGCAGATTAAGTGCTTAAAGACTCAGAAACATACGAAAGGTTTGATGAGAAAAAGAAAAGAGAAATGTCACCATCTTTCCAAGTAGCAACCATTTTAGCCAAACCCAGTTATTGAATACATAAGTCTGGTTGGTTCTCATTCTTTTGTGACGTTCCAAGCACTCCCTTTCCACATGGGACAGAACAAGAATGAGCTCCTTTCCATCATCAAATATTTCATCTCTCCTTACTACGGAAAACAGACAATTAATAATTGCATTTTGGTTACTATTATTCTGGACTAGGAGTCTGTCACTACCTCGCGTTCTAACACTGAATTTACCTAGGTCTCTGGACACTGTAATTCTCATAAAGCCAAAGGCAGGCAGGGATGGTGAATGCATTTGGCCTCCAGGGGCCAGGCACAGCTATCTCTCTGAGGTTAGTGACTCTGGGTAGCAGGCTTCCACGGGTGGCTTTGACTCTGAAATCCTTCCACTCCAGCGATCTATGAGTCATCTAAATGAAAGAGACATTTGTGGAGCTCATCCCATAGGCAGCAGCAAGACTAAACAGGAAATGGGTCTATGATGTGGGAGTGTCATATATCAATCTGTTGATTTCATTGGTTAAGCAATAAAGAAACTGCTTGGCCCTCATAGGTTAAAACATAGGTGGGAGGAGAAAACAGAACAGAATGCTGGGAGGAAGAGGAAGTGAGCTCAGAGAGATGCCATGCTCCGCTCTCTGAGGCACACACGATGAAGCTCCAACCCAGGATGGATGTAGGCTAGAATCTCCCTGGAAAGCCACCTTGTGGGCTACACAGATAATTAGAAATGGGCTAGTCCAGGTGCGAGAATTAGCCTAGAAGAGTCTAGATAGAAATGGGCCAACCAGTGTTTAAAAGAATACAGTTTGTGTGTTGTTATTTCGGGGCATCAGCTAGCCAGGCGGCCGGGGTGCTGGGGATGCAGTCCTGCCGCTCATATTACAACAGGTCTACTTTGTTCCTGCGTTAGGGGAAATGATGCTGGAGCGAGCCTCTTGCTGTATATTTGTGAGAGAAACAAAATGAGGCCCAGGCTTCAGGCAACATCCTGCACTGGAAGGCCCCTGGATGGAGGAGAAGTGGCTGGACTATTGACACAAGCCTGCAAGTTGACCTACCACGAAGTGCAGGCTCAGATGTTCACTAATTTACACGGGACACAAGAACTACACAAAGGGACTGTGGCAGGTGGGCCAGTGGGAACTATGTCAAAGAGATGCCAAGGTCATGCTGGCTGCTGGATGGACAGAGATTATCTTAGCTGGGTTGCTGGCCTCTCAAAGACCACTTGATCAGGAATTATCCAGGGTAGGAAGCTAACATGTGTATACTCAGCTTCAGCAAATGATCCAGCCAGTTGCCGTCAGGCTGACCAATCAAGCAGGGAGATTCAAAAGGCCAGGACTGAGAGGGGGATATTTTTTCTTTTCTTTTTTTGGTTTTCGAGACAGGGTTTCTCTGTGTAGTCCTGGCTGTTCTGGAACTTGTTCTGTAGACCAGGCTGGCCTTGAACTCACAAAGAGGATGTGTGTGCCATCACTGCCTGGCAAGATAGGGTTTCTAAGGGCTTAGGAGGCCCAAAGTGACTCTCACATAGAACAATAGGGGCACCGAAGCTCAAGGGGACTAAAGACTTTCTCTGCTTAGTGATAACCAAGGACTTCAGATACAGGGAGGTCAAGAACAGCTGGGGAGCAGAAAAGCAATTTGATCTCAGGTCTGAAGGCCTGAGCTGGGACACAAATTTGGTACTGGCCAGAATCAAAGGTACTTCTTATTTTTGCAAATAAACCCGAATAATGGCACCAGGGTCCTATTCTTAATATAACCTGAAAACAGTGGCATTTTGCTATGCTTTGTATTTTAGATAGCACATCACACATTAAACCCCAGAAGTGCCTCAGTTACAGCAGCACTGTTACCCTCAGCTAAACCCCCTCCCCCCACAACTCTTCTGGGTATGAAAAGCTCTAGAGGACCCTGCTTGGACAGACAGGTCCCTGGAACACAGAGCCTAGTCACAAAGAGAAACATTTCTCTAGAAGGCCAGTGAAGGAGGCTAAACAACTGGAGAGCTAAGAGAGATATGCCCACTGTGATACATTTCCCTTGAAGTAAGGAAAATAAGAATGTAATTTTTGCTTGTTTGCTTTTGTTTTGCGAGTCCGGGCCTTACGATGTAGTTATGGCTGGCCTGGAACTTACTGTGTAGATCAGGCTGTCCCTCAGCTCACAGAGAACAACCTCCCTCAGCCCCAGTAAGGATGTAGATTTTTAGTGCCAAAATTTGAAAGACAGAGAATGAAAACAAAACCTGATTTATTTTTTTAAAGGCATCATCTCATTTAGAGCCCTGGATGGCTAGATGGCCTGGATCTGCCTATGTAGACCAAGCTTGTCTGGAACTTGTCTTGGGATTTAAGGTGTGTGTCACCGTATCTAGCAAGAAGGTATTATTCTTAATTACTTGTATGTGGATGTCTGTGTGTGGATGCATGCATACAAGTGCAGATGCTCAGAGAGGTCAAGGGTGTCAGGTCCTGAAGCTGAAATAATGCTGGGAACTGAACCTGTGTCCTCTGCAAGAGCAATAGGTACTCTTAACTGATCCAGCTCCATCTCTCTATATGCAAGCTCTCTCTCTCTGTCTCTCTCTCTCTTTCCCTCCAGGACTGACTAGCAGCCACCACCCACACCACCTCCTTTTTGACAATATGGCTTATCTATAAATTGGACTCATGCGAGAATCTTACTAATATATAAAAGGTGCCTAGACACAATACCAAGCATCGATCTTTTAGAAAAGGGGAATATTCACAAATTACCTCTGAGCCCTCAATTATTCATAAAATGCCATGTATTTGAAAAATTCACTTCAATTTCCTGCTCCTGCAGAAATCTGTGGAAGGATCATTTGAAAAGTCAATCACTTCAGAAGCAGTCCTATGGTTTATAAAAAAGAAAAGAAAAGAAAAAAAGGCAGCCATCTGGTAAGTTCCAGGTGCAGAAGATGTGATGGAAATCCGTGGTCCTTCCTTAGCTTTCTAGGGGCAGAGAAGCAAAACTAACAAGCACACTGTGAAACTTCTGTCAGGGTCTGATGTGCTCTGCAAGCCACGGATACAACTGGAGTGACACATGAGGTCCCCCCTCCCACCCTGGAGACCCTGGTAACCCCAGCATGGCCACTGTAGACCTCTTCCTATCAAGAGATTTTCTTGGGAAGGTTTTCCTTCAGCATCCTCGGGAACGCGAACTTCCGTTTGGTGATCTGCTTTCTCAGACTATATTAGGGACATTGTATTTCCTTGCTTATGAGTACTTCCTCCAGGCCGAATTACAGTCAGTTGAAGGGACAGGTTAGGGTCATAGTTTCAGAAGCCAGAATGTGCAGGATGGCTTTTTTCCCTCCTCAGCATGTCTGCAGCCTCACCTGGGTTCCCCAGGCCTCATCAGATAAAGTCTGGAGCTAAATGACTGCTTTGTCTATTCCATGTGCCCGGAATTAGCTAAAAGGGCATTTATAACCAGCATTCACCCTAGCATAGCACCTGGGAAAGCCAGGCACTTTGGTAAATACCGTGTTCTCTAATTGATCATTAGAAAAACTGCGGCTCCTTTACATAGCGCTATTACACTGGCATGCTAACAAACAGGCTCTGGGATTTGTTCTATAGGACTTGAAGTGGATTCCTGTTCTTGTGTGCATTCTCCATTGCAAAGCTTTGACCCTTGCATTCCTCATCCACCTTTTTCTCAACTTCTTTTTCAAAAAGGATGTTACGCGAGCCTGATTTTTGTTTTGCTACCTGTAGCTGGTCCGCACTCTACTTTGCAACCCTAGGGCCTCCGTGCTAGGGCAAGCTGCACGGACAGTTTCCCTTGCCAGGTCCTGCCAGCTGAGATGTGACACCAATGAGGAGGTGAGGACAGAAGCCCCTGGCTCCCTTCGCCCTCGTTTTTTTTTCTCCCTCCTTATCTGTGTAGTGCCTTGACTGTGTTCCTGCCACTGTCTCGGCTCGTTTAGCTGGGGTCACCTTCCACTGTCCCTGATGGAAAGGTGGCTGCAGGAGCACTGTGGGAGCTGCTTCCTCTGGGGATTCCTTGGGGGTTCTGCCACTTCTCCCTCCCGACTCTTCTAGTCTTTTTGCACTCAGTAAATCAAATACCTTTAACATCCCAAGTGGATTATCTGTTTTCTTGACTGGGCTCTCTGAGTAGTAAAGCGCCACCTGATGCTTTCTGCCAAAACCCGTGTTGCCTCCTGCAGAGGGACTTAAGAGGAAGCTGCAAGGTGTTCAAGCCTTGGAGTGCTTGGTTATCGACGTTAACAGATGATTTGATGGTGGCATGCTCCAGGAGGCGTTACAATTGCTTTCTGATCATTATTTCAGTTCTCTTTACAGCACGCCTTTGGGCCAGGGTATTCACTTATTCATTTATTACAAATAATTATTACATGCAGGGCATCTCAAACAAACAAAAACACGAATGGGCACCTCTTCCAGATGGGGAAACCATGGCGTACCAACACTAAATCAGCTTGCCCAGTGTGACCAGGCCAGAGGGACAGTTTGAAGGATGAAATTCTGAGTGGTGATTTATTAAGATGAACAAGCAAGAGAAGTACCTGAGGCAGGGGAATGAGCTAGACTGCCAGCAAAGGAAGAAACAGAAAAGCCCAAATATTCTGGAGACGCCAGACTGAGAATGTAACAAACAAAGGGTATCAGCCGTGGGGGTTGAACAGTCCTGGATTGGGTTCCGGGCACAGTAGGTGTGTGCAACAACCATAGAAACACTGTAATGTTCTGCCTGTAACAGGGTTGGGGAAAGACCTGGAATGCTCACTCTAGCAGCCCCCTCAGTCATGTTTTACCTAGTAAAGATTCCCCTGAATTCTGCTCCTGTCAAGATACAAGTCTTTGTAAACCAAGTGGATACTTTCCTACCAAGAGTCACTGCTCAATGGGCAGAGTAGCAGTTCTAAGTCCATGGAGGAAAGGGGGAAACAAAAGCGCCATGGCAGTTTTCTTGTGAATTAAAATTAACATGACATACTTTTAAGAGTCTTTGTTATATAATTATTGATGAGTTGAAATATGGCTGGCATCATGTTAGACAGATGGCCAGAGCAACAATGTTTTTAATGAGAAAAGTAGCGAATGACCTCTAGCACAGAAGTAACTTAGGTAGGCAACAATGTAAGCCTGTCACTTTATCTATTACAACTTTTTTCAGTTGTTATGTAGCAAAAGAAGGTAGCACAAATACAGGCCTAGAAGAATTGTTGTTAGGAAAAAAGGCAGTCTACCAAGGTTGCCTACAGCACACGACAAGAAGACCAAAAGTCTGTAGGTCTCGATGCAAGGATGGCACGGGGAAAGCATGGAGATCCACGCTGCAACTGGACCCTAGAAGCAGACTTACACATGCCACCAGAGGTCTGCACAGCCATTTCCTGACCTTTTAGGCTACTCTAAAGAAGGGTCTCTCACCTACTTTAGTATGGCTCTCCTTCCACGGTTTTAATCTGAGCAGTAAGCAATCTGAAAGAGGACACCTGTGGCTGAAGGAATCAGCTCCTCCACTCGCAGGTTCATAGCACTCAGGCAGGAAGAAGAGGGCTCAGGATTGCTGCCACATCTTCTGGGTCAGTCTGAGATCTAAATGTTGGACTCATCAATTACGAAGGTTCTGCCAGCTGGCTTCCCATGTAGAAACAGCCAGTTACTTCTCTTATGGCATCTGGTCATCTCATAAAACTCCGTGTCTCTAAAGTGGATGAGCTGCTAGAGACAGCCACTAGCAGAACACGAGCAAACCATGAGACTGGCTACCAAGGTGATGCTGGCGAGGGCCTCTGTGATGCGAGAGCACAGATGCATTGGGATGAAGGTAGCATTCAATCTGTATGCATAATCAGAGCAGCAGCTCCGCTCCCAACTGTGCAGGAAATTACGGGGAGAATGAATATTCATGTGCGTAACTTATTTCACGTCATTAAGCTGAATTGCTCTTAGTTTTGAGATTAAAAACAATTTGCCTCTCTAGTTCTCAGAGCTCAATTTATCCCTCCTTTAAAGAACAGATTTCTTAGTAGGAAAGAAAAATACAAGTATCAGAAATTCAGAACTTATATACCCACTATTAGTCTGTGATCTGGGCACACTAACCTGAGATCATGTAGTAGAACCTTTAAATCTGGACTCCTGATGCTGGGGAGATGGCTCAGTTCGTAAAGTCCTTGTTGGCAAGCATGAGGACCAGAGTTCAGATCCCCAGCTCCATGTAAAAAGCCAGGTGAGGGCAGCATATGTCTGTAACTTAAGCACGGGGGAGGAAAAGACAGGCCGATCCTTGTCTCAGCGAGCAAGACAGGTGCTCTTGCCTCTGGATTCCACACAGGTCAGTGCATGCCCTTTCACAGAAACATATGCATAGACATACAACACACACACACACACACACACACACACACACACAAACAGAGACTATGTACTCTCAATCAGCAGTTAAATATATACTTTCAAGGCACTGTAACTCTTTTCTTTGCTTCCTAGTCAATTTTGAGAGTACACATAACAAACCAGAATGAATTCTAAGAAACAGCGGGACTTTAAAAGTCACAAAGAATGATCCTTTAAAAATAAAAGATTTCTAGAGACAGCTATTTCCCACTGCAATATATAATTTAGGTGTGGACTTATCTGGGTGCTATTCAATGCTTTAAAGTTAAGGGCTCTATAGAGACCGAGAATGACAAGAATGACAGCCATTACCCGAAGTATTTATAGCTTATATGAGCACAGACAAGGATAACATAATGTTAAAATGAGAAAGCAGGCTGCCTGGAAGCGAAATATGATTCACAGAGTATCAGAAAAACCTCAGATATAACTTGCAATGTCAATATTTGATGTACTTTCTTTTTTCTCCTTCTCAAGGCATTTTTCTTCTTAGGCTGTCTGTATCTGGTTTTAAAACTTAGTGAGCCAGATGAGACTTAGGACCATGTCAACTTGTTACTTCCAGAAATATCATGTACAGCACTAAAGAAAATGATGGAACCATGATCTGAACATGTCTTTACAGTTTGCTGGTGAGGTTTCCATGCTGAATGAACAGGATGAACATTCAGGAATGCTCATTCACAGGGATTCTTGGGACATTGGTTCTTTTCAGGGTTTTAGCATCTCTGAATCTCAGGTCCTTATGGTTTCCCTAAGGAAAGCTAAGACGGTGGCAGGTCTTTCAGCTTTTCGTACACACCAAGGCTACCAGCAGAAAGGCCTGTGGGAGGGAGCAAGGTGACAGACAGCAAGGAAATGAAGAAGAGGGTGGTACTTGGAGAGTCCCAGAACTCTCCTCACTAGCAGATAAATGCCGGGAAGAGTGAAGCTGTGTGGTGATATTCTGTTTGTGCTCTAACAAATAAAGGCAGCCTAAAGATCAGAGGACGGAGCTAGCCACTAGTTAACCACAGAGGTCTGGAGGTCTGAACAGACAGGAAGTGATACGGCTGGGCAGAGAGAGGACTATAAGGTGAAAGGTGACAGGAGCTGGCCCCTTTTGTTGGCTGAAGAATTAGCAAGGTAAGAGTTGACTGTGGTTTACTCCTTTGTCTTTCTGATCTGTCAGCATTTACTCCTCTATCTGACCCTTTTATTATTAAGACCAATTAGAATTCACGCTACAAAGCTGCTTGAGCGACCTAGTCTGCCTGTTTTAAGGATGTCCCGGGAGCTCTGAAAAGCTTCCTCAGGTGC
Source organism: Microtus oregoni (assembly GCF_018167655.1). Lineage (NCBI taxonomy): Eukaryota > Metazoa > Chordata > Mammalia > Rodentia > Cricetidae > Microtus > Microtus oregoni. The sequence goes on along the minus strand of NW_024543071.1, from coordinate 35,381,875 downwards.
CACTGGGAGAACACCTGCTTGAGCATCACCCAGACTTCTGTGCCGCAGGAGGGTGGGCTCAGTGGAGCGACCAAGACTGACCAAAGCCTCTCTACTGGCCTTCCCACACATTTGGTAAGTAACCAGCCTCCTTCTGCTTTGGATGGAGTACTTTTTTGTTCTGAACCCTGACTGACAGCTCGGTAAAAGATAAAAGTGCAACATGGCAGTAGAGTGCCAGGGAAAACGGCTTAAAGCATCTAACTTCAAAAAGAGCATGAAGAGGTAGCCAGCTTCTAGTTGGACACAAAGACTGGTTTAAGGAGTAAGACTTAAGAAACCACGCAAAATGCCCAGGGGTTGAATACCCCTTACCAAGAGCCAGGGCACTTAAGAACCCTTCTGACACCAAACAACAACAGTGAAAACACCAGCAAACGAACAACAAAACCCGAACCCCAAATACTGTTCCCTTAGTGCTAAAAATGCCAGTCAACGGTTCAGGAGCACATTGAATTACCGCTCTTGAGAATGACCACAGGAGCCAACCATTACAAAGCACCATGGCATCCTATGGACTTGTTCTTAGTCTTTCTGAGAACTCCCTCAGACCTCCCCTCTATCCTCTGAACTGCTGCTTACGCTCATGGGGTACAACCCATGCATTCTGCTGCACCGTACATAGAAAGGACTGACAAAATGAGAAACCAAATTTGAACATTCATAGTCCATATTCATAGTAGGCTAGTGTATATTGTTTTAAATTTCTTCAAGCCAGGAAAGCTGGCCAAATTAAATGTCCTTGATGAAGTTGAAGTGATCTAAGTCATTCACAGAGGAGCCTTTCTGGCAGTTCTGCAGGTGAAACACTCCATGCCACGCCCTGCTTGCTCGCACCTGATCTGTTTCTGCAGACCTAGTGTTTGCACCTACTTTTCTATGTACCCAAGGGAGAGAGGCAGAGCAAGAAAATGCCACAGATAAGCAGATGTAACCACCATACTTTAACTGGCCAAAGACCACGCTAAACTCGGGACTGACAGATGTGGCAGTTCTGAGAGGCACTAATAATAGCATCCTTATCATAGGCATCAAGGTCTTATGTACAAAACAATGCCTGAAACTTCTCTGTAGCTATATGAGTGATGTGAATGAAGAGAGGTCATTTTAAAGCATCTACTCATGGGTTAGGATGTAGCACAGTGGCACAGTGCTTGACAAGCACTTCTAAGGCCCTGGGTTCAATCCCTAGCACCACCAATAAATACATAAAATGTAAGAAATTACTGATGTGAGTGATTGGGTTTGAACATGAATTCAAGGCTAGCTTGTGTTACATGAACTTATGTCTCAAAAAGGTGGGTGGGAGAGGGGAGAAAAAGAAAAGACCACAAAGATCAGTGGGTCAAAGGCACTTGCTACATAAATATGAGTACCTGAGTTTGATCCCCAGGCCCACACAAAAGCTGACATGGAGCATGAACATCTGGACTCCCACAGTCTCGGAGGCAGACAGGAGACTCCTGGCAGCGCATGGGCCAGCTATCCAGCCTTGCTAATGTAACAGGAAAACAGAGACCCTGCCACAAATAAGGTGGATGGTGACGACTGACACATGAGGTCATCCTGTGATCTTCATATGTACACTGACACAAGCATATCCACGTTCACATGTGTGAATGGCCACATGTGTACATGTGTGCACAAGCCTGTGCACGCATACACAGCACTGATTAAAATAAAACGATGAAAGATTTGTCTTTTTGCATGGAGCCATGTGTGTAATTCATTTCTACAAAACATAGTAATTAATCGCAAAGAGAAACAGAGGGGTTTTTCTTGAAATGTATTTTTGCAGCAGTAAAAATAAAGCACGCCCTTTCTCCTACACATGAGGAAGGGACAGGCACATCTGGTTGCTAGAAACACAATCACAAAGGTACTGCTTTTGGCCAGAGGTGGACAGAGGAATAGCTTGATTGGCAAGCTGATCGAATGAATGTTACCTGTTTGCATAAAGCGTGGTCCTGTCCTGTGGACAGTGTTCACCGACATACAAAGAAGAAGATGAGATTGTGGTCGCTAAGGAAGCAGCTTCAAATAATGATGGGGTGCTGGGTACCAGGTCTGGCCTGTGTCGGGATCCCAGGGCTGGGGAGTGAAAGCAAACACACGTTCGTGAATCTCAGTAATGCAGGCTACCTGCGATAACTTAACTTAGCTAAGAGCTTTCATTTTACGTATCAGGCTGCAAATGAAATTACGAATTAACTGTGCTCTTCTGAACTACAAGAGAAATGTAAAATATCTGCTTGCAAACAGGTTAAAGAGAAAGGAAATGACATTAATTTACAAAATGGCTTATGGAAATGACATTAGGGATGCTCTTTTAAAAACCTAATAAAGTGATTTAATCTTTCAAAATGATGGCATAAAAATTCCTAGGAGTTTAAGGAGATAATGTGGCAGAGATTAAAAGGATGACTAGCAGATGCATGAACAGAGAGAGGACAGGCTTCACCCTCCACATGAGAGGCAGACTCCAAGGGGCACAAAGAAACCCTTTAACAGAACAACAGCCTGCCACGTCTCAATCCCATTGGAGTCTACACAGACTTCTGGACATGACTCAGGGCTCTTTTTAACATTTATTTTTAATAGCAAGGCTGCTTTATAAAAGTGAAAAAGCTCTTATTTCTTTTTAAAATTTTAGGAGTTCAAGAAAGTATTTACGTCAGGGCCGTCCATGGTCAGAAAGGATAAACCCCCCAGGCTTAGCAGTGACCTGGAGCACAGGGGTGCTCCATCCAGGGTCCATATGGATTTTCCCCTCTCTTTTTGAGACAAGATCTTAGTATATACAGCCCTGGATGCCCTGGAAAAGGACATTGTTATATAGACCAGGCTGCTCTCAAACTCACAGAGATCTGCCTGCTTCTGCCTCCTGAGTGTTGGGATTAAAGGCGTGTGCCACCATATCTGGTTTATATAAGTTCTTTATCTTTTCCCAAACTGAGCTGAAAATATGTTAATGAATACAGTACAGCCTTGGGGTGTTTCTGACATTGCTTGATACACACACAAGGGTCCCAGATGATGTATTTTCACTGTGTAAATGGAAAATAGCCACTCCAGGCGTTGTCAGATGAGTTTGAGGGCTTGTTTTTTGGGGAGGGTGAGAGGGTAGTAATTTGGGCTGACTCTAGGGCCCTACACACGCTAGGCAAGTGCCCCCTCAATGTAATTCCAACCCCTGAACTTTGTATTTGAAGGAGTTTATTTGATGAGGTAGAAGGACGGGCATGTAGGGAAAGTGGAGCAGGGTCAGGAAATGCCGAACTTTGGTTCTTAAGTTTAGACAATATGTGAAAAGGTGCCCAAATCTGTACTCAATGGTTCAATTCACGTGAAAACAAAACCCCCAAGCCCAACACAGGCGTACATCACGCGCAGGCGTACATCACGCACACAGGCACACATCACGCACAGGCGCACATCACGCACAGGCACACATCACGCACACTGGCACACATCACGCGCAGGCGTACATCATGCACAGGCACACATCACGCACACTGGCACACATCACGCACAGGCGCACATCACGCGCAGGCACACATCATGCACAGGCACACATTACGCACAGGCGCACATCACACGCAGGCGCACATTACACACAGGCGTACATCATGTGCAGGCGTACACCACGCACAGGCGCACATCACGTGCAGGCGCACATTACGCGCAGGCGTACATCACGCACAGGCACACACCACGCACAGGCGCACATCACGCGCAGGCGCACATCACGCGCAGGCGCACATCATGCACAGGCACACATTACGCACAGGCGCACATCACGCACAGGCGCACATCACGCACAGGCGCACATCACGCACAGGCGCACTACTTCCTCGTTTCTAGGTATTCTAGGTACAGTGGAGTCTATTTAATTTCACTATAGCTACTGGGGAGCCCGAGACAGGACGACTGGGTGTTCTAGGCCAGCCTAGAAACTTAATAAGATTTCAATTAAAAACACAACACAAAGCAAAAAGTGTCTGTTAAAACAAGAGTTATTTAAGAAGACAAATTTGGTCCTGTTTCTTTAACTGTGGACCATTATAGTTTTCTGTGTGTTCTCATAACTCAGGCAGCCTGCTGGGGGAGAGGCCAATGGAAGGCAGCTTGAAGGAAGGGGCTGGGTATCTACCAGGAACTGCTGTCATCATTACAGAGAGGACCAAGGGCAATGTTCTGGTTACTTGTCCTATTGCTGTTACAAAGGCAACCCGAGAAAGGAAGGGTTATATTCCAGTTCTAGGGTGCAGTCCACTATGGTGGGGAAGTCATGACGGGGAGAGCCTAAGGCAGCCGATCCCAGTCATCTGCACAGGAAGTAGACAGGGATGAATGTTTATGTGCAGCTGGCTTTCCCCTTGTTGTGTGATCCAGGATGAAAGCCCAGGGGAAGGTGCCACCCAATTTTAGGGTGGTCTTTTTCATCTCAGTTAATCTAAGCTAGGTGCTCTCAGGGCATGCTCAGAAGTTAAACTAAGCTAGACAATTCTTTATAGGTATGCCCAGAGGTTTGTCTCATAGGTGTCTCTAGATCCTAGCAAGTAGACAATATAAACCATCATAGGCGAATCACTAATTCCCTTTGAAGTAACCCTAGACATGAGAATATGATAAAGAAACTCAATTTAGTATAAGGAGACAGATGCTGAGATTGAAAGGGACAGAAATAGCAATCTGTCTGAAGACTCCAAGGAAAGAGTATGTCTATAAGACGTCTTGAATCTTCTATGGGAAGTAGAAGACACTTCAGAGAGTCTCCAGAGAACATAATAATAATAAAAAGTCAGTCAGGTAATGGTGGCACACGCCTTTAATCCCAGCACTTGGAAGGCATAGGCAGGTGGAACTCTGTTAGTTTGAAGTCAGCCTGGTCTACAGAGCTAGTTCCAGGACAGCCAGGGCTCTTGTACAGAGAAGCCCTGTCTTGAAAAAACAAATAAAAAATCCTATATTTTTTTTTAACCAAAAGACCAAGAAATAATCGACAGAAATATATAAAACTTCCCTTTATTGCATTAAAATGGAAAATCCAAAAGTTAAGCTCAGTAGATAGATTAAAGTTTTTAATAAAATACAGTACTCCAGTTTGGTTAAAATAAAAAACTTTTTGGCAAATTAGAAACAAGAAAAGAAGTTTTTTGGTCTGGCAATCAGTACGAAATATGGCAAGTTTCATTTTAAACAGAGAACTGTTAGAAACATTGTCTTTAAAGTCAGGACAAGGCAAGGCTACCCAGAACCACCATTTCTGTCCATCACTGTATCAGCAGAGTCCCAGGCAGAAGCAATAGAGAGAGAAAGAACACAAGGTCTACAGAGTAGCACCAAACGCCAGAACATACAGTTCTTTAAAAAGGCACAAAGAGTCCACATCAATCTCTGTTCATCCAAGGAACACATCTACCGTAGTAAATAAGGAAATCCTAACGTTTATTTAAATGCACTGAAGTAGCTCTAAATAAACTGAACAGGTTTATTTCATCACTTCCACGTGTGCACATAGGTGTACACGCATGTACATGCCTATATTGCACATACACACAGACTAAATAAAATCTAGGAAAGCAAATACCAATATGTTTGCATTTGTTATCATGAAGTAGGTAGATTATAGATGTTTTCTTTAAATATCTTAATATTTATTATATTTTATGATAAATCATATGCCATACATTGTTTATATGACATTTCATATTTATATAAATTTGTTGTATTCTATGTAGCCTATAAATTTTTATTAATAGGCTATCTCTTAGAGCATGCATTTTCTAAGTTTTCTGCTGTGGCTTTACATTGCTCATAGAATTTACTAGAGTTTTTCTGTTTTAAGAGGTCGCAAGCACCTTTACCTTCCTCATCCAGGCTGCTGAAACTTGTTCCTTCAGTTAACAGATCCCGCTTCTCGTCCTTCCAGTCCTGGGTGACGGAGGACACAATCTCCTGGGAGGTCGCCTTCAACGCGGCAATGGAGTTGCACCGTTTCTTAGACGGTGAGGCCTTCAGAGCTAGAGAGTAAGGAAGAGAAATTGTAAAACCAGGCACAGTGGCAATCCCAGCACTGAGGCTGACGCAGGAGGGGTCGGAGCTGGCCTGAGTTACACAATGAGATCCTGTTTTAAAACAACCACAGAACTAAAATAATAAATAAAACTTAAAAAAAAAATCAGATTCGCCGGGCGATGGTGGCGCACGCCTTTAATCCCAGCACTCGGGAGGCAGAGGCAGGCGGATCTCTGGGAGTTCGAGACCAGCCTGGTCTACAACAGAGCTAGTTCCAGGATAGGCTCCAAAGCCACAGAGAAACCCTGTCTCGAAAAAACAAAACAAAAAAATCAGATTCAAATTTCTAAACTTATTATTCTATTTATTATTAATAATTTAGAAATAATTTGGTTATAGAAGGACAAGAGCTCATTTCATATGTATGGTAAGGGAGATTAAAATATCTGTGTTTTGGCTATATTATTTGTTCAGAATGACTTGATTTAAAGAAAAATATTCTAAAATACATTTGAGTTGGACTTTCTTTGGATTTTGAAATAGTCTTAGTTGAGGCAAGCTTTAATTATAAATTTTTTGTTGTTTTTGTTAAAATTGCCCTTCCTCCTCCTTGTTTTCCTTATGTTGGGAGGAGGCTGGGTGAGCTGGTAGATGCAGATGGCGGAGCGTTCTCACGACCCCAGCTTTATTAACTGGGGACCGGGACTTACAAATGTGCCAGGGTTTAATCGTATTCGCATGTTGCCCAATTTAGTCACGTTACTTCTGGTTGCTTCTTTCTTTGTGATTTTCCACCGAAACTTCCTTCTCTCTGGTCTTGCCGGATGCATAATTCACTCCCATTTCTATCTGAAGGGCATTCTCCAACCTCAGAAGCACGGTGGGAAGCCAGGCCAGTGAAAATGCACTTCTCCGAGCCATGCTGAAGCCTGTGGTTCCACAGAACAGCCTGGCACGCGCTGCTTAAGCTGCAGTCTGATCTTAGTTCATGCTTTCCCACAGTAACTCTTCTTGGCTGACTAAGGCTAGAGAATTTCGTTGGAGGAAGTTGGAGGGAGAGAGGGAAGCTGAGACCTGTTTATGTTTCCCCTGGAACTTGTTACTGGCAAGAGTCCTTTGGAGGTTTGCTTAAAAGGGGTGAGCTGACAGCAACTGGATGAGTCACTGGGGTTAGCTTTGGGACTCCCCTGAGCTTGGATGGCATGGCTCATCAGCCCTCTCTGTGGACAGGGTTCAAGAGATTAGGTGGAGAGTGACTTTGAGGTTCGCGAATGAGGGGAGAATAGAGCGCAATCTCCCTGCTTTTGGGAAAAGCTCCGCTCGGCTTCCCGAGCATTTTATATTAACACCATCATCATGACGAGTGATGTTTGTGGACGAGGCTGTAGTCTGGAGGCCAGCACTCACACTGCGGATCTCAAACTGTCAAAATGTCTAAGGGAAGCTGGCCCTTTTAAAGGCCTAGAAACGGAGGGCAGAAAATTGGGCTTGTTCCAGGTCACAGGGTTAGAGTGTGAACCCCGGGAGCCTCTCCTCTGTCTTCACTTGCTGATTTTCCAGCTCTTTAACATTCATCTTCTGGTTAGGGTGTGCGTGTGTCTGGTGAACCTTTTGGATGTTCAAACAACTGATCTTGCCATTCCTCTTGGTTGCTCGCAATTGATTTCAATGATGGCGGAGTGGACCACGGAAGCTGGCTCTCCCTCACACCGTATTCTGCTAAGCACTGATCCACTCTTATAGAGCGGGGTGATTGCCCACCCCTGGGGTCTGCCATAGCACCCCCTCTGCTTTTGCTAATCTCTTACGAACTGTGATACATTCCTGCCCTTTGCTGTGGGATCTTTAGATGTCAAAGTAAAGCCTTTTGTCTTTTTTTGGTGTCTTCACCAGAGTTTATGAGCTGTGATTCAGTGACTGCTATTAGGGGTCCTTGACCCCCGCAGATGGGTTTCAAGGCTGAACTACTGCTATAAGAATATTAAAGCATTAGGAGTTTATCAGAGGTTGCATGAACTATGCTGTCATCACGGGCCGAATTTAGAAGCAGATGCAAGACTTCAACTCATCTCGACTAAGACAGCTACTCAGAATTTCCAAAGAGTCACATAAATGCCACCTTTCTCACTACTTGTTTTAGGAACCATAATTATCATCACAATTAGTTTTACGTTCATAAATCTTTTTAAAAAATATATTTATTTTTTTTATTATGTATACAATATTCTGTCTGTGTGTATGCCTGCAGGCCAGAAGAGGGTACCAGACCCCATTACAGATGGTTGTGAGCCACCATGTGGTTGCTGGGAATTGAACTCAGGACCTTTGGAAGAGCAGGCAATGCTCTTAACCTCTGAGCCATCTCTCCAGTCCCACGTTCATAAATTTCTAATTGATTTACATTAACATACTTAAAATCTTTGTGTGTGCATATGTATGTATATATGTGTGCGTACAGGAGTGCCCCAGCATTCATGTGGAGGTCAGAGGACAACCCCAGGTGTCAGTCCTTGCCTTCTACCTTGACAGAGACAGGGTCTCTTATTTGCTGCTGGGTACCATGTCAGGTTAGTTGGCCTGCACACTCCCAGGGATTTAGTTCTCCTGACTCTGCATCTATCTCCATGCAGGAGAGCCTGGGTTACAGGTGCTAGTTCATGCATCTGGCTTTATATAGGTTTTAGGAATAGGAACGTATATTTGTGGGACAAGTGACCCACTCAGCTCCACAATGGGTTTCTGTTGTTAACTGATAAGAACCAATGATTGATAATAGATTTTTTTTTTCCAATTCAGATTTCTATAAGATGTAGACAGTTCTTTGGGGTCCTTACTAACTTTTAAGTCACTCTAAGACCGAAAGGTCTGAGCATTGCTTCTCCATTCCGTCACTCTTAGGCAGATGCTGATGTTCAGCACTGAGACCCAGCTCTGCTAGTGAGGACATGGGCAGTGAGAGTGACCGTAGGAGGTCAGAGAGGGACAGTGGTGGACGGCACTCAGGAGGATCGATCGGGGGGGGGGTGTGAAAAGAGAAAGACAGCAGAGGGGTCCCATTAACAAACCTCTGTCAAGAGCACAGAACACCTGGAGCAAGAGTAACAACGTTGCCTTCAATGGTGAGTTCCTTATTCCATATCTGAGCCTTGCCCTTTTCAACCTCAGAGGGCTTGCATGTGGCTGAAAACTGAATGCATCAAGGCTGTCTCAGGATTTGTAATCTCTCTCTTCTAAGACGAATATGACAAAGGTGTGGCAAGTGACCTTAGCCCCACAGAAGGTAACAGACCTCGATGGGAAGGGAAAGTTACCCAGGGAGAACTGTATAAAAAAGAGACCAAGTCCTAGCCTGGATCTAGAACACGCACATATGATGGTAAGCCACAGTCGGAGAGACATATAAGGTCACCAAAGAGGAGCACGAGAGTCTGAAGGGACAGAATCATAAAGGACAGTGAAGGAAGGAAGGAAGGAAGGAAGGAAGGAAGGAAGGAAGAATGGGACTATACCTAGAGTAGCAAAAATATCAACAGACAACTTACATCACGTTCCTGATAACACACTGTATCCAGTACATATAAAGAACTTTTAAAAGTTCAACAACAACAGGCAGACAACGGAACTAAAAATGGGCCAAGAATCTGAGTAAACATTTCCCCAAAGAATAAACAAATGGCCAGTGAACACATGGGAAGATGTTCAGCATCGTTTGTCACTGGAGAGCCACAAATCAAAGGCACAGTGAACTACAACTCTGCACACACACACACCAAGATGGCTGAGACGAGAGAGAACCAGTAAGCCGCTGGTGAGGAGGGAGACAATGATTCCCTCGTATGTTGCCAGGGGGACAGTGAAATGGAGCAGATGCTTGGGAAAGGTTTGCAAAGTTATCATGTGACCTAGAAACTTCACTTTCAGCTACCTATACAAAAGAAATGAAAATATGCACTCATTCAAAACCTCACGCATGAATGTTCACAGCAATAGTGTTCATAACAGCCAGAAAGATAGGAATGAGCTATTGACTGAGAATAAATAATATGTGGCATACAAGGAATATTATTCAGCAGTAGAAGAATAAAGTTCCAATATATGGTACAACCTACAAAACTTTATTAAATGTAAAAAGCCACATGTACAAGTCAGATACTAGGGGTTTCTAAGATGTCTCCTGAATTGGTAACACCACGGAGACAGAAAGAAGGGCTGAGAAGAGGAGGGATATGGTGATTGTTAATGGGTGATAATAAAAATATTCTAAAATTAGACAGCTGTGATGGCTGGATGAGTCAGTGCATATATTAAATCCCACAAAACTGCACTTTGAAGAGTGCACTTTGTAATACGTGATGTGTATCTTAGCAAAAGTGGTCATAAAAAATAACTCCAAATGAGAGAAAGTTAACAGATTTACTACTTAAGAAAGCAGTCTTGGGCCTGGAAAGTGAGCTCAGTGGTCAAGGGCATTTGCCAATTTTGCAGAGGACCAGTGTTTGGTTCTTAGTTCCTACAAGATAACTCACAACCATCTGTAACTCCACTTGCAGGAGTTCTGGCTCCCTCTTCTGGCTTCTGTGGGCACTGCATGCACATGATGCACATGTATACATGCAAGCGAACATGCATACACATAAAATAGAAACAAGTTAATCTTCTTTAAAAAAGTAAGATGTGTTGCATTAAAAGCATAATATGTCAGAGACTGGAAAAGTCTGTAACATGAGCTGCATTTTTGGAACGGAAGAAGCCATTGATTATGGCATCGGTTTATGTTACTACATTAAGGGGAAAAAAGGAGGCCCCAGGAGGACCCCCCCCCTTTTCCAGAATTGGGTATGTGTATGACGCAATAAAGGCCCATGCCCTTTTTAAACTTCAAAGAAACCTAGGCTCAGGGGGAAGAGAGGTTGAAAAGCTTTGACACTATGAGTTCCAAGTCTGAACGCAGAGACTTGCAACCTGAATAAACACTACTTCACGGTCAGGAAAACCTTGGGTAGAAAAATCTAATTTATAGCAAGTCTCAATTGACAATACTTTTTTAAGATGCCATTGAGATCATCCACTGTGTATAAAAGTTGGTCCCAGAAAAATGAGATGTAGGTTTATACAGATGTAATTCATTTAAGTCATCTGGAAAAATAACAAATACCCAATATATTACATAGCCTAATTCTCAAAGGAATTATAAGTGGCTGAAAAACCCTGAGTAATGCTGGAATCTAATCAGTACTTGAAAAACACCTAATAAAACAACCAGGTGGCATTCTTCTATTTCCCAGGGTGGCATAGTTGAAGAAGCCAAATGCAGGCTGAGGGCTGCATCTGGTCTCTGCAGTTACGTACATTTAATACCCTACTACCACATCTTGAACTCTATCCCAAGTGAACAATCCTAATTTAGACACAGCATTTACCTAAAACTATGTTCATAAAAATATTAGTCAGAACTAGGCAAAGGAGAAAGGATATAAACGTTGAATACTCAAAGAACGGCACACCCCTATAATTTTCATGCTGCGTTTCAGTTTTAAATGATGTTTAGAATATTCAAGGATTTGAGAAACTATTTATATTATAATGATATGCAAACATCGGCGGGTAGAAGCCTAGAATGATTTGCCAATATGCTGCTTCTGTTTGTGTGTGTGTGTGTGTGTGTGTGGTGCTAAGTCAAACTTAAATCTTGCACACAGCAGTCCTGCACTTTGTTGGACATCAGCTTTAAGAAAACAGACAAAATATAAGGATAAAAATTGGGAGGAAGTACTAGGCAGCTCTGGGCAGCTTCCTCCCAAATTTTATTGGCTTTCAGGTTAATTATCACAGCTTCTTTTGCATTCCCAAACTATAGCAAATATTGTTAGAAAAATTTATGATGACTAGTGTCATGGTTTTGGGGTGACTAATTTATTATGATTTGAGTTATAAAGTTGGGCCACAGAATAATTAAGTGATAAGACAACAATATGTGTATAATATGCTTATTTTCCACTTTCCACACAGTTTGACATGTACATAGTAAATTTCCCTTAAGTATTAAGATAAACAGATAAGATGCTATATTTGACCTTGATTCAAAATAATCATCATTAGCTTTGGGCTCAGTTTGTTCTATTTATTTAATTACTCATGGTTTGAAGGCACGACACTGATTTGAGAGCTTTCTCTCATTGGGTTTTTGCAGAGCTGGGGACCAACATGGGGGACATTGTGCTGGGCAAGCACCATCATCGAGCTAAAGCTGTAAAAGCTTTCTTCAAGTTTTGATGTAGGAACTTTTAATCTATAGATTTGTCCTTGAGTGCTGCCTTTGTAGTTTCTCACCATTTGTTTCTGTCTTTTTTTTTTTTTTTTTTTTTGAGAGGGTCTCACTGTAGTTGCTAGACTGGCCTGGAGACTCCTGGTCCTCCAGTCTCAGCGTCTAAAGGTCTCAAGTGCTGGGATTATAGATATTTGTCACTGCCTGATGGTGTGTGTGTGCTTTCATTTGTCTCTAAGTTCTTTCTATTTGATTTCTTCTTTAAACTATTGGTGCCAATGGCTACATACAAATAAATCTATGTTTCAACAACTAACTGTACATAGTGTACGTGTGTGGGCGCGCACGCATGTGCATATGTATGTGTGTATGTGTGTGTGTGCACACATGTGGAGGCCAAAAGGTTGATGTTGAGTGTCTTCTTCAATCATCCTCCACTTATTTATTTATTTGTTTATTTATTTATTTATTTATTTATTTATTTTTAATTTATTTATTGAGAAAGGGTCCCCCATTGAACATGGAGCTTATGGATTGGCCAAGAAGCGCTAACCATTTACCTGTTTATACCTCACTGCAGCAGAGATTATTCTGTGTTCTGCTTTTTTGGTTTCTGTTTTGTTTTTCCAGACAGGCCTTTCTCTGTGTAGCCCTGGCTGTCCTGGAACTCTGCAGACAAGACCAGGCTGGCCTTGAACTCACAGAGATCCGCCTGCCTCTGCTGGGATTAAAGGCGTGCACCACCACCACCCCTGGCTCTGTGCTCTGCTCGGTACAGGGTGCTAAAGGTCTGAATTCGGATCTTCCTGCTTTACTGGCCGAGCATCTCCCACACCCCGGCCTGCACTTTTTCTTGGCATAAAATGGGCTAATGATTATGGCATCATTAAATCGTGATATTTAATCACAATTAGTCATTATTACCACTGCAGTAAAAACACCCAACTCTTCCAACAAAAATTTCCCACACAGATAGGGTGACGTCAGTAACAAGTGCTACAAACCAAGAAACTTTCTTAAGTTTCTTACCTTGAATTTTCTTGAAAACTCTGGAATTCATAAACTTTAAAAATCTATCTGCATAAAAACTTGGTCTGTGAACTGAAACAGTGTCCTAAAAAAAAAAAAGAAAAAAGAAAGAAAGACGACAGGTTTGTCTCTTAGAGTTCATCTTGAGTTGGAAAAATGGCTCTGTCAGTTAGGGTCTGAAACCAAACGTGGCCAACAACTAGAACGAGCAGAAGGCTAGGGCTGAGAGTCTATGTGCTCAGGATAAAATGGAGCATGAAGGGACAGGGGAGGCAGTCAAATGACTGCTCCATGAACAAAAATAGTCTGTCCTGTTGTGACACCACCAGGGCTTACAGGGACTTATATATATATTTTTTCTTCCTAACAGACAACTAGCAATTCAGGGACCATATGGAATGAAGGGGTCACTTGTAATGAACGCACTATTTATAGGAGGAATCCGTGTTTATAGCCAGGGCACCTGCAACTCCACAAGGGGTGGTAAAGAAGGGCAGAGTCCTCAGTCACATCATAAAGAACAGAAACAGATTGAACTGAACGGCCAGGTTCCTCTCATGTTCTGCAGGAATCCTTAGGAGTGACAGGTCATTTTCCTATGATCCAGACAACAGCCTGGATGAAGGAGCCGATTCTCTATGTTCATCTGGTAGATGCTCTATTTCGAATATAAGTTTCTACCAGATGAACACAGAGAAACTTCATTTTAAGGACCCCAATCTTCCCAGAGCCTTTGAAAAAGCCCCCTCCACCTTAACTCATCACGTCACAAAGGGGACCTCTGCACCCCAATAGGAACAACCACAGTTTTATTTTCCGGGGCTGTACCTGGCTGTTGGACTAGAAGGCATTTAATTTGAACAGCTATTCAAGTTTACGTGGTCTTGTTCTGAGACTAGAACCACTCTTCCCACCTAAGATTCTGAGCACGCAAAGACCTCTGCTTTCCTCCGAGTCTAGTGACAGCTACAGTTGGCCTAGAAGTGTCCACTGTTTAACAAGGCAAAGGTCACTCACCCCATCATAAACAAGAGCTTTCCAGGAATGTTCTAACTTCTTCATCAACCTAAAAAATAAACAGATGGGGAAAATACCACTGAGAATGCAAAACCGCTTTCACTTCGTGAATTTTCAGAAAAAAAAAAGTTTGATTACTTTTAAAATAATGGAAGACCAGTTGCCCAAATATCTCACCTATATGATTGGAGAATATCAATAATGCCCATGAATAAAAGCAGCTTTTCTCCCTTATGGCTTTTAGCTGGAATGCCTCCCATTCTGTGGACAGAGCAAAGGGGAAAAGATTTTATAACATGAGTACAGAAAGCTAAAATTCATTACGAATTATACACTGAAAACATTAAGAATTCTAGACTACCGCTTCCTTTATTGCCATAAGTTTTCATCAGCTTGAAGGATTATAACTTCATAGCTGTCAAGTCTGAGCAGTCGGATGGGAGGAATCTAATTACAAAACCACTTCTTTTTAAAAATTATGAGCGAAGGAGGGTTTTTAGAGCAGTCCAAGAGATCCCTTTTTTTAAGAAGGCAATACTAGCCAGCATCATGGGGTAGTGCCTGCCAAGTATGCCTGAAGCCTTGGGGTTGATCACCAGAGCTGCAGAAAATCCCAAGCATGGTGGCAGACACAAGAAGTAGAGGCAGGAGAATTAGGAATTCAAAGCCATTCTTGTCTCCGTAGAAAGGCCAAGGTCAGCCTACATTAAAATAATATTACTTTCTGAACTAAAGAATTTTATGTTTTCTGTGAGACTGAAAAATACATAGAGGCCTGTTGTGGTAGAGCACACCATTAATCCCAGCACTCAGAAGACAGAGGCAAATGGATCTGTATGGTCAAGGCCAGCCTGGTCTATACAGTGAGTTCCCAGATAGCCAGAGCCACATAATAGAGAGCTCCTGTCTAAAAAAAAAAACCTAACCAATCACCATCCCCCACCCCCCCAAAAAATAGAAGAAGACATACAAGAAAATTTGTGCAACTAACTCCTCAGATACGTTTGTGCAGGGTGGGTGTATGTATGTATGGACATATGGATTAATCCGAAGAAATTATTGGATTGAGCTGTTTTGTAACTTGAGCATTCCTTTTGTTAATGTGGAATCCTTTCTCACAGAGGTGGCAATGTGATTGACAGCCCTGTGGCATTTCCCAAGGTGGATACAGACTCACTGGTTCAGTGGATTACTGGCTATTTAGAGAGAATTGCCAGCAAGGATTTGAACAAAGGCTGACCGCGTGTTAGTGTCCTTGACGAGAGACAAGTGTGCACCTGGCTTAGTCTTTGCCTGAGAATCCTCGAAAGCAGAGCATCAAGGCCTTGGGAAATGACTTCCTCTGTCTCCTTGCTCAGCAAGTTCGCAGGATGAGTCAACCTTTTCAACAACCTTCCCTGGTTGCTTTCTACTGTTGAGTGTGCACTTTACATATGCAAATGAAGCCCGCGGTTACTAACTCGTCTGGCCCAGGAGAGAGACATCTGCCAGGGTGCAGAGGTGAGACCAACAGAACCTCCTTATACAGATCACAAGCTCTGAAGTGCCAGTATCCTTCGTACCATGTGTTTATCTAAGTAAATAAACGAACATGAATAAACATGTACTCATGTTTATTCAAATCCAGAGTTCATCTTTCCCTCTTCTGGTAGATGTTTTGAATGTGTAGTAAATGAGGGGAAAACATTTTCAGCCATTGTTTAAAAAAAAAAAAAAAAAGGAACTATCTAAGACCAAAATCCACATGGGTGAAAAGACTAATACAAACTCGAGAAACTGCCCCTCATCTAGTTGTCTAAGATGAAGAGAAATAAAGTTGGCTTAAGCCATTTGCTGCCAGCCAGGAATCTATTCCCAGGGTACCATCCCTGGGGGAGGTGATTGCGTGCACCTATTCAGTGACTGGGGTACCCAAAACCAGGACGGGGGCGTGGCTGACTTACGTGTCTGGATTCTCCGCAATGATCCCATCTGCAGGCTTGCCTGGGCCCTGGATGGATTCCATGGCCGTGGAGTAGAGGACTTTCTGTACCCCCGGCCGCTTTGCGTCGGGCACATTTTGTAAGGGCTCCTCTTCTTTGTCTTTAAGGGAATGGTCCAAGATGTGGATGCCCAGCAAAAGGCTGTAGTCCATGATCTTGAAGCTTTCCAGCACCTGAGGAAGGAAAAGACCCAGGGGGTTGGTCAACACAAGGAGCCTGTGAGTTCCTGAGCTCGGGGTCAGGAGACACGCCACACTTGCACTTGAGAGGCAGACAGGCCAAACATCAAAACCAGAATCCTCCTAGTTATTACTAGGCTGCTGGCAGAAAGGACTGCTGTGGTGGTGGGAAAATAAAATTTTTATGCAAATCTAAAGGAAGCACCTCTCTCTTCCACCTTCCACAATGGATTCACTTACAGCATTTATTGATTGTATTCCACAAATAAGTACCTCCCTTGGATTCAGCCGTGGCAACAACACTGTGAGCCGGTATTACTGCTGTCTCTGGTACACAGGGGAACACCATGGAGATAAAAGAACCTGCTTGGTCCCAGACAGCACATCAGGGACAGATCCAGGAGGCAGACTCTGGCAATCACATTCTTCCTCAGCCCAGGAACCGAGAAACCACAGCCCAGTGTCCCAAGTGCATCAGCCCCAGCAGGAACTCAGTTTTTGCCTGGGTTCCATTCTCCACAGCTGCATCTCGAGTTTAGCGAGGACCTTTTCTCAACGCCTAGCTCTCAAAGTTGTCAATCATTTCCTCAGAGCGGGTCTTTTTAATTTAATAATAGATATGTGACCTCAACAACGAGAGGGCTGAATGCTTAATTGTCTACCCTATAGACCGTGGGGAGGGGAAGGAATCAAAAATGGTTCAGTGTAGCCGACAAAGGAGAAAGCAGTGCTGTGAAGGAAAAGGACCGGACACAAGGTCTCGGCGACCGTCCCTCAGACTGTCTTTGGAGTGCAGGGGGACTTGCACACCGGGACCAGCCTTAGACGGGAAGAGCCTGTTCAGGAAACATGCCCTCAAGTCAGATCTTTCCCTGTATGAATATTCTCCTTTCCTACTAGGTGTGAGAGAGTTCTCGAGACCATAGATGGTTGTATTCCCTGCCATTTCCCACCAATAGCTGCTCAGCAAGTGAAAACCCGTTCAGCCACAGCATATTAGTGACAGATTCATGAGGAGACTCCGGCTTTCACACTCGTAATCAGAATTGATCGTTGGCCAATGTAGGATCAAAATCCCAGAATTCTTCACGCGCCTCATTTTCCTTGCGCCTAAGCATTTTTAGAGCAGATATTTTGCTCTTTGAGAGGGGGTTGGATGGGAGAGAGAATACTTGTGGATGTATACAAGAATACTTCAGGGAAGCTAGGTGAGAAGGGCTTCATGAAGTCGGACAATGCATAGTCTCTGAAATATGCTGGTCCCTGGGGTCTCAGTCATCATTGCTATTAATGATGAACATATAATGGGCTGTGAACAAGTTTTAGTTATTCCAGAGAATTCATCCTTCAACTGTATTTATAAATAGCATTAGGGATGAAACAGAGCCCGGTGAATCTTCTTCAACTTTTGATAAGCTAAAGTTATATTTTTAGAGTGGAGACAGACAACAATTGTGAGTAGAATCCTATCATGTGAGAGGCCTGGGATGATGAAATTATGTTTCCAGAGATCTGTGTATGCCCTTATAGCCACGGAAAACCAGCAGCTCCCGCCCCAACTAACTGAAGTAGGAGTCACACCAGAAAGGGAGGAGGAAGTTTGGAGAGACGGGTGATGCTGACGACCACTGGCTCAGGGCTCAAGAATCAAACCCATCAGTCAGTTCTCCACAGAGGCATGCCACTGCAGCCTTGCCCTTCCACCAAGCAGAGGACACCACGGAAAAGAAGCCTGCTTCGTGTCAGGGAATACTAAGGGAAGCTGGACGTCCTTCACACAGAAACAAGGACGAAGAGCCCCAGTCCTACTTCTCCTTCATGTAGAAACGATGGTTTGGGAACAGTCTCTCTACCCAGACAGCCCAAGAGCCTCTTCATCATCGCCATGGGCAGAGGATGCATTTTCTGCACATTCATCAGCCCTAGGGCTTCCTTTCTGAGAGACACTGGTGGATAAGGATTAGAGATTAGAGAGCATAAGCCCCGTGACCCCAGGTGGGTATCCTTATGTGTAAAACTGTTAGAATAATATTGCCTATTACATATGGTACTTGCAAAAATTAAATATGCTAATCCTGATGAAGCGCTTAGGAAATTTCCTCACATAAAGTAACCACTCACTTAACTGCTATCTCTATTCATTATGATAATTCATCGCGAACCATTCCCTGTACTAGTTTGAGAAAACACACGTATCACTCACTAGAAGCTAACACCTATGGGGTTCCAACTCAGAAAACAAAAAAATTCATTAAAAAGTCCAATAAAATACAGAAGCATTCCAGCCTGTTCATGGGTGTGGCTTTTGGGAGAGTCCAGATTTCTTTAGAATCTGTGGGCTTTTAGTTATATTTTGGGGAATTTGCATCAATTACAGACCAAATATTTATTACTCATGTCTTCCCAGTTGTTTCCTGCCAGAAATATAACGCTCATGAACTTTAAGAGAGAGCAGTAACTACAGCCCCATTCCAGTTCGTCATGCAGCTGCATGTATTTCCAAAAAGTCTGTGTGATGTCACTGTGACTGCTGGGTCTATCTATCTCGGGCAGGACTTTACTCCTTCAATGAGAGAGAGGAAACAGGAATAGTTCTCAGAGTTACAGAAAGTCAGGACTATAGTCGGAACACACACTGGAAGTACTGGGAAGTATGTCCATCGACTGCCGTGCTAAGAGGCCATGATAACTGAAAGAGGTTGAGGCAGCAGAGCAGTGGACATGTAAGACGAAGACGACTTTGCTAAGTCAGCCCCTAGATTATATGTATGTGCAACTCAGAGGTCAAGTTTAGCCGCCACCTTCCTGTAGGAAATTCCTGAATTGTTACCTTTGGCTCGTTCTCCTTCCTAAACTATAGCCCATATATTCCCAGTGGCCTCTGGGTGTTTTAAAGCTTCTTCTAAACACTTTATATTGTAACCTAAACTCTTGTTTTGTCCCAAAGCAATTCTTGCCCCTGACTTCCCTCTTTTATTTGAAATCACTACAATGTAAATTTTAGACTCCAAGGAGCCCTTTCCTTTCATTAGCTGCCCAGTCCTGCAGCTGGTGTTATCAAAACATTCCTCTTCTCTAATCATTCCTTTCCAGCTTCCCCTTCAGATCGGTTCAGTGACCCCTTGCAAGATTAGGTGACATCACACCCCGGCTCAAAGCCTCCTGACCTGCCATTGCTTGTGGCGAGATCTCAATTTCACATCAAAGGCCTTTGCTCTCATGGCTGCAGTCCATGTCTTCTTGTTTGACACAAGCTTAGATTCACCTCCCGGCTACTTAAATTTCTAAGTTACTCCTAAGAGTGCCCAGAAGATGTAAGCCCCTGATGTTTTTGCTCATGCTGCTGCTTCTACAGACTTTTTAGTTTTTCAACTCAGGGGGGATTTTTTTTACATCCTAACTCATATTTCATGAAAGCTATATTACAAATGGTTGGGAACAAACATTCCCTCTGTGCTACAATGATTGAGCCCAGGTTCTGTCTGCAGTTTTCGATCAGAAAGGAGATGCTGTGCTCACCAAAGGCTTGTTCTACTCTGTGCTTCCTGAGGTGGAAGGAATGCACATTAGTTATATCGGTCCATATCTCCATGCAAATAAAAAAAAGAAGGTTCAGCTACAAAGCATCTTTGACACTACACTCCCGATTATGAGGCCTGTGCAAGAACCCCAGCACTGAAAACATTTACTCTGACTGTGTGCTGTGTTGTCAGAAAAACGAACATAAAAGTTCCCTGTGTTTTCAAAGCTACTTACATTACGGGCATTCTGCACTCCGTTCAAAGGGAAAACTAAGACGATATTTGCAAACACTGTCGTTTTCTGTTTAGTGTGCACGCAACTAAATGGCAGATAAAAGGGAGGCTGTTTTGATATAGACAAGGCTGGGAAGCCCCTTCCGTTGCTCTTTGGGAAGCCTGTCATAGGCTGGGTTACGAATGGACTCTTTAATCACTCAAGAGCATTTGGGACTGGCTCTAAAATGGAGGCTGAATTGTATAATACATAAAATTAAAAAGGATTAGAAATTGGGATACTGCCTATTTGATGGATATAAGTATTGCTTTAATATAGTATTTAAAATTTGATATGAATTTAAATGTAGGATATAATGCCTTGGGTATTTTATTTTTTTAAATTAAAATATAATTACTCCACGTCTCCTTCCCATCATCAAATCCCTTCCACGTCTCTCTCCCTTGCACTCTCAAATTCATGACCTTGTTTTCTTTAATTTAAAAAGGGGTCCTTAACATTAGGAGAATTATACTGAAATATATGTATCAATAAAGGATATGATGAGTGGAATGTGCTTCCAACTGTATATAGAGAAAGAGTGAGCAAGATTGGCTGAGAGTTGAAAATGAACACGGGACATATATGCATATACCTATATGTATAAATATATACACATACTTATATGTATTTGTAGATTAATTGTAGCATTCTGCCCACTTTTATGTACGTTAGAACTTTTCAAAAATAAAGTTTCATGTTCTTCTTTGAGATGCTTAGAAAAATGCATTTTGATCTTTGGTTGGATAGTTTGCCCCTGCCTCAGAAGCTGATGGGAGAATGAGGGGACCTATGAAAACACAGATCAGAAATAGGGGACGGAAACCACGGCGGGCCAAGCAGAAGGCAGAAGGCTGGCTTGGGCTCTCTGCTCCTCTCAACTGGCCATTCTTTGTCCAAAGACCAAACAAACACACACACACACACACCAAAATATGGAGCTGATGGGGAAGATTCATCAAGGTCCCTGGGTAATTTCTCTAGCTGGTCTATATATAGTCACGAAATTAAGGGTTAATAACTGGTACAAAATATTTGTAGTAATCCAATAAGATAAGTCAATTAAAAATGGTATCCTGGAGATTTTATGCAAATAGCCATCCCTGGAATGAACTGATCTGAAGAGAAATGGATCCAGTGGCCTGCTACTGCTTGCTAAGGCAGCCCCTCAGAGTATAGCACTAGATTGCGTGTACGTGCAAGTCCAGTTAGGCTGAATGCTGTCTTTTTCATTTAACTTAATTTCCTCAATAAAGCTCAGAGTGTTCTTTGCTAATCTAATAAAGAGAAAATACAGACATAGAATGTTAGCTAGTAAATCAGAATGGATTAAATATTAAATCCTTAGTCTAGTTCTAGGCTGTGGCACCACACTTGGTCAGAACTCTGGACGATGGCGTGCCGACCAGCACAAAGGCAACTTTTTGGTTTCCTTTTGACTTATAAAACTTGAAGTGACAGAATTATGTTCTATGCTTTTGAAACAATCACCTACCACTCGAGATTTAACATGCAAACATGCATATTTATGTGTACAGTAACACACACATATCATTCATATACGTGGTTGTTTTGAAACAAAGTCTCCACGGTCCAGATTGACCCTGAACATGCCTCAGTCCCATATCAGTTTCGGTGTGACATGATATTTAAAATCACAAGTAGCTTCACAGACGATGAAGACGACGGCAGCCACCAACTACTCTAGAAATCAGGACCTACTTCAGATCTTCAAAGTTTAAGTCAAGGAAGTTATCTCTCAGGCTTGGCAGGGTTCCCAGCCTTCAGTTTCCTTTCTCTAATCTCTGCCTGTAGACTTTTTTTTTGTTTCCATTTGAATGAGAGGGAGGGCTATAACAATTCGTGCTATGACAACCCTGCAGTTCCTGTAACCAATGAGAATTTTCAACAGCTGCTCGTGCAGGATTTGCTGTCATGGATTTAGTCCCCAGCTGTTTGTTCCCTTGGAACCGTCTCATATCTCAGAAAGAGGTCTTGTTTTAATGTTCATGGGATGTCCTAATCACACCTGCTGCAAGAGTTGGCAGGTGGCAACAGGCTTCATTATGTTTTTCATTAAGCTTTAAGAATGAAATGTTTGGACTACTGATTTTCTCCTTGAGCCATCACTTACCATACCCCCTCATGTCCCTCCTACCTCCTGGAGTAGGGTTCAAAAATCCAACTCTCTTGCTCCAAACTGTCTACTTTGGCAAAGGCTTTTCCAGCTTCCTCCAGAACCCACCCCAGCACCTCATCGTCAGAACCTGAGGATCAGACAACTATCCTTTGATAACCAGTTAGGTTATGATGTACGGTTTTAACTTCAGTGTCTTTCTACAGGTTAAGGGAGATGGTGGAGGACCATGGGTTTGGGCTCAGAGGGACCTGGGTATGAGGCACTGGTAAGTTCAGCAGACCCAGGAAGCTTAATCCTGTGTCAAGAAAGAGCCGGAGCCACTCAGTTCCGAGTGGCATAGTAAGGACAGAGAAAATCTGCCTGTAAGAGTGAGCACTGCTTGAGTCAAAGCAAGTCCACAATCAGTGTTAACTGAGGTAGTCTATGGATGAGCTGAGCCCAGGAAACATGTCTTTAAGGTACATGAATCATGTATTGTACATATATTTGATGAATTCATAGTAGGGATTATGTATTTTAAGTGGTTTAAGCTATTTTGGCATCTATAGGTTATTTTGAAGATAGAATCTTTTTTCTTCCTAACTTTTGCAGAATACTGAGAACTATGCATCTGGCTTACACTGAGGTATCTTTTGCTTGGTAGAAAGTCAGGAATGAGCAACACAGAAGAATACTTTTTTTTCCACAGCTACCCTGTCACCATCCCACACTGGCCATCTGTCCCTTCTGTTACTGTCAGCAGGGGACTCTTTCCCATCAACCGTACACACGGCAACTAACTTGCAGCAACTGGCAAGCACGGGGACAAACATCAGCCCCTTTCCAAAGCTCACGAACAACTGTAATGTGTAGCAGTCTTACATGGGAGAGTTAGTCATCATCTAAACCAATGACAGAGGAGAAGGAGAAGTCAACACAGCTGCACATCTGTGCATACTGGCCAAGTGAGCAATGCAGTTTTAGTCATGTTGCATAATACAACAGCCAACGAACATGTAAAGGAGACACAGCTGACTCTGGCTCCCTTTCAGGACAAGTCATGAGTCGGCTCTTTCTAAAATCTGCTTCTATTACCTTAATGATTAGGTCAGACCCACTATGTCCAAAACTTGCTGTCCTTACGTCCGTCCTAGGCTTCTTCAGAGGGTGACACTGAATGAGCTGTCCAGCAGGCGGTGGATGCGGAACTAAAGCCACTTGGCTTCTGTTCTTAGAAAAATTAAGAGTCTAGTGCAGACATTAAAATCAGAGCAATAATCACTGTATAATGCAGACATAATGATGATGACTACAGAACGGCTTTGGATGAAGCCCTGTGAGACTTTAGCCTCATGGAAATGGTTATTATGAGAAACACACACCTGAAATCCCAGAATCTTAAGCTGCACTGCATCAGCACCCACAGGCCTGTTATCAGCTGCTGGCCTGGACTGTATATTGTTTTCATTTCCCCTTTCCACTCTCTTGCCAATACCCTTGAACTGCTTCACCGCCGGCCGCAGCCTTTGCTTTCCTGGAGTACATACTCAGGTGAGGTTTCAACAAGAGACTTTAATACACGTGGATAGAGAGACCAAAACTGAACAAGGAAATGCCGGGGACAGGGAGAACCCGGACCATTCACACTGGCTTGTGGGAGGGGAGACTAGGCAGCAAGGCTGGGAAAGGGGGCGTCGGCTTCTAGAAATGCAAACACGTACTTGTCACACAATGCGGTAACATCACGCAAGCACTTCTCCCGGAGGAATAAAAACTTATACCGGGTAAAAATTGGGGCAAAAGTTTTCACAGTAGCTTCCTTGAACTATCAAAAAAACGAACCCCTCCTCATGCCCACATTCTTTAGCAGGTTAATATTAAACTAGTATATTCATATCACAAAATACCACTCAGCAGTAAAAAAAAGAGCAAACTATCGATATAGGATCTGACGTGAATGATCTTTAAGGGCTTTACGGTGAGTGAGAAACCAGTCTGCACAGTTTCACGCTGTCTATAGCTTTTTTTTTGTGGTTTTCGTTTTATGTAGCCCAGGCTGGCCTTGAACTCCTGATTACCTTTCTGCTTCTACCTTCCCAGCATTGGGACTATAGGTGTGCATCCCTACACTCATCTCTATACAATATTCTTGAAATGCCAAATTATAGACATGAAAAGCATCCACGGTTGCTCGAGATTGGGGAAGGACTGTGAAAGAGGGAGGTGGCTGAGGTTAGGAAAGAATAGCCTGAGGTACCATTGGGAAGGAGGGAGGTGGCGGAGGCTAGGGAAGGGCAGCCTGAGGTACCTTTGGGAAGGAGGGAGGTGGCTGAGGCTAGGGAAGGGCAGCCTGAGGTACCTTTGGAAAGGAGGGAGGTGGCTGAGGCTAGGGAAAAGCAGCCTGAGGGACCTTTGAGAAGGAGCTGTTCTATACTTGACCCTGGTGGGTGGATATGCAAATCTACTTACACACACACACACACACACACACACACACACACACACACACACAAAACTGGAAGAATTAAGAAGTCTTAAAACATACCAGGAGATTACATTCGAGTCTGTTTCCTGGCAGTAATACCGTGCTGATGTCAAAATGCTACCATTGGGGACACAGGGTGAAAGGTGTATGTGACTATCCCCAACTGTTGCAAGTGACTCCATTAAAAAAAAAAAGACTTTACAGGTGGAAACATTTAGAGTCCTTGCAAATACATGTTGTTTGTTTGATGTTGTTCTCACTAGGAGCCTGCTTTGTCTAGGTGTCTACAGGTCCCTCAAACTCAGACTGGAGAGTGGAAGATACCATGCCGCTGTTTCCCACAGACTCAAGGGATTCTTGCCAGCTCAAACTGTCTTTTATTTGGAGTTAGTTTTATTCATTTATTTGTCCAGCTCCTCCAAATTTGATTTATTCTTACATTTTATAGCACGAGAATAACTAATATTGTAGATAGCAAAAACCCCAACGTAATTTAAAATAGTGGAGCAAATTAACTATCATACGGAATTACAGTGCTTGTAAAGATCTATGTGGAAAAAGAACTCATTTGTCCTTTATTTTCCAGGTTATCGCTGAAAAATAAAAACAGGTATCGTGATGCATGACTATAATATCAGAATTCCAGGCTGAGGCAGGAGGACCATGAATTTGACACTATCCTATGGTACACCAAAAGAAACTATGCCCCAAGCCCCAAACAAATCAACACTGAAAATAACAACAAAAACCCAAACAAAATAACCCACCTTCAAATCTGTCTAAATTACATGCAAGGAATTAATAGGAAGTATACCTAGAGGGTAAGCGCTAATCATAAAGCCAAATTAACATGAAAAAAGGCAACCCACTGAGAAACGCCCAAGCATGTAAGCATCCAGTCCGTAAATCAAGAGCTTGCCACACATTGGAACAGCTCACTGCGCTCATCAAGATGTTCCAGTAGAAGCCGGATTCATTAAATTCTCAGGGCCTATTAATATTTATGATAACAGTGATTTGTGGGAAAAGAGAAAATCGATTCCACACTACTGAAAAATTAATAACTTTGGTGCTTAACAAGGAATGATAGTAAATGTGGAATGGTTCATTTAGGCCATTAATTATCCAGACTGTCTCTAACGTGACTCCCACGTGAAGGATTAGGAAATATTTAGGTTATAAACACAAGTTCCCAGTAATAGACTTTGCCCATCACTTCACTTTCCCCAGAGTACTCCCAAAATATTGCAAGATAGAATAATTTGTCAAATTTATTAAATGACATGGGTGTCTAGATTTTTTCATACATAAATTACATCAGAGAAAAAAATAATCCCAGTAAATTAAACTCAAGTACAAAACAATTCATAATTGTTCTTCCAAAACGCATGCACAAAATTTCAATTACAAAATCTTAACTGCAATCACTTTATTTTCGTGCTATGCTCTGGGTACAGCAGGGAGCAGAGTGATGTGGCTGCAGAAAGGGTTCAGGAAGGAACACTGGCCTCTGAGGCATTTCGAGTCTTACTTGTGGGGATTTAACTCTGGCCTTCTCATCTGTACAGTGAGTACTTTAACTACCGAGCCATTCCTGCAGGCCCTGACGCCTGCAGTTTAGGCTGTACGTCCACCAACAGACGCAGGAAGGGCAAGACTGAGCTTCTCCCACTGCGGCCTGTGCAGATTTCCCAGCCAGTGCCCTGTATCTTGCCCCCTTCTCATTCAACCCTACAATCAAACGTCCAGCAGCTGACAGCCATGTAAGTCTTACACTATAAGCAAGCCTGTTCACTGACAAACACAAACAGCTCCAGGGCCTCATAAGCAACACCCATTCCGAAGTAGTTCACCTCTTCACCCTCACCCCACATACACTTTAAATAATCCAGCACAATTCTTCATTGTGTCAAATATAACCCCGAGGGCGATCTGTCATTTAAATGTAAAATTCAGATATGAATCTGTTTATTGATCACGCCAGTCTACTTCGGGTCCAATTTAATTTTGAAGTAGATAACCATCTGCCTGAGGAAAGAAAAAAGATTGTTTACCAGAGAGTTTTTATGTTACAATTAAGAGGCTTGAAAACCTCTCCTGGGGACAGAGAAGAGCCATACCTAAGGGAGGTAGGGGTCAATGTTAAATAAAGGTCCGACCATCATTCCAACATGACTTCATGGGAGAAATCACTGAACTGTGGATACACTTCTGTGAGCACATCCAGTGCAGATCTAATCCCAAGTGATTCAAAGTGGAAATCAGCAGCTTTATCAAATTCTCAATGCCATTTTTGGCATGCATTTCAGCAGAACTAGATGCTCCCTTCAAAGGGACTGGAAGAGTAGCTGGAGACATGGAAGTCATAAAAGGCATTTCTTGGAGCGGCACCCGTGCCTTCCTCTCTTCGTGCTCTGATATTCTCTTTATTATTCTTTTGTTCAAATACAGTGTTCCAAGAGCCATTTGCTAATCACCCACTGAGCCAGAGACAAAGGCTGGGGCTTGATCAAGAATCTGCTCATGAGAAATAGCAGCCTTAAATCCCACGAAAGAGGTAAGGTTGGGAGGAGGAGGAAGCACAGCATGGTGACCTCAGAGGAAGAGATATCCCAGGAGTCCTCAGATGGGTAAGGGAAGGTGAGAGGAAAGAGGGCAGGAAAACATGGCCTGACAGAGTAAGCCAAGAGAGTAAGCTGATGAGGGACTGGCCATCGCAAAGGGAAGGCTGACACCCAAGGGCTTATGTATCACTAGGCAAGTCAGACAGGGAGATGGAGCTTTTTTGCTAGAGGGCTTGCTGAGCAGCGAGTAGCCCAATCCAAGAGAAGAGTCCAGACAGAGCTCTGGACTGGAAGCAGGGAAGCACTCCACAGGGAATAGGGGACAACCACAGGTCGAGCTGGCTCAACGAGTCACACACGGGGATCTCCCAACAGCGCTTAGGCTAAGGGAAATGGAATCCCCTAGTCTGAGATGTTATGGTATAATGTAAAAGAAAGGATGGAGGGTGGGCAGAAAGCTGGGGACTCCAACAAGCAGGGTCCCCATGCCTGTCCAGAAAGCCACAGAGAAGAAGCAGGGGGCATTTTCTATTTGTCTATTTTTAGTTCATCGTACACAGGGATAGAGTTAATAATGAAGTTTTCATCCAGTCGTATCACACATTACAACCATGTCCATCCTCTCCTGCTTCCTCTTCCTCCTCTTGCTGATTCCTTTCTGTTTCCCCAAATAAGCCCCACTTCTATTCCATGCCATGCATGCATGTATTATTCTAGATTGCACACATAAGAGAAAAAGGCAATCCTGTCTTTCTGAATCAGACTTACTCTGCTTAACAGGATGATAGTCAGTTTCATCTGTCTCCCTGCAGATGACCTAATTTCATTCTTTATGACTGAATAAAACCCTACTGTGTACACAGATCACATTTTCTTTATCCATTCATCTGCTGATGGACACCCAGGCTGATTACACACCTTGGCTACTATGAGTTGTGCTGCCATAGACAAGGATGGGCAAGTGTCTCTGTGGTGTGTTGACAGGTCTCTTTGGGTACTATATTCAAGAGTAGCATAGCTGGATTATATGGTATTCTAGTTTGAGTTTTTGAGGAAACTCTATACTGATTTCCATAGTGTCTGGACTAATTTACATTTCTATCAACAGTGCCCAGGAGTCCTAGAGGTCTGGTGGATTTGTTATTTGAGTCCTCAAGAGGACCCGCACAACTCTGAAAAAGGGTTTTGACAAATATTTGGATGCACTTCTCTCTTACCTCACATGCCTTCCCTAATTATTAGCTGCAGCAAAGACAAACAACTATAGTTCCTGGAATGTGCCATGCTATTTCATATCCAATATATATTGTTTTTTTCTTCTTAGAAATGTTTTTACTGCTTTGCCTACCCAGAATTCCTCTCACCCTTCAATATCAAGCTAAGTCATCACCTACTCTGACCCTATAATACACTATCATCACCGCATCTCTCGTACTTTTTGGCAATAGTTCAAACATGAAGGTCACTCACCCATGTTCAGCAACGAGGACATGTCCCACAATGAGCCTGGTTCACCTTCCTCCCACTGGAGCATTGCTATAGAAATGGTCTATGGTTGGTTTGTTTTTGGAGCCTCCCACAGACAGTAGGGTTTTTAACATAAGAGATCCCCAGATGCTAGGTACCAGTGCCAGCCCGCGAGTGACCCCACAGCCACCCTAGAGCCCAATACTCCATCAGTCACACTAAAGTTCAGTTCTGAAGAGTAGAGGGGATGCAGAGAGGGGAAGGCACAAAGAGTCTGTACCCAAAATGAAAACTAAACAACTTTAAAGGAAACAAAATCAATATACTTCCGTATCTCTCTAAAGCTGAAGAGCGAACACTAACCAAAACGCTAACTTGTCATGCGATACAAACCTAGATTTCTGGGAAGAGGGAATTTTAATTGGGAAGATGCCTTCTTAAGACTAGCCTGCAAGCAAGTCTGTTGGGCATTTTCTTGATTAATAATTGATGCTGGAGGGCCCAGTTCACTATGGATGGTGACACCCCAGGGCACCGAGGTGGTCTTGGGTAGTATAAGAAAACAGACTGAGCAAGACAGTCAAGCAGGGGGACCAAACCAGTGAACAGGGTTTCTCCATGGCCTCTGCTTCATTTCGTGACTTGAGGTGGTTCCTGCCATGGCTCTCCTTAATAGGACAGGTAAGCCAAATGAGTCCTTTAAGTTGTTTCTGACTATGGTGTTTATCACATCAACACAAACCCTAACTAAGACATCACCCATCAGACCTACAAAGCAATGCCTGACAAACATCAGGACCCACAGTTCCAAAACCCTGCACTGCACAGTGCAGCTCTGCCTCCAGGACCAGCTACTGGATCCTGATCACAGATGACTTGGCAGGTCAGCAGCTGGAGTCAGGCTCAGTATTTGCATGTTTCCATACCACAAAGACGAAAGCATTTGCGATGAGAATAGCAAGTTCCACGACTTACGCCTTGTACAAATTCAAATACAATTCGATTCTTTAACATGGATGTCTGTATTTTTTAGAACAACATGCTAAAAACGTAGAAAATAAGCAGGTACCTCTCTAGGGTCTCATTTTTGTTGAAAAGTCATGTTTGACCTGTTCTCTCAGGGTTGGGCACAAATCCTGTGCAATGGCATTTATAACTGACCTTTATTCTTCTTGGCACAGAAGCATGTGACCTTAGCAGACTGTAGAAAAAGGTTTCCGATACACACACACACACACACACACACACACACACACACATCAGAGGCAGGGGGTGAGGAGAAAAAAACAAATCTAAGACTGGAAAGGCTTGGACTACACTCTGGGGAATTTGATAGTAACTTTTCACCCACATCCTGAAACCACAGAAAAAACACAAGATAAAAGGTTTCCACTAAAATGTGTGTGTTTTTTTCTTTCTTTTTCCCTTTTCCTTTTTTTTTAATAAAAAAGAAAAACATGAATCCTTCAGATAGCAGAAGAGTTCAATAGGATATTTTTTTTCTTGGCCCCGACTGCTTTTCATATGACTTGTTAAAAGATAGTAATAGTAAAAACTTCATAGCAGTCGGAGAGGTGGCTTAGGAGTCAAGAGTGCTTTTTCCTCTTCCAAAGGAACTGAGTTCACTTCTCAGCACCCATGGAAGCTGACTCACATCAGCCTGTTACTCTAGAATCAGGAGATCCATCACATTCCTCAAGCCTCCACAGACATCTCCATCCCCCATGGCAGGCACACAAACACGCATGAATAAAAAATAAAAAGTAGTGGTGGTAGTGGTGTACTCCTTTAATCCCAGCACTTGGGAGGCAGAGTCAGGCGGATCTCTGTGAGTTCGAGGCCAGCCTGGTCTACAAAGTGAGTTCCAGGACAGCTAGAGGTACACACAGAGAAACTGTGTCTCAAAAAACCAAACCAAACAATAAATAAATAAATAAACAAATTTTAAAAAAATCTTAAAAAGACCCCTAGAGTCAAACTTTAAATTCCCTTTGTTTAGATCACGCCTTGCCCCAGACAGATGTGAGCTTTGTCACCGGCTTGTTCAGCAACACCGGACAAGTTTGTGTTTTTTGTTGTTTTTTTTTTTTACTTAGAAAAAATCTGTATGTGTATGAGCATTCTGCCTGCACATGTGCCTGCTGCCCACAGAGGCCAGGAGTGGGTGCTGGATCCCCTGGAACTAGAGCTACAGATGGTTGTGAGCCAGTATGTTGGGGCTAGGAATCAAAACTGTGTCCTTTGGAAGAGCAGCCAGTGCTTTTCACTGCTGAGTTATTTCTCTGACCCCTGGACAAGTTTACAAGTTTCTTACCTCCCCCCCTCCCCCCCACGAGAAGGACTCTCACTCTGTAGGGTGGGCAGGCCTAGAAAACTCAGTGTAGATTGGGCTGCCTTCAGTCATAGATCTGCCTGTTTCCATCTTCCCAAGGGTGGGATTAAAAGCATGCACCACCAAACCTGCCTTTCTCACCTTCTTTTAAGGATTCCTTCGGCAATGAAAATGGCAGCATGATTGTGCTGAATTCCAAGTGCTCAGAGGGAGAAGGGGCATGACTAGTGAACCCTGGCTACGTGGCACACCGTGTTCACCCGACCTAACATCACTATGTCACAAGTAATACAACAATTGTGTTAAGGAAGAAAATGAACCCAAGTAGTTATTGTCACACGCTACCAAGCGTCCTGCAGCAGGAGGCAAGGAAAGCCAGTGAGAGCAGAATGAGGGTGCTCTCTGCTCTACACAGTGGGGTGCTCAGCCTGCTTTCCTCACCTGCGGTGTGGCCAGGCTTTGGGGGAAGGCTCCTCTTTCCCTCACAACAATGCATGTCATCTGTATGGGCCCAGGGGAGGCCAAGAAAGCCACAGCCTGAATAGCATAGCTCTTATTTTTTGGCAGCATGGACTAGTGGCATCATTGGTTACCTAGGAAGCCTTGGCAAAGCCTAGGCCCGAGCCTGCACCATCATGCTGCCCAACCCAGCTACGCTCAAGATGGCTAACTGGCCTGACTAGACTATCCCAGTTCCCCCAGATCAGTCATTCCAAGATTATTTCTGGGGTGTATATTAATTAAATCATCACAAATTTTCAGGATTATATGATGTGAGAGACCCTTCAGTATGATATAAATATGTCTTATTACCACTGGTTAATAAAGAAGCTGATTTGGCCAATAGCCAGGCAGAATACAGCCGGGGGAAGGGGAATCCAAACAGATACAGGGAGAAAGAAAGTGGAGTTGGGGAGATGCCATGTAGCAACCAAAGGGGTAAGATGTCAGAACATTACGGGCAAGCCACATCACATGCAAATACAGTTTAGTAAAAATGGGTTAATTTAAGTTGTAAGAACTAGTTAATAATCGCCTGAGCTAATAGGCTAAACAGTCTGGAATATTAATTTAAATTTGTGTGATTACTCGGGACTGGGCAGCTGGGAACTGCAAGCTCAGCCTCCAGTTACAATTATCTCTTCATTTTTTTTCTCCAGAAGGGTTTTTACTCACTTTCACCACATGCAAACCATTCCCCCCGGGGCTTTGGCCACCTGTATTTATAAAGTGATGTAATAGGGTGTGTGCACCACAGCTGGGCAGCCCCTTTTCACCTCTGACAATCACCCTTCCACGGAGCACTGGGCTCTATCTGGCGCCCTCGCTTCCCTCGCCTCTCAGATAGGGCAATTGCAGCCAAAGTGCAGTGTTTGTCCGTCAAGGCTCAGCTCACAGTGGGGCTCCAGGGAGCCCTCTGTTAATCCCACTAAGTACATCTTCTCTAAATGTGTCTCCTCAGTCGAAATCCCATTTCATCCAAGATCTGAATATGGCTTCCAGTGCTGGTTTCTGCATTAAATCTAAATTTCATTTCCTTTTCAGCTACGTTCCCCACCCCAGGGAGGAAGGAAAAGGAAAAGTTCTCATTGCATTTTATCAAAGAAAGCTGACAGAGCTTATTATAAGAACCAACAAAGAAGTGTTCACAGACCCCAGGCCATTCCCTTATCATTCACCATTTCCTCAGAGATCTGGAGAGCCTGGGTCAGCATGGAAACACTAGACTTCCCATGCCCATTGTGGGCCTTCCTCATGTCTTGCTATGGGCATGCAGTTCTCACGATCGAGATTACTTCAAAGGAGATCCAGAGACACTTCCTTACCCGGCAGTCTCTCTGCAGTGTCTTCATAAGGGCATTGTAAGTTTCTGTGTCGAAATACAGCCCCTCATGCATGTCCTGCAGGAAATCCAGGTCCTTAAATGTGGGGTTGGGTTTCTCTCTCTCTTTTCGGGATGCTCTTCGCTTGTAGGTGGAGCCTTTCAGGTCATAGGTCAGGTGCATCCTCATGGCACGTGGCAAGACGTTGTTCATCACTACAATGCGGATGTTGATGCCCCCTGACTGCATGCAGTACAGCCCATAGAATTTTGGCAGAAGAGTCCTTGGGTTCTGGTTTAAATTCTAGAATGTAAAAAAAAAAAAAAAAAAAAAGAAAAAGAAAAAAGAAAAATTTGCTCTGTTCCATTTTCACAAAGTATTTTTTTTCATTAAAAGTGAGTTTGAGAGCTACTATGACTCGACACAGGATGTGCTGTTAATGTCCACTGTATAGGTACACCACATTTTCTTTACCTGTTCCTCTGTTGATTAACGTCTGGAATAGATGGATGCACAAGTGTCTCTCTCTATTGTCTCTAATTTCTTTCTAAATCTGCTCTTGGAATAGCAACATAACCATTCTAAACTCACAGCCATAAAAGCTGAATTAATGGGAAGGATACTCAAAGCCTTGCTTAACCAGCAATGAATGACACCATGTCATTAAGACAGTCAATGAATGTCACCATGGACACAATGATTGCTGCTGGGTACAAAAAGCATTACTCCTATCCCTTCCTTGATCACCACAAAGACACTGTTTCCAGCTTCTAAAGGACAAGGGAGCAAAGGTTCAGCAGCAGCTTCGCTTAGCAGGGCCACAGTGAGGTGAATGACTGAGCTGCACTTAACCCAGGACCGTGATCTGATGGAGGAAGATCATTGGTTAAATAAAAAGAAACTGCTTGGCCCTCATTGGTTAGAAGATAGGTGGGAGGAGTAAACAGAACAGAACGCTGGGAGGAAGAGGAAGTAAGCTCAGACTCCACAGCTCTCCTCTCAGGAGCAGGATGGACATAGGCTAGAATCTTCCCGGTAAGCGCACCTAGGGGCGCTACACAGATGATTAGAAATGGGCTAAATTAATATGTGAGAATTAGCCTAGAAGAGGCTAGATAGAAATGGGCCAAGCAGTGATTAAATGAATACAGTTTGTGTGTTGTTATTTTGGGCATAAGCTAGCCAGGCAGCCGGGGTGCTGGGGACGCAGCCCCGCCGCCCTTCTTACTACAGTGATCCAACAGCTATGCTCAGGACTCGGCTCTCACTTACACCATTTTCTCTTTTGATACAGGGTTTCTCAGTGGATTCCAGGGTGGCCTTGAAATCATGATCCTTCTATCTAGACCTTCCAAATGCAGGGATAATAGGTGTGTACCACGTCTGGCTATCACTTCTTAGAATCAAAAATTATCATTATTATTGGCATATATATATATATATATATATATATATATATATATATATATATATATGATTTGTGGGCACACACATGCCATGACCAGAGGACGATTTTGCAGAGTTGGTTTTCTCCTTCTACCATGAGAGTCCTGGTGACTGAACTCAGTTTACCAGGTTTGTGTGATAAATGCTTTTAACCCACTGAGCTATCTTGCTGGCCTCCGGTTATTACTTCTAAAATCTATCCAAGGAATGCTACAACATAGTCTAAATGCAAAGGAAGGAAAACCTGCAGGAACAAAGCCCTCCAAAGAAAGGAATAAATCCCAAGGTAGAAACTGTAGCTGTAAGCAGCCCCTTACCATGTAATATCCTGGCAGCAACTTCTGCAAGAACTCTGCTTCCTTGTGCTGAACGGTTTTGATGATAAATTCATCATCGCTGGTCACAAAAAACAAGGATCCACTGGCTCCAGGGTTGGACAGTTCTATCAGAGGCTCACTACAGATGGAGTACTGAAAAAGTTAAAAAAAAAAAAGAGTAAACACACACACAAAATCAGTTTGCGTATGTATGTGTATATTTATAGAAATCCTTATTTATGTATTCACAGTGGCTGAACTAAACTCAGGCCCTTGTCAGGCATGGTAGATGTTCTCCGATGAGACATAATGTCCACTCCGAGGCAAACATTTAAAGCCAACTTTTGGGGCCGGGGAGAAAGTAAGTAGGCAAAGTATTTGAAAGCATGGGGATCTGTATTTGGAAGATTAGCAGTCATGTATAAAGCTGGGTGAGATGGTTTGCACCTGGTACTGGGGTGGCTGAGACAGGAACACGGACCCCTGGAGTGCCAAAGCCAACTAGTCTTAGAGAATCAGGCAGGATCAGTGAACTCCAGTCTGGTGAGAAGCCTTGTGTTAAAATAGACAGAGACAAACAGCAGAGAGAAACATTGGACATTGATCCCCCATATATGTGGCTGCACATATAAATGTGTATACAAAACCATGTAGACATGGATACACCACATACACACACAATTAAAGTCTACTTTTTGTTTGAGACAGGGTCTCTCTCTATAGGTCAAGATGATCCCAAATTGATGCTCTTCCTGCCTCCACTTCACCAGTGCTGTGATTATAGGCCTATGCCACCATGCGTGGTGAAAGTACCCTTGTTTTAAGTGTACGCATGCGTGTGTGTGCGTGTATGTGTGTGTGGTGCGTGTATGTGTGTGTGGTGTGTGTATGTGTGTGTGGTGCGTGTATGTGTGTGTGGTGCATGTATGTGTGTGTGGTGCGTGTATGTGTGTATGTGTGTGTGGTGTGTGTATGTGTGTGTGGTGCGTGTATGTGTGTGTGGTGTGTGTATGTGTGTGTGGTGTGTGTATGTGTGTGTGTGTGCATGTATGTGTGCATATGTATATTTGTCAGTCCAAAAATAACCTTGGTACCATCCTCAAGAATGCTTCCCAGCTTTTTTGAGACAGTCTTTCATTGGTTTGAAGCTCATTAAATAAAATAATTAACAAATTAATAAAATAAATTAAATAATTAGGCTAGACAAACTGGCCAGTAGGCCCCAGCGACCCTGTCTTTTCTTCCCTGATGCTGGGATTACAAGAGTATTTTATCACGCTTGTCATTTTAAAGTGGGTTTTGGGGGTTGAACCCAAGTCCTCATGATTTTAAGGCAAATACTTTACTGACTGAGTCATCGTCTTAGTTTAGCTAAAGTACTCTTCTTTGGGAGGGGCAGGGGTTGAGGCAGGGTTTCTTTGTGTAACTCTGTATAGTTCCAGGCTGTCCTGGCTCTTTGGAGACCAGGTTGGCCTTGAACTCAGATATCCCCTTCCTCTGCCTCCCAAGTGCTGGGATTAAAGGTGTATGCCACCATTTATTTTTACAATTCCATCAGGGGAAAGAGGTATGCTCTCCTCTCTCCCCACCTTGAGTGCCACGTGACAGAACCAGGGGTTCTGTCTTGTGAGATCTTTAAACAGGACCGCACAGTAGATGCTCTGTCAGCAGCATGCTCATAAAGCCCCAGCTGAAGGGCGAGCGCTCATGCATTGGCCTCCCTTCAACACAGAACCTCTCTCTTCTCTTTCCTCTGGTTCCCCAGGGGACACTCTCCACTGTCACTGACTTCACAGAGGATGATGTGACATCCCCACCTCAGGACTCTGGGGTTACAGGTGTGTTTCATTATAATTGATATCTCTACTTGGTTATAACTCAGTACTTTACATATGCCAAGCTGTTATGATTTAAATTACGTGGCTTTGCTGGGCGTGGTGGCACTCTGGGGTCTCTGGGAATTCAAGGCAAGCCTGGTCTACATAGTGAGTCCCAGGACAGTGAGCACCACTACATAGAAAGGCTATGTCTCAAAAAACAAACAAACAAAAATCATATGGCTTTTATTTTGTTGTTGTAATGAGAAGGATTTTTTTTTTTTTTAAATTCTAACCACAAGAGATCTAGCTCTTGGCCAGATCAGAGTGGTGAGTAGAAAATGGGCTGGATTCCAGCCTCCGTCCCTCCTTCCAGCTAGGGAGGGGCCCTTTTGCAGTATAACCCCACAGGGCAGAACATCACATCTCTACACCATGGGGCCTCTACCGTTTGCCTTATCTTCGGGGTGAAACACTATGGTCTTGTTCCCCAGGCCAGAACTTTGGTGACTAGCCTTGACACTTCCTATTTCCTCCTCTGTATCCAGAATGCGTGATCTTGCCTGCCTCCTTCACAAGATATCTCCTGTCAGTACCCCAGGTTCAGTGATTTTTTATCAACCTCTGTCTGGCCTCTAGGGCATGCTCCTGGGCTCAACTGCAACTCTCACCCCACCTAGTGCCCTCTCCTCTGGAAACCAGGGATCTTTCTCAAGGGAAATTTGATCTTGACCTTCACTGCATCACCCTTTCCCATGTTCATGACCACAAGTGGCCCAGCGCTATATCCCAGGAGTCCCACTCATCAGGTCTTCCCCAAAGTTCTATTCTCATCTTCTCAAATGTGACATGAATTCTAGACTTCAGGCCTTTTCGCTGGATTTCTGTAGTGTTGGGGGTGGAAACCGAGTCTTCACGCAATGTTCTACCATTGAGCCACATCCTGAGCAACAGCCTGAGATAAGGGTCTGGCTTTACTTTCTTGCATGAGGATAACCAGGTTCTTTTTGAGATTTTGTTTTACTTTTATTTTATTTGTATGAGTGTTTTGCACGAATGCACGTGAGATCTCCCCATGAGGAGGAATGAAAATTACGAAAGTATAAAAGAAAAGAACAGAAAGAGGAAATAGAGCAATCATGGGGCAATATTAGAAAATCTGTCTAGAAGTACACATGAGACTCACACAAGCTCAAGGTAAACAAAATCTTAGCATAGAGCAGGGATTTCCCAAGAAATCCCACTGCTAGCTAGGGAATCATTGGCATTTGATGGTTGCTAGGAGAGGGAGATTCAGTTCTCTTTAACGATCATCCTGGTAGGTCGACCACACTGCAGGGTAGACGCCACTCCAAAGAGGAGTTGGGCAATAGAAACTAAACGGGGTATGGGGGACACCTCAAAGTCGGGTGAGTAGGAAGGGGAGGGCAGAAAGGTACTTACGGGAGGAGATGGGGAGGAAGTGACTATATTCACAACACAATGTGTGAAACTCACAGTAAAACCATTGTTTAAAACAAAAGAGAGAGCCGGGCGATGGTGGCGCACGCCTTTAATCCCAGCACTTGGGAGGCAGAGGCAGGCGGATCTCTGTGAGTTCGAGACCAGCCTGGTCTACAGAGCGAGTTCCAGGACAGGCTCCAAAGCCACAGAGAAACCCTGTCTCGAAAAACCAAAAAAAAAAAAAAACAAAAGAGAGAAAATTCTGTCTGGAAAAACCCAGATTCAGACCTATATCTCTCTCCCAGTAAAGTATCAAAATTCTTTATAAACACTGACCTAACTTGATCAGTTCTTTGTCAGATACTCTTTCAGTAGGCAATTTATAAAAGACTAACAATAGGCAATTGTCCTATTTTGGTAACGTTTTGAATTAACATTACGGATCACACACCGTCAGCATGTACGTGACCGAGTCTATGACACTAGATGGAAATATGATTTCCACTCCAGAACTCTAGAGATTCATTACCGTGTTCTCAGCAGCTTCTGAAAGCTGACTCTAAAGGACACAGAGAACTGAACCAGCTGTGATCAACAGGTCTCCATGTGCACTCCTGGGCTCTATCTGCCTCCCAGGCATGCTTCCTTTGGGAAAGCCGCTCCAATGTGAGCATCTTCTCGTCTCGGTTTTCTGCAAGGCCTCCCTGCTATACCTGCCCGAAAGAAGGCATATTCCAACGGGGCTCTGCCAAGGCAAGCTAACAAAGTAAAGTTGTACCACACGGCACAGATGAACTTGCCTCCTACTCCCCTGATGCTGTACAACACTCAATCCGCTTTCGCTCTTACTGGTCGCCTAAAAAATTCCTGAGTGACTCCTATGAGTTACATTGGATTTGTGAAAACCTGGAGGGGCAGGAAAGAGCAAGCAGCTTGTCCCCGCAGCAGAGACGGACACGCCCAGGGCCTCTTGGGTGGGAGATGCTGGTCTAGGAACAAATGAGGACGAGTTCACAGTGCTGTGCACTTGGAAGCGCTTCATCCTGCTGCCTCCCTAGCCAAATTATACATGCATAGACCTGAAACTTGTAATCAGCAAGCACATGGTGAATTTTAATGAAACTGAGAATGCAGGCACAATAATTCTGGCAGAAATCCAGACACGGCAGCACGAAACCAACAGGGATGCGATTTCAAATCTATGGAGCTGGCAATCACTCATTAACGGTCTCTTTGTCTTCCCCTGCTTACAGCCATGCATCTTCACAGTGTGGGTTTCAACTGTCCTACCTGACAGATGCCAGGACTTGGTATTTGTGTCACATCCTTTGTTTCTTTACAGAGACCTTTCTAAGACATGCCCATTTGTCTTCTGGGCTTTATTTGAGCTTAATGGCTCCCAAATGTGCCTCGTGAGATGGATTGGACTTCTTTAGGGTGTGTTCTTCAGGATGGACCACTGCCGTGTGATGGGTAGAGATGCTACCTGGAGACTATGCTCGCTGTCTGCGGCTTGGTGGTGAGGACGCTAGGACTAGTGGAAAGAGTCTCCTGAACATCTGGAGACGAGGTAGATAGACGAAGACTTTTGAAACCATTGGCATAGTCTTCCAGGCTCTTTTGTAGGTTCTCCTACTCTATGAAGAATACTTTATGGTTTAAAGACCCATTCAAGAAATGTGGGTAATTTATATGGGAAGTTGTTCAGAGAAGAACTTTCCCAAAGAGAGCAACTGTGCGTGACTGGAAATGAGCAGAGTGAGCTTTCCCAGGCTGTAAGGCAATGGGCACAGCAGGGCTGAGATGAACACCCATCTTATGACGTCATGCCCAGGGCTGTGACAGATGCCTGCATTAACAGTGCAGTGAATTGCTGTGGTGTCTCTTTGGTTGGTCAGAAGTTTAGAGATGTCCAGAAGGAAGAGTCACTAGTTTCTTGTGTACAGCCCAAGGGACAAGAGTGACCCTGCCCTCTTCATTATGAAACACCACTGGGTTCCCTAAACATATTTTCTGAGAGATGGTGACCTTCAGTTATTAACAAATGATCAGAAACCCAAGGATTCTCCCTAACACACCTCCAGAACAGGCACAAATGCTTGAGTAGGAGTGACAGGGACAGGTGCTAGTATTTTAGAGGGACAGAGAGGCAAAAAGAACCACAGGAACTTGCAGAGGCCAGGATGCCCAGTGCCTTGTTAAGAACCACCACTGCTCTGCAGAGACTTAGTCCTGCATCCTATGTCACTGGGAAGAAATCAATACTTTCTGAGCTGTAAAAAAGCTGAAAATAACCCTACTGTTTTGAGTCTGGCTCCCTGGAACCCATTTAAAAGCCAGAGGCAGGGGTGTCTGTCTGTAACCCCAGACTCCTTGAAGGAGACAGGAGAACACCCCAGTGGCTCACTGGCTAACTAGTGCACAGCAACTAGAACATAGCACAGGGGCAGACAGAAGACCCTTCTCTATTCAAGGTTGTTCTCTGTCTGACCGCTACACATACACTGTGGCATGTGCCTGGCCTCACACAGAAATACATTATGTGTAAACATCATACACACACATACAATGTAGCATATACATGGCCTCACACAGAAATACATGCTTGCAAACATCATACACACACATACAATGTAGCATATACATGGCCTCACACAGAAATACATGCTTGCAAACATCATACACACACATACAATGTAGCATATACATGGCCTCACACAGAAATACACGCTTGCAAACATCATACACACACATACAATGTAGCATATACATGGCCTCACACAGAAATACATGCTTGCAAACATCATACACATACACAAATAAATAGTTAAAATCATTATTTTCTTAAGTACCAACTAAAGAGATGCGTTTTCATTAGCATGGAACAGATACCAGTTTTGAATTTCATCCTTTATGTCTTATCCATATTGTAAAATACATTCAGAACATTCCATCACCAGTGACAAACACTGCCTGCCGTACCACCCCTGAAAAGCACCGCTCCAGGATCTTACCAGAGTCTTACTGAGAGCATCCAGAATGGGAAAATAGTGAATCTTAGCTGGCATCCTTCCTATGGCTCCTTTAAAAACAGCTTTTGAAAAGCCCCTAGGTGTTAACAGCAATGAAATTATGAGGTATGCCAACCCCTCTCAACAAAAACTGGGCTGCGGCCCTCTGAATGGGAAGGAGATAAACCTGAGGGTGGCATCGTGTCTGTTGCTGCTGCTGTGCCCAAGAGAGGACAGAGAGGAGAGTCAGAGCAGAGGCCAGAGAATGCCTAAGTACATGTGAAAATATGCTTAAAAAGAGACCGCAAAGCTGGGCGGTGGTGGCGCACACCTTTCATCCCTGCACCTGGGAGGCAGAGGCAGGCGGATCTCTGTGAGTTCGAGGCCAGCCTGATCTACAGAGCAAGTTTCAGGATAGCCAGGGTTATACAGAAAAACCCTGTCTTGAAAAACTAGAGGAGAAGGGCGGAGAGAGGGGGAGAGAACATGAGGGGACTATGGGAGGAGATGTAGAGAACAGAACTAGGAAAATCTCAGGTCAAGGTTGTGGCCCATCAACATTAGATTAATCATAAGGTATCTGTTAGGGTAATTACCCAAAATAGTAATATCTCAGTTATTTAAATATTAACCACACAGCAGATTTTTATAGCTATCTGTTATGAACCATGGCATCAAATTGCATTTTTGAAGCCAAATATGTAAACATTAAAAAAACTTGGAACGTCTACTATGTTCCCGAGGTTTCTAAGAGACAGTCACTTGCCACTGCTGCTGTTCAAGAGAGCACCATGCATTCTGTAGAAAGGAAAATGATAGGCTCTTACCAAGTAATCATCAGGCTTGATACCGAAGAGTTCTCGGAAGTACCGGAAGGCCAGCGGAGCATAGGTCTTAAACCTGAAGTCTGGGTAGTGGTGTGCCGGGGTGAGATTGCTACCTTCGCTGCAGTTCATTCAGAAAGAAGACACAGAGAAAGAACATTAGCAAAGACAATTCCGGCTTCAAATTCTAGCTCTATTAGTCCTGGGCTAATTTTATCTCTTGGGAAAACAAATACCCTCTGCTTGTGGTTATCACAATGGTCAGTGGCCCTGGGGTAGACACACTGACATGCTGATGGACCACTCCACACAGGCCTTCCCTGCCAATCGTGGGGTGTGGTAGATAGTTTTCCTCTCCCTGCTTTTCCTTTCTTGGAAAATTATCACACTTTCTAATGAAATCACATTATAATAATGTTCTAATGAGACCCCGAGCCCTGCCTGGACCAATTAAAGTACTTCTTCATCGTGAATTTTGGATACTGGATAAGTATCTATAACTGGGAACTTTTGAAATAATTTTTTGCTGGGCGGTGGTGGCGCATGCCTTTAATCGCAGCACTCGGGAGGTAGAGACAGGCAGTCTACAAGAGCTAGTTCGAGGCCAGCCTGGTCTACAAGAGCTAGTTCCAGGACAGGCTCCAAAGCCACAGAGAAACCCTGTCTTGAAAAACCAAAAAAAAAAAAAAAGGAAACAATTTTTTAAAAGGATCTATTTATTTCAGTTATATGTGTATGAATGTTTTATTTGAATGTATGTTTGTGCACCATATGTGTGCAGTGCCCTCAGAGACCAGAAGAGGGTGCAGTTCAGATCCTCTGAAACTGGACTTAAGGAATTGCAAGTTGTCATGTGGTTGCTGGGAATTGAACCAGGGTCCTCTGGAAGAACAGCCAGAGTTCTTAGCTCCTGAACCATCTACCCAGCCCTCATGTGAAATCATTTTTAAAATATCTTATGATCTGGAGAAAAGAACTGTCAATCTCCATCTCAAAGTAAATTGCTTATAAATGGTCACTGGGCTATTTTTCTCTTCGGGGTTAAAAAAAAACTTAGATTTGTTATTATTATTATTATTATTATTATCATTATTATTGTTACCATTATCATTATTATTGTGTGTGTTTGTGTGCACACAAATGATGTGTATATGTGTATGCATGTACCATAGCACATATATGGAGTCAGATGACAATTTTGTGGGGTTGGTTCTCTTCTTCCATTTTTATGTGGGTTCCAGTGGTTGAACTCAAGGTGACAAGCTTGTGTGGCAAATACCTTTACTAATGAAGCCATCTTGCTAGCCCCTCCCTTTGGAGTTTGAAACAGATATTCACTTTGAAATACAAACTGGCCTAAAATTCACTAAGTAGAACAAAGTACCTGGAACTGCTGATTCCCTTGTTTTAGCTTTGTCAGTGCTGAGCTTACCAGGTGTGTGCCACCACTTTCACAATGGTTGTTGTTTCCCTAAGCAAGCGTGGCTGAATATCCCTAATCACGCGCGATGGCCTGCCAGCACAGCCAAACACTTCCTCGGTCCACATTTTGCAATTTATGAGGGGAAATGCATTCAGCTGTATGTCCCGTGGGATGACTTCAGAATTTATGTGACAGGAAATAATTTACAAATGTCAGCCAAGGAGAAATAAGAGTTCAAAGCCAGGAGAGTCAATATGAACTCTGATCTCCTCCCTCTCGACTGTCAGCAAGTAGAAAGAATCACAACGCCTGCTTGGGAGGAGGCTGCTGTCAGTGGGCTCAGTGTGGCCTATTTCTTCTGTCTCCCGCTTATGGCTTTCTAGCTCCGGCCCATCAAAGCTATGCACTCTATTAGGGCAGGCTCCTCCCGCAGTCAGAAGTAAGATGAAACGCCGGTGCTCCTTTCATTATTTCCCTTCATTCTTTGGCTAGCACATCCACGTAAGAAGCTGGATGCTGCATTTATGCTGTTGCATTAGCTTGCTTTGCTTTTGGTGGGTTCTGAGCTTCTTGTGTTGTTCACCTGGGCTTCCGCAAATTATAAGGAGTTTCCTAGGGAACAGCGACTTGATTACTATCTCAAGTCTTGGACGGTATCAAATAGATAGTCTTACGTTTCCTTGGGAACGAGACAGACAGGGACAAATGCATACACACGATATATGTGCATACACAGCCGTGCAGCTCAAGGTAGACAAGGTGAGCGTTGTTCCCTTTGGAAAAATGTTTTTGTGCATCGTGTTGTATGGCATATGTACTTGTTATGTGGCTGTGTGCACATGTGAGTGCTTGTATGTGCACATGTGTGTATGTGTGTGCGTACATACACATGGATGTTGAGGCCAAAGGCTGGTGTGTGGCGTCTTTCCTCAATTGTTCTTCCCTTTATTTGAGACAAGGTCTCTTACTAAGCCTGAATCAATGCAGCTATGCCAACTGGCCACAGAACCTCATGGATTCCCCTGACTTTTTCTCTCCACTGCTGGGTTACAGGCTACTGTGTTCAGCCAGGTAATTCACAAGGACGGGATGATGTTTACGCTTTACTCTCAGCTTCGGAAACACAGCTGTCAGCCTAGAGCATCATCAGTGACAGCATGTCCTATAGGGGAGCAGAAGGGGAAGCAAAGCTTTTCATGGGCAAAGAGGCCAAAAACCCTTCCCCAGAGCAGTGTGACTCCAAGAGAGAGCAGAGCAGAGCTTTGGAGCCGTCACCATTTACTTGTGGGTTAACACGATCTTAGGGTATTCATTTCTTCATATGACATGAGCCTTTCCTTCCTTCTTTCCTTCTTTCCCTCCCTCCCTCCCTCCCT
Organism: Microtus oregoni; assembly: GCF_018167655.1. Taxonomy (NCBI): domain Eukaryota; kingdom Metazoa; phylum Chordata; class Mammalia; order Rodentia; family Cricetidae; genus Microtus; species Microtus oregoni. Next base: position 35,337,101 of record NW_024543071.1, on the reverse strand, counting down.
AACTCCCTCCCTCCCTCCTTCTCTCTCTCCCTCTCTATGGGACTATTTTATTGTAATTTACAACATCATAGTTATGTGGCCATGCCCAAAGTGGGTCAGTATCTTAAAGGCTATTGGCTGAAGGAGTTCCCACAGCACCCGCCCCCTTTCTTTCTTTTTTTGTATGAGTGTGAAAGCTAATAGAGTAAACTAACCAAGTGCGGTGGTGCACACCTTTAATCCCAGCACTCAGGAGGCAGAGGCAGTCAGATCTCTGTGAGTTAAAGGCCGGCCTGGTCTACAGAGTGAGATCCAGGACAGCCAGAGCTACACAGCGAAACTCTGTCTCGAAAAAAAAAAAAAGGGGTCAGCTAAAATTATAACTGGATATATTGTATGTCAAATAAACAAAACCATGCTTAGTTTATAGCTGGTACCTAAATTTTGCTTTCCATTGCCACCTCAGGTTCATGGTCTTAGGGTACAAATGTTATAAAAACTCTTCCTTCTCTATCCCACCAGCAATGAAACTTATCTAGAGCATCCCATCAGGGGCTGGATGCTCATGGTTCTTTTAGTTATTGTCTTTGATTCTGGAAGATCATATAACCAGAGACTGGACAGGCCCTGTTAGTTACATATCCCTCAAATCTTAAATGTCCAGGCCTTTTCCTATCTACAAAATGAAATGATCCGTAGAACAAATACATGATATCTAAAAATAGCTTTGAGCAATTTCAAAATAAAAAGGAACACAATGCATTTGGTTGCTAAGGGCAACCGAGTCTGTTGCTTCAGAGTGGAGGTAAATTAAAATAGCTTGTCAGGGGCTGGAGAGATGGCTCAGTGGTTAAAAACATTAGCTGCTCTTGCAGAGGACCCAGATTCAATTGTCATCACCAACATGGTGGCTCACAACCATCTCTAACACAAGTTACAAGGGATCTGACTTTCTCCTCTTTTGGCCTCAGAGGGCATCAAGCATACAAGTAGTACACAGACATATATGTAGGAAAATGGCAATACATATAAAACCATGTTAAAAACTAAATTAAAAAGCATGTCACTTCAAGCAATTAGTTCTGTAGGACTGAGGTATCATGATTTAGAGATATTAGAGACTACAGAATGGTTCCGCTGCTTACAGCCAGAGCCTGTGCTGGTCATTCACCCTGACCCACATCCTCAAATGAGTTTAATCAATGTATGAATTGCTATTTTTTTTTTCAAGACAGAGTCTCACTATGTAGCTCTAACTGTCCTGGCGCTCACTATGTAGAACAGACAAGAGATCCATCTGCCTCTGCCTCCCAAGAGTTGGGGTTAAAGATGTGCGCTAGTATGTCTGGCTATGAATTGCTATTTTCTTACATGTATCTATAACTGTGAAACCATAGTCACAATCAAGATACTCAGTGTATCCATCACTTTGTGGGGTATTTTGGCTGTTGTGTTAATGAGGTTATTACTACTGGTAGGGCCTGGGGCACCGAGTCCAATACAAAGAGTTATCTAACCTGAAACAACACCTCCCGTGAGAAACCCTGGAGCAGACTGCTGCAGGACACTTGATCATCCCGTGTGAAGATGTGTCTGCACTTCCTTCATTAAGACATCACCTGATTGGTTTAATAAAGAGCTGAATGGCCAATAGGTAGGCAAGAGAGGATAGGTGGGACTTGGGGGAAGAATCTGAGAGGTGGGGATTTGCCAGAGGGATGCAGAGGAAGTCGGATGTACAGTACTGAGGACCGGTAACAAGCCACATGGAAGAGTATAGATTAATATAAATGAGTCAGTGTAAGTTTTAAGAGCTAGTTGGGAACAAGCCTAACCTAAGGCCAAGTTTTCATACTTAGTAGGAAGTCTCCAAGTTCGGGAGCTGGTGGTCCACAGAAAGCTCATTTATAGCGGTCCTTTGCTAAAATCATGAAGACAATGAGGCCAGAGAGGTAACTGAGGGACCTACAACATAAACTTATTTGTCTTCATGTAATTGTATCTAGGATGCATAGGTCCTTAAAAATAAACAACAGTACTGTGATGTCTTATTGTATTTAAAAGCATTGGTAGATGTTAAAATGTAACCATCGATTTCTCTAAGTAAGGGATGAAGCCTTCTTCCCCAGGGGTGTGTCTGGCCTGCTGTTCACAGAGTCGATAATGTGAAGAACAAAGACCTAAGTCTAAGTTTTTGCAACTTTAGCTTCCTGCTCAAAAAGAAAAAGGTGAAAAAGCCACCATCTTTTCCTCCTCACAAAAATGTCACAGGCTTGTCGCAAGTCATCCAAGGACAATAGGGGCATAATATAGTGGGCTCTCTGTATGTGCTTTTCATAACCACAGAATCAACCAGTTATGGATTAAAAATAGTTTTCAAAATTCTATCTGTATTAAACATAGATAGATGTTTTTCTTGTCATTATTCCCTGAACAGCACAGTAAGCGACTGTTCACAGTGTAGTGGGTAGCATGAGTAATCTAGAGATGCTATATAAGGGGGAGGGCTGGCTAGATGGCTCAGTGGGTGACAAACCTAAGGACCTGAGTTCGATCCTCAGGCTGTACACAGTAGAAATATAGAACCAATTTATCCGTGGTGTTGCGAGATATTTGATCACACTGTGTGAAGATGTGTCTGTACTTCCTCACCTACCTAAGGCAATTTCTGATCAGTTTAATAAAAAGCTGAATGGCCAATAGCTAGGCAGGAGAGGATAGGTGGAACTTTGGGCAGAGATAGGAACTCTGGGAAGAATCCGAGAGGTGTGGGGGAGGGAGAATTCACTAATAAGGCGTGGAGGAATTCAGATGTGGAACTGGGGAGAGGTATCGAGTCACACGGCAGAATGTAGATTAATATAAACGGGTTAATTTACGCTTTAGGAGCTAGTTAGGAACAAGCCTAAACTAAGGCCAAGCTTTCACAATTAATAAGTTTCGATGTCATTATTTGGGAGTTGGTGGTCCAAAGAAAGTTCAGCTATAGTGGTGCATATGCATGAATTCATATACATTTATGAAAATAAATGCAATTAAAAAGTATACAGAAGAATGTGTACAAGTCATATGTCGGCTTGTACTACTTTACTTAGGGGACCTTGGCACTAATGGATTTTCTGATGCTTTGGGATGCAAGAACACAGGCTCATGGACTCGGAGGGATGATGGTTGTCATGAACTGTCCTTACCCACCTGACTGATGAGATCAAGCCCTGACATAAACAACGGAATGGCTTATAAACCACTGAGTCTCAAAAGCCAATCCTCATAGTCACAGAGACAAAGTAAGCATCCCCAGGGAAAATATCTTTATTTGTATTTCATTGTCTTTGAAAAAACCTGCAGCTGTGGTGACATTTCAACTGAACAATGATTGCCTTTTAAAATAGTGGACTCGACTTTAATATTTTTACTTATTAGGGCATAGTAGACACAACACAGAGATACCTCAAGTATACAGTTCCATCACTGTTTTCCATTTCCACATGTATCTGCTTTTAAAAATATTTTTATTACTTTTATTTTGTGCATGTATATATGTGTGTATGTGTGCGTGCACGCACAAGCTCATGTGCACACTTTGCACACATGTGCACCATGGTGTGAGGGTAGGTCAGAGAACAACTTGTGAGAGATGGCTTTCTCTCCCTACAGTGTACATGATCCTAGGATCAAACTCAGGTAGTGAGGCTCAGCAGTAAGTGCCTCATCCACTGAGCCATCTCACCAGCCCATGTACCTGATTTTAAACAATTTATGTTTTTTTCCTTCCCCAAACTGATAAGTGTATGAATAGCTTTGGTGAGTTTTGCATACATGGTATCAAAATAGCAGCAATATTTTCTGTTTTTTCTGGAGGAAATTGAAGTCAAAGTCATCACAAAATACAACTTATTGGCTTAATTCAGATGTAAGATGATTTGTGGTCCCTCCAGTCCATTCTTTAATTAACTATTTATCTTTAAGAAGATTTATTTGTTTTATTTTATGTGTATGAATGTTTTCTTGGTGCCCTTGGAGGACAGAAGAGGATGTTGAATTTCCTGGGACTGGAGTTATAGAGATGGCTGTGAGCTGCCAGGGGGATGCTGAAAACTGAACCCAGGTCTTCAGCAAAAGTAAGCAGTGCTCTTAACCACTAAGCCATTTGTGCAGCCCCAGCTCACGCTTTTAAATTAGGCATAGCAAAATCTTGGTACCAGCACTGATTAATGGAAGCTCTCTCAAAACATGTGGCAGACTTTACTTGGAAATTCCTTTACCCTCATCCAGCAAACCCCATGATCCTTCTGCACATAGTCTTCTAGGCACCTATTACAACTAACTACAGCTGACCCGTGGAGGCCACTCACCGTCTCCACAGGAGAAATGCAGGACATTCCCAAGCAATAACATGGTCCCACCCCCACACTCTCCAGTACATGTAGACATGCGTGTGGCAGAAAAGTTCTTCAAGAGAAGGATGTCACTGTGAAGTTTCCTCAGCATGGAATCATTTCGAATGCAAATATTCTTACCTGGGGAGGAACACGCTTTCCACCACATAAAAGTCTTGCATGAGGACATCGCGCTCTGGTTTGGAAGTGAGGTTCCCCACTGTGTATCCTATGCCCAGCTGAATAGCACCTTTAATAGCCGACGATGCCGTCTACAAAGGAAACACAGGGTACCATGTTAGCCTCGAGGGCTTCGTCAGGGATACAGGCAGCAAACTGAGGGGGAGGCTACTTTCTCCTTCTTGTTCCCAAATAGCAGGAAATTGGGGCTTAGTAGAACCTCTTCAGGACCCTTCTCCGTGTATGAGATCTCATAGTGACAACTGCGGATTGTCCCCCATACGCTCAGGCACTTGAACACATGGCCTCCGCTCCTGTTTTGGAAGGATGTAGAACCTATGGAAGATGGACCCTGACTGGTGGACAGAGGTCATCAGGAGGCTAATATTCTGGTCTTGCCTCAGGTCCCTTTTTCTGTGTTTGTCTATTTGTAGATGAAGAGTTCCAGTATATGCAACCAGCGGTACACACCAGTTCCTCCATTTTCTCACAGCCATGCTGACTTGTCATGAGTCCTCTGAAACCAGGAGTCAAAGTAAATTTGCCTTGGCCAGGCGTTTTGGTCAGCATGAAGAAAAGTAAATGACACACCATGAGATTATCTTTGTATGTGTGATATCTTTCATACAAAATGCACCTAAGGTTAAAAGGTTAAATCTCTACCATTGTTACACTAAGAACTTAGAAACTCCGTGGAGCACTTTGGATAAGGAGCACTATAGTTTCTACCCAAAGATAAAAGGTAAAGTTAGATTTGTTTTAAAAAAAAAATGCCTCCCCCTCCCCAGTGTACTTGTGGATCAGTAAGAATATTTTCTCTACATAGACATGGTAGAAAAAAAAATAATCAGTTCACAGAAAATTTAATTTTGAAAATTGCCTACTGGTCCTGGCAATGATCTAAAGCTAATTTTTCTTCATTAATCTGAGATAAAAGATATAGCATTGATATGTGATAAAAGATAAAGCATCAGGACACAAATGTTTTCAATTTGCTACTTTTCAAATATCTTAATAATGAAACAGAGATGCTGTTAATTAGAGAATAACTATCTTGTGTACATGTATACACAAAAGTGTGCATGCATGTACATGATGCTAGTTTCCGTTTTCTATATGGGTGGTGTGGTGCTGGGAATTAAGCCAAGGATCTTAAAATCTCTATTAATCTATGCATATACATGATCTTAATAAAATAATAGAATAAACAACAATAATAGAATAGAACAATTCAATTTAATAAAGTTAGAATAGCTGGGAATGGTGGTGCTTTAATCCAAGCACTCTGGAAGCAGAGGCAGGTGGATCTCTATGAATTGGAGGCCAGTCTGGTCTACATACTGTGTTCCATGATAGCTAGGGCTAGATGGAGACCCTTCTTAAAGCAACAAAAAAACAAAACAAAAGAAAATCCGAATAGACTCTGTACATTTATTTATGTATTCATGCGTGTCTATGTATGTACAATCATATGTGTGCATGCCATATCCTGTGTGGAGGTCAGAAAACAACTTTCTTGGTGTCGGTTCTCTCCTTCCAACTTGATTTTGAGGCAATCTTTTTCTCTTGTTTCTAATGCTGTGTTGTACATTCAGACTTCCGGTTTAGTCTCTTGCCTCTGTCTCCCATTGTGCCAAAGCAGTGCTGGGCTTACAGTCACACCTCCCATCTTGTCAAAGCAGTCCTGGGCCTATAGTCACAAGTTTTTCCATCTGGATTTTTCAAAACATAGGTCCCAGGGATTGAACTCAGGTCATTAGGTTTGGGCCTCTGATACATATCACTGGCCCTAGAATACATTCTTCTGTGTGCATATGTTCCACTTTTTGTGTCTCTGTCTCTCTCTCCCCCTGTGTGTGTGTGTGTGTGTGTGTGTGTGTGTGTGTGTGTGTGTGAGCACATGCATGTGGAGGTCAGAGGTTGACGCTGAATGTCTTCCTTGTTGGTTCTTCACTTTCACAGTGTTGAGACACTTGACAGTGGAACTCACTGATTCGGCTCTAGCGGTCCTCCTCCCTCTAGCTCTCCAAAGCTGGCTGTGTCGAGTCTGGCTTTCTCTGTGAGTCCCAGGGATCTGAACTCAGGTCCTCGTGCTTGTGCAGCAGACACGTCATCTACAGAGCTGCTTCCCCAACACTTCAGCACATTGCTCTTAAGTGTTCGCGTGCTTTACTCTTTATGTCTGCCAGTGCTAATGTAGCACCATAGACCACAGCAGAAAACAGTGAGTTATATGACTGATTCTTTTTTTGGGAGGGGAGTTTGTCTGTGTAACAGTTCTGGCTGTCCTGGAACTTGCTTTGTAGCCCAGGCTGGCCTTGATCTTAGAGAGATCTACCTGCCTCTACCTCCCGAGTGCTGGGATTAAAGGCGGCACTACCACAGCCTGGCTTAAATGAGTGATTCTTAACCAGAGGCCTTTGGCAATGTCTGCAGAGGTTTTTGTTGTGGCTAGCACACTGGTATGTTGCAGTGCCACCATCACCAAGCAGGTCTCAGCATCCTGCAATGCACTGGAAAGCTCCCTGCCACAAAGCCTTAGCCAGTCCCAAATGACAACAGTTCCATGGTTGAGAGACTCTGGCATAAATGAATGGAATAAAGATTATCCAGTATATTCAAAAGGAAAAACTGTCTTCTTTCCCAGGCAGCCAAGACTGAACCTCCGAACAGACATTTAATACAGGGTGTGTCTGACATTAATAGTTGTTGGTTTTGCCTGAAATGGTCACGCTCAACCAGTACTGTTCAGAAGCCTCATTATCTGATTAAGAACAATTCCTTGAACCATCATTTAGGCATTTTTCTTGTTCCCCTCTAAACATCTGTCATCCTTCATCTGAGGACGACAATCCACATGTTGGACCATGTAGAACATGAGAAATTTTTGGTGTTCCCCCCCCCCCCCCACACATACCCTTTGATTTAGGACTGCAGGAAGCAAGATGCAAAAGATTGAGACTTAAGTGCATCTAGTGCCTGAAAAAACAATTTTGTTATTTTAATGCTCCTTCCCTGGATTCTGAGACGCCACCAGTTGGCATCAGTGACCTTTTGTACCAGTTGCTCGGCATTCTGAAGGCACAAATGGATTTCTTTCATTTGAACCCTGTCTAAAGAGTCAAAAGCCACTTCTTTTCCTGCTCACCACTCAGGGTGCTATGCCCTAAGATGTGACGTCAATGCTTTTCAGAGGAACCAGCACCCTGGAATGTTCTGTCAAGTCCTAAAACAGACCCCCTTGGTGCATTTTATTTCTGGGCTCCCCCCACCCCCATGCTGTTTCCCAGAGCCATGGGAGCAGGCTTTTATCCCTTGGTGCAAGTCTGTCAGTAAGAGAGTACCACATTCCTCGCTGTCCCCACCCTGGGAACAGAGGGCAGTCTGACTGGAACCCTCAGGCTTCAGGGGGTGTGAGTGCCACCAGAGACGCTGTTGACATGGATGGGGGTGGTCACTTCCCTAGAACATATGAATGACCTCAAAAACAGGGTAAAACAATGTCCTCTTGCTCTAAGGAATGCTGAAAACAATCTTTCTCCTGTGGTATGAATTTAAGCTTTGAGTTCCTGAAGGAATGAGGACACCACTGACATATTTAATTAAATAAGAACACAAAAAACAAAAACAAAAAAAAATCCCAACAAATTGTAATCGTATTAATTTCTTTTTCTTTTCAGACCTCTTGATTTTTAAGTGCTTAGGTGGGAGAAATAATAGCATAGTAATAAAGTCATAGAAATAAGTTATTTAGGCCAGACAGACACTTGACAACATGGATAATGGTAATTTCCCAATATAACCACAACGTATACTGCCATGGTGCTTATAAGCTTCTCAATGCCCTTGACTTTTGTTGATTTTTTTTAACCTTTCAGTAACAATGAGAGGTAAGTGCTAGCTGGTAAGCACCCCTAATGTGAAAATTTGAAATCCAAAATGCTCCCCCACTGGGAACTATCAATAGTGTATGTCAGTGATATAGTCAATACCTCAAAGTTTCTGGGTACCGACAATTGCCACATGTGGGAAATCCTATACCCAGCTCCTGCGATGGGTCGTGACCCAAACAAAACATAGAGCCCAGCAGCACAGCAGCTGGAGTCAAAGGGAGTCTACCGCCTGCATAAGATGCTTAGGAATACTGTATGAAATCATCTTTAGGCTAAGTGTATAGGGCACCGCTGACATATAAATAAATTTTGTGTCCAGTCTTGGCTTCTATCCACAAGCGACCTCACCATGCATATGCAAATGTTTCCAAATCTCATATCCAAAACATGTCCCAAGGATTTTGGATAAATGATTTCCATCCTGTATTACCTCCTCCCTTTCATGAACTCAGGATATTTAGTAACTTCCTACAAGGTAAAGAGGTAGACTCAGGATGTAAGCCAAGGGTGGTTGTATCAGAAACAACCACACTCTGCGGTCTCAAATAGCAGAGTTCCTTAATTCACTTAGCCAAGCAGCTGAGCTTGGTGACAATGATTCTCTTCGTAGGTGTATACTTATGGCTCAGCATGGTTAGGCGACTTCCCCAAGTCTCTCTACCGGTATTTGGCAGAGTCTAACCACCAGGTGCAGGCTGCTTCCACATCTCGTTTATCAAAAAGAGCCAAGAATCAAGGTTGAAGGTTCTCTATTAAGTCGGGATGTTTGATGTCAGCAAAGGAAGGAGCCCCGAAGGAGCCATTCCTTGGGATAAACTGAGATAAAAATGTTTAATTAGCTGCTAATCACTACCAGCCATTGGCAAGGCAAACAAAAGCTCACAGAACTCTTGGTAAACCACTAGTATCACTGGTAACGTGGGGAATTATTGCGATGAGGCGGTGTCTGGCTGCCTCCGTGGACACAACCCCACATGCTTCCTTTTCCTGATCTCTGGGTAAAAAGTAAATGTTTTGATCTGGGTGCATTTGGGTATAATTCTATAGCGTCCTGGCTGCTTCCTGGGAATTCTTGCTTGCGTTCAGTGACCTATGATTGGCCACAGGCCACTAGCAGCAGAGGTCCCTTCATTTGCCACTTTCCCATTAGGGCATTAGGCTCGGCTTCGTATCCACCAAGATATGCTGTAAAACTGAAATCACATTGAAACCTTTCCTGGTGTGTGCGTGATTATCAAATCAGCAGGTCATGATGATGAGGAAGAACATTCAGAAGGAAATGCTGGAGGCTGCTCTCCTGCAATCAGTCATTCTCTCTCCACAATTCAGACGCCCTGGGGGTCCCTTCCTGTCTTTGGGATAGCAGCAAGACTTGAGTGAGCTGACAGATTTCATGCATTCTGGGCTACTTAAGTTTCCACTGCGGCCTCTGCACACTGCATCCCCAAAGTGCTGGAACATGACCATTCCTCCTCCTAACTCCAGGGGGGACCTCTGGTTCCTTTAGTAAAGGCTTAATGCAGGCTTAGATTTGGAACAGCAACACGATCTATTTTTAATTCTGGACCTCACAGGGATAAGTGGAGGCAAGTATGTTGCCTGGATACTAAGCATGTGATACTTAGGGAAAGAGAGAGCCACAAAACAGCACGCAGGCAAACCACTTATTTATTTATTTCTGTAGCTTGTCCAGGTATGATGTTAATACTAAGGAAAGTGGACGTCGGCTTGCATTTATGTGATGAACTGCAGTTTAAAAGCTTCTTTTGTAGCAGTGCAGGGGAATAAACACAGTGCCCAGCTCATGTAAGGCAATAACTCTACAACTGAACTACTTTGGTAGCCCCCAAAGCACTAGCTTTAATGACTGTCTAATAATCAGAGCTGTCAGACAGCTAGGGATGCATAATGCCCACTGCATAGATAAACTGGATCTAGGAATGAATTTGATCTAAATCCCAAGGCTCGTACTCCATACCACATTGGGGAATGAGTCCCTGGTCTTTCAGGTGCCCAGTTCACTGTTCATTTGTTGAACCCGAGTTTACACGTTTGCTTAACATGTGACTTTTTTCTGCTGAAGATGGAGCTGACAGACGCCGAGAAGCACTTGAAGAATGAAATAATAATGAGCATCCTAACAATAAGAAGAAATGCCTACAGAGAATCACCAGAAGGAAAACAATGATCCTAACTACAGCAAGGGTTTAATAGCCTTACATTGGTTACAGGAAACGGCCTCCTACAAAGCACTGTCTATGAAATTGGATCACTTAATATGGTATCTGATGTCACGGGCTTTGCAAGGAAGTATTGAAGCATTTTATGTCAACAGCAGTTTCCCCCCTAAGGCTATCTGAACTAATTATGGGATTATAGCTTGGATACCTGTTGCTGGAGAGATTTGCTTCAAAAGCACAAACGTGGTCCTGTTATTACTTTCCTTGAAACCCCTGAATGGGTCCTCAGCGTCCTCACTCTAGGATCAAGTCCAAACCTCAGACAGCTTGACTCTAGAAGGCATCTTTTAATCTGAACCCCTCTATTCTGCTTCTTGCTATCCACGAGCAATGTGACAAAGATGGCACAGGCCAATCTGTCCTGGAGTAAGCTGACATCTAAACCAGAGACGCTTATTGACAAGGTCTCTTATTTTACCAGGCCATAGAAAGTAGTTATAGAGCAAGCACCCTTTTATGTCAAGATGGCAATCTGTGTTGGGGCAGCAGGATGTCTACTACTTTCTCTCACTTCTATAGTTCAAGTCTAGCTGGCACAGGCCAGTTGGCAGGTCATGTCACTGAAGACTGGCATTGTGTTTATCACTGTCAGACAATTCTCTACAACTCAAGGATTTGGAAGTGGCCTAAAAAGGATCCTTGTAGCCAGGTGATGGTGGTGCATGCCCTTAATTGTAGCACACAAGAGGCAGAGGCAGGTGAATCTCTGTGAGTTCGAGGCTAGCCTGGTCTACAAGATCTAGTTCCAGGACAGGCTCCGAAGCAACAATGCTCAAAGAAAAAGAAAAAAAATCCTTGTACTTAACAAAATGATGCAATGGACTTTCACGTGGTGGGAAAAGGTCCCATTAGTGGGTCAGGGAAGCTCATTTTTAGAGACCTGGAAACAAACCACTGTGGGCAACGGTAAAGAGTAGGCATTGGGGGCTGGAAAGACTAGGCAGATGTAGATCTGGCCCCTTAAAAGTATTCTGAGGGTTTGTTGGGTTTCAGTTGTGTTGGGCAACAGATGGTAAAAACTAGTGAAGAATCTTATTGGGGATGGGGTGTCTAATTTGATAGGATCGCTGGTTGCCTTGTGGAGAACGGATTGGAGGAATGGTAGGAGGGCAGTGATTTGGGGGCGTTTGCAGTGCTTGCATGGTTCACACGGGGATGGTGATGGCATAGAGAAGGCTGGTGAACACAAAGAATGGGAGTCGAATGTAAATTAGCAACACTTAGGGTAGTGGGAAGAAGACTAAGGAAAGGTGGCTTTACGGAATGGAGAGAGGATTCTGGAGGAAAGGGCTCCTTCATTCCACATACAAAAGAGAGAACAGTAAGAATCCTGAGCTCAATTCTCCTTGTTCATACTGAAGTCAGGGCTCCACACGTAAACCTCAATCTGAATTAAGAATATATGACAAAGTGACTGGATGTAATTAAACCATCAGCATAAGAAAATGTTCTGTAATGTGGAGAAATAAAATGTTGTGTTATGTCTAAGCGGTAGCATGCAAAACAAACCCATTGAAATTTGGAGATGCAAACCCCACAAACGTGTGTGCACACACACAGAAGATAATGAGAGGAAAGAAATACACCTCTGTATTTCTCTGTACCATGGGGTAGGTCTGGATTTATTTCTCTCTCTTCTTTTAAGGGTTCAGGAGGCTATGCAACCATTAGACTTTTAGAAAACATCATGGCAGTGACTTGGCTGTGCCTCCCGCTGTTTCTCTAAATTCTGGGGTGGGATCCACCTTTGCTCAGATGAAATTCACAGCAGGTCTAGGACCTGTTGACTGAGAATAAAGGTGCCCCTGTTCATACCTTGGCAGAGAGCCATAAAAAAATAGCCTCACATAGATATCTGGTATGCTTTATCTAACTTACTAACAGACAGATTTGGGAATGCTTTCAGGGGACCCCATCCCTCCTCCAGCTTTCTGGGTACCCATAGGCATTTAATGTGTGGCGGGGAGGGGCTCTCTTTCCTTTTCTGTTGGATGCTGGAAGGAAGAGAAAAGGAGAGCGGGGGGGGGGGGGGGGGGGAGAGAGAGAGAGAGAGAGAGAGAGAGAGAGAGAGAGAGGAATCCTCTGTGAGGAACTCAGCTGTAAAATGTTTCAAAGTCTTGCCAGATACACATTGCTTCTTGCTGGGTGTCTCACAAGATCTGTAATTATCCCCTAAAAATGGTCACTACCTTCTCATATACAGGAAAAAAATATATCACCCCTTTCCTGGCTAGCAGTTTTTTGCAGCTGCTTCTAAGCTCCACCTGCATCTTGAAGGAGGAGGTACAAACTCTATATAGTTAGCTGTATTGGTCACAGACCAGAGACCCTCCTGTGTCTGCACAAATCAATATAGGCCAAACTAAAGCACTGACGATTGCTCTGGACTCCTTGGTCTCCGCGTCCACGGAAAGCCAGGTTCCTATTTTTCTCTTTCTCCATTTGTCTTTTAGTTCTCTACCATCACCCTTGGATCCTGTTCTCCCACAGGCCCCTCCACACTGTCATTGTTCATGGCAATAGCTAGAAATGACAGACTCCTGCCATCATTAGTTCCACGCATGACTTGGTTGCGTTCTATTGCTTTCATGGTAGGCAACTATTTTTCGGATACAATTTTTTGCAGCCATCTACATTTTTCAAAATAAGAAGAGTGTAGCTCTGTTCTTTCTGGGGCTGCATTCTGTGTGGCAGAGCTGCCTTGGGATAGGGTCATTCTGACACACTGGGCATTAAACAACCCTGGAAGAAGCTCAAGGCAAACACACTTTCTAGTTAATTTTCTCTTTTTGCCAAGAAGCTTTTTTTTTTTTAAACAAGATTCCAGTGTTTGATGGAAGATCTGCTTCTCAAATGTTGATAGAAAAAGGTAGAACAAAGAAAAGACGTTGCAGGGTTTTATTTAAGTCAGCTCTACTTCACTGATATGCCTGTCAGAGAGGCGAACTTTACGGAAAGAAAAAGCCTGTTACACAAGTACTTCTCGTTATCAGAAAAATGCTGTACTTCAGTGGTATTTGTAACTCAGCAGTGGTGAAGTAGGCACACTCAATTGCCCTTAAGGAGACAGGCCAACAATTGTAGATGACACTCATGATTTAAGACAGTGTGGCATTATGAATGCTACTATATTAGTCTTGTACAAATGTTACAGTTTAAACGAAAGACATTCATCATAAACATGGTATAATATATTCTTAATATCCTTCCTACACACTAGGGAAGAAAATTATAGTTGTTCATGTATTCAAATAGAAACAGTATTTAATTGACATAAGCACAAATTTAGATTCAAAGGCAAAGAATTAGGGCCTGATTTTTTTTTTCAACCTTCTAAAATCAACTAGAATTAGATCCCACAAAATTTTAGCATGTTAGGTTTCCTGAAAAGGGAGCTGTAGACTATAAAGTTAAAACATTCCAAAAACACTAATCTCTATTTGGGGGAAGATGTGACTACGCTTCTCACAGATGGTGCTACTTGCCCTCAGCATCCAGTCTTCCTTACTTAGCAGAAGTTCTTCATGAAAGGCAACTTTGTCCCCTCCCCAAGGTGACACCTGGAAGGGTATGGAGATGATTTTGGTGATTTTAGCTGGAGAGAGTTGCCATCTGTTGGTTAGAGGCAAGGGGTGTGTTCAACATCCTGGTGACCCCCAAACAAAGAATTACTCCAAAGCCAATACTGAGAAACCCTGTTGAACAGTAATTGACAATTGGATGGGGTATTCTGTCTGAGTTTCTTGAAGTTAGGTGTTGTCATGATTTCTGGTGATGGTATGTAAGAAGAAATGATATTGCCTAGGTGCCAGACCATGCCTTAAGAAGGAGTGTGGCCTGCATTGAGGTGACATCTATAGATGAAGTTGTCTTTACTGGTCACATGTGGAAGTTGTGCATTGAGAACAGAAGAGCAATGAGTTGAGCCTGGGGTCCCTATGACTCAGCAGAGGCAAGGACTACAGTTCTCTTACTGAGAGAGAAATAGGCATGGGTGTGTCTTCATTTTTTGGTTTTACACATAATTGAATGCATGTTCCGAGTGCTATATAACTTATGATCCAAAACTCAAATGTTCTTGACTTGATTCAAAATGTTCTCAAGCTGAAAAACAAATGTTTACATAGACACCATTGCTTAACTTAAAAACAATGTTCATTGAGAGAAAAGTCACATAGCCCTCAGTTATAGAAAGCAAAACACAGATGTTCCCATTTCCCCTCCTTGCATGCTAGGGTTAACTATACTCAACCAGTTATTATGTACCTGAGGCTTTTCTTTCTAGACATGAAAGCACACACATACATGTGCACACTGGAGATGAGGGTGTAGCTCGGTGCTAAGCATATGCTTATCATGTGCCAGCCATGGCATCACAAAAGTAAATTAGTAAAACGTGGGACTCCCTCTATTTAGGCTTTGTTGCAACTTGGTTCTTTCGCATAATAGCCTTCTGTGTCCAGCTATACAGGCTGTATACACCATGTTTTGAATCCGGAATGTTCTTCATAGGCTCAGGCTTTAAGTACTTGGCTCGCAGCCAGTGGCACTGTTGATTCTTTAGGAAGTGGGCACCACAACTGACTCCAGCTATATTCTTTTTTTTTTTTTCTGTCTGGCCCATGTGGGAAAAGCCGCCAGTGCACACTCTTGCTGCCATGAACTGACTGCCTCTGCTATTTTCTGTAGCACAGTAGATAGACTGAGACTCCAAAACTGGTAAAGACAAAACAATCCTTTGCTGTGGGACAATGGTCTTTTAACATGTCACTTGTATTATTTTTAATAAAATGCTGATTGGCCAGTAGCAGGCAGGAAGTATAGGTGGGGCAACGAGAATTCTGGGAAGAGGGAAGTCAGTTTGCAGTAGTCACCCAGACACAGAGGAAGCAAGATGTGACTGCCTCGCTGCAAAAGGTACCAAGCCACGTGTCTAATACAGACAAGTATTATGGGGTAATATAAGTTATAAGAGTTAATAAGAAGTCTGAGCTACTAGGCCAACCAGTTTATGATTAAATAGACCTCTGTATGCTTTCTTTGGGACTGCGGGAACCGGGCAGGACAGAAACCTTAGTCAACAAACCTTTCTTCCCTTACATTGCTTATGACAGATATTTAGTCACAGCGTTGCCAATCTAACCAATATATTATAGTCAGTGGTTACAGAGATTTTTTTCACAGCTAATATGGAGCACAATTGGTTCAACTGCTCCCCCATCAACAGACTAAAGTTCTTGTAATCATACACATTTTCTTTCTCCTCCCTCCTGTGCCACACTTATGATGAGTGTCTTTAACTTAAACGGTAACATTTCTAAAAGACTAATATAGTAGAATTCATAATAGCATGCTATCAAGAGTTTCTTTTGCAATTGTTGGCATATCTTCTTAGAAGCAATTGAATATGCATAATTCCCCACCGCTGAGTTATGAAAACCTTAAGAGTGCAGTATTTTTTAGTTAATGAAGAGTGGTTGTTTAATACACTTTTCCTTTCTAATAAAATATGCATTCTCCCTCCCATGGGGATTAAACCCTGAGGCCTGTGCAAGTTACCCTACATCCCCAGCTCTTATTGTTCAGACAGGAGCTTGTCATGTTTCCCAGGCTGGCTTTGAGCTTGTGGTTCTCCTGCCTCAGCCTCCCAAGTAGCTAGAATTACAAGCAAAACTACCCCATTTAGCTAGTTCAGCCCTTACTTTTAGTTAATAGTATATTAACTAAAATTGATATTTGTCCATTCACCCATTTCTGAATTATTTATTTAGTAACTTGCAGCAGAGGTTCCAAGAAGAATTGCCGATTTAAAGGATAAGAATGTTTATACTTGTGCAAGGGTCTGCCCAGAACTTTCTAGAAGAGACTTCATCAACTGATGCACTTCAAAGAGAGTATAAGAATGTTCTTATTGCCATATTCTTACTGATACCAGCATCATCGATGTTGATTTTTTTCAAACTTGGTACTTTAATTCCCATTTTCTTAATCACTAGTGTGTTGTTATTGCTTATTTGTTGTTAACTTTATAATTTCATTTTTTATGGTCACACACTAATAACCATGCTCAATTACCTCAGACTAATTGAAGCTAAACTGCACTTGCAAAATACTCCCCCCGGAAGCACAGAAAAGATTCAGTGCTTTCTGTTAGGAGCTTTTAATGTGGAAACTATAAATTCTCCAAGGATTAAATACTGCAGCTATTCTATTGCATCCACAATATAAGTTCTTTATTCCTATAATAACATTTAGAATTATTTAGTCTTCTATGTCTGAAATGGTCCATTAGAAGAACTTCATTTATAGTCACACAGTTAATGCTTTATGTAATACATAAGGAATGCACTCAACAATGGGCTTGGTTAGGCAGTGGGGCCTTTTTGGCAGGAACACAAAATCTTGGAGTGGGTGAGATATGTATGCAGAACACTTCTGGCTGGAGCAACAGATACAGAGCTATGGTCTAAGTCTCTACCTGTTAGTTGATAGTCTTATATCATGGGTTAGCAAAGCCCTTTCAGATGGGTTTCCAAGTAGTGGGCAACAGTCTCGTATCTTTAGCTGGACTTTTTTTTAAATTTTTTTTTTGACAGTGGTAGTTTTCTTGTCATAACCTCACTTTAATCTCTGTTTCAGGTGGGGTAGGGTGGAGTGTTGAGACAACACAGGAGCCCTTCAGGGTTCTGGCAAGCTGGCCTCTGGGAGTGCTCAATATAATGCACACATTCTCCTGAGTTATTTTTAACTGCTGTACGAGGAAACTGAAACTCAAAACAGTTTATCTTGAGCCACAAACCACGGACATGGAAACTCTGGCCCCAGAAACCAGGCCTTTCCACCTCAGCTTCACATCCAGACCACTTTGGCCCAGGTTGTCACTTGTCATGGGATGATGCATCAACTTTGTCGGTCTAACGCTCAAGAGAGCACAGGTACAGCTCAGCCCTCCGGCTAATCCTCACACTTGCTGGTGACCGTGTGGGCCTGGCTCCAGGCAATGCCACCAGTTACTCTTCATGTTTGCATTGCTCCTGGTTAACTCTTTTTTTCCACAGGTGTGTAAGTAGGTGAAGGCCAAAGCCAAGTTTCATTCCTACAGAGTTCTACAGTCACAAAACACTCTTGAGTCCAGGTACACAGAGATCTGGGCACTAAGTGGCCCAAGAAGACCGTCATTGTAATGGTGGCAGTTTGGGGGTCTTTGGAAAGTTAATTAGCATTTGGGCTGTTGACCAACTCTATGTGCGATAGTGGTAAAAATCAACCCCTCTTCTTAAGAAGAAACCTTAAGCAACTTCTACTTTTTCACTCATCTTCTCTGGCCTTCTATTATCCCCTCCTACTTTGAGAGGATACTAGGCCCTATCTCTTCCTTCCACCTTCTTCATGCCTCCCTCCCGTCTTTTGCAAAATATGACACACACGCACATATACACATGTATATTCACACACACACACACACACACACACACACAGATACAATCACACAGAGATATACACATAGTTGCACACATACGGAGACACACATACATGCAGACAGATACATCTTCCCTCACAAAGGAGCCCAGAGGAAAGAGAGGGAGAGAGGGAGGGAGAGGAAGAGAAAGAGAGGGAAAGAAGGAGGAAGAACAAGAGGGGCTTTTGGAGTTCAGGGGCTAAGCCAGGACAATTACCATTCTTACGGTGACCAAGACCTGCAGAGAAACTGGACATTATTTCTGGGCACACCAGTATTTTGTCAGCTTTCGTTGTGCTTACCTTGACTGCCTACCCCAAGAGGCCTCAGAACTTCCCCACCCAATCAACTGATTTGTTCAGCTAAGTAGAGGAATAAGATGGTTCTTCTCACACAGTGCCAACAAGGCCATGGGCACATGCTTGCAACTCCTTCATCAGAAGGTAAAGTGCAAAGCAGGAGATTTCCACCACATTTATCCACAGGGAGAACAAAAGCAGAAGAGAACCATTTTGGAGAAAAAAGAATTACGTTTTATTTTTCCCATCTGTGCCTCAATTTGTAGTAGTCACTTATTTACAGCCAAGCTTCCTGATCTATGAAAATTAGATATGAAGAGGAAATTAATAAGAGTGGAGAAGCAGCACTAGAAGAAATAAGAACAGCTTTGCCTTCGCTTTCAAATCTCTACCAGTTACTTTTCATGATAAACTCTTGAATTGAATGGGAAGAAATACATACCTTCATATATCTAAATATATGATATCATATATACTATATGAATATATGATGTATCACAGAAATAATACTTATGCAATATAAAGGCAAAGTTGAGAAGGGGGGAGCTATGACTGCTAATGGGGCAGAAACACCATAAAGAGTACTAATAGTTTTTCTCTGAATAGCAATGGGCAAGCTCTTTTTTAAAAAAAGAATGGGGAGCAAACACTCTCCCCCTTTACCCTTAGATTATTTGAAGCGATTGTCCTAGCAACCGTTTAACACTTCAACCGTTATGTCATTAGCAGCCTAGTAGTCCTGTGGCATCCTGAGAAGCTACAGGGAAACGATGCTGAGAGAACGCTACATACAGAGACGTGAAACATCAGGATGAGGTCTCACTGAATGAGGCTTTAAGATTTGGACTCAGGTATTCCCAGAGAAGACTGGTTTTAAGTTGTTAATAGGGTTGAATGCGATGATTTTTCTGAGACGTCTTATGCACTTATATATTTACATTCTATTCTAATTACTTAAAATGCTCATGAGACAAAGGTTAAATTGTTTGTAATACTTACCTTCAACCTTCTTACCACTACAGAGGAAGGAACTCAGATTCAGAAAGACTGCATGTCTGAAAGATAAGCCCTCGATCACTTTTCACGGAGGGACTATTGAGTGGAATCTTTCTCAAAACCTCACAGGTGGGGCTGGAGTTTGGTTTCCAGCACCCAAGTCAGATAATCCACAACTGTCTGTCACTCTAGCTGCAAGGGACCCAACACCCTTTCCTGAACTCTGCAGGACCTCACCTCTCCACCACCACACACACATATAAAAATAAAAATAAAACAGAAACACATAGATTGACAGCGGAAATCCATTCACTCGTCTTGCCAGAACTCCACAGCACAGTTATAGTATTAAAATTGGGTGGTAATTTCAAATATTGGGCACTCTTGAAAATCTGGGCGAAACATTCTTTGCCTGTGCAATCTCTATGCTCTCTCCAAGATCTAGGCTCAACCTGTAATCAAGACATGATTTTCCCTGCTACACTCCTCTTTTAGACCCATGGAATGGTTTCTAAAACATTTTATCTCTTTATTTGGCCATCTAGACAAAACAACCACGTCAATCTCCAGGCCTCTCTCACCTGCTATCGACCTCTTCACACCCAGTCTGTTGGCTCTTGCCCTGACCTCCTTAGAATCCTATCCCTTATAGCTTTTTGAATTGAATGTTCTAGGTCCAGAGGAGGTGATCGACTCTTCTGCAAGGGAGGCTTGAGGACTTGGTCTGAGGAGCTGCATCAGAACCCAGGGGGGGACTTGTGTGATAACAGGCACGAGGAAGCAGAGTACCAAGCTCTTCCACCAGCTAACTCAAAGAGCAGGGGTAGAGGAGAAGACGAAGCATTCAGTGACTACTGTCCTCTTTTCATGAGCCCCACTTCAGTCATTTGCAAATGGGTTCAGCAACACACAGAAAAATATGAACTTCCAGCACCTTCTGCCATGAGAGAGCTGCGATGCTGAGAAAGGGTCCTGACATCCTGTGGTTTATAATTCCTCTATAAAATGAAGGTAGTCAACTAATAACTGCAATGGTTTCTCATATAAACTAAATGTTGAAAGTCTACTTTCTGATTTCATTTTGCATTCTGTATTTATGGTCATCAACTGGAAGCCACTCGCTTCATATGGTTTAATATTTTTCATTCCACCGTTTTTTTTTCCCCGGTGTCTTTTATTTTCTCTCCAGTCATAGTCACGCCAGTAGAGACACTCTTCGGTCACGAGTCAGGCCAGTAGAGAGGCAAGAGGAAGCAAATGTTCTGTGCCTTCTTTGGGTTATAATGAGGTGCTTTTCCCAAGTGGTAAAGGAGGAAGCAGCCTCGTTTCACCCACCTGCAACCTCCAACAGTACAGGGAGGCAGGAGTATTGCTGATCTCGCACAGTCCTTCTCCCCGAAATCCAAAAGAGCAGTACTGAATTGTTCTTGGTGTGGTCTAAGATCTTAGACGTCTGAGCTAACGACAAATTATTTAGGATTCTTCCATGGGGACTGATCGCAATTTAGATGGTTGGGATTACTCTGAGATGGTTTGTAGACCCTCTCAAGTTGATCCCCACAAGCCTTCCCACTGGCCCATCTAAGAGGGATCCCTCGTGGCTCCTGAAGACGCATGACCTGTTAAGATAGCACAAATAGAAGCGTCTGGTCCATAATCAGCAGATCTGTTGAGGATGGCTGCCTTCCCCTTTTCTGAGGAACACGGTTAACTGTAAAGTTTCTATAGGCTGGCCTTTGGGGACTCTGCATTCTGTCCACCTGAGCTCACCTCTGCCATCTAAGCACAGCCTTTGTTCAGAGCTCATCTCAGTCCTCATGCATGCAGTCTCTGAGCACAACCTCTTAAGGAGAACAATTCTGATCACAATCAGCTATTTTGTTAGAATCCAAGGATACAGATGGTCATCCCAGCAAACCACTCCATTCTGAATTAACTGAGCAAAGCAATCTATCTGGCTCTGTAGCTACAAATATCCTTTATCCAGTAAGTGACTTAGTAGTTGATGGTTGGACAAAGATCATCTCCACACTTGGATTCTATAGGCTATGGGTATGTAGCCCTACTATGTGGCTTCTCCCTTGGGCAGGTTCCACGACAGTAAGCATTTAGCATGCACACAAACAAGGAATTCACAGCCTGAAGATTCCTGTGTTGTGAAGATTACATGAGTCTGCTGTACAAAAGGTCTGCTCATAGCTCCCCCTCACCCCCGTGGTGGTTGCTGCTCTGTACCCTGTACCTCTCTAATAGCTTACCTCACACCATGCACCATGCCGCTATCTTGCCTTCTTCTAAGGCCTTGTTGGATAGAACCTGTGCCTGGGCAGAATCCTTTCATCTTTACTCCAGCACAAGCATCTGATACTGGCTCTAGAAGTCCACCAAGAGGGTTTCTTAGCAACAGGCAGGCTTGTGAACTAAACACACCTGATTTGGTATATGGCTTGGGAGAAAAGTTCTGCCATCCAGTTGGGTAAACACATGGGCTTTTGAGAGAATGCCTTAGTATGTGAACACACGTGAACACAAGCAGTCTTGGCTCCTGCCAACCACCACTGACCAGCGCTGAAAGGAAGGTCAACCCCACAGCTGCTGGGCTCGAAGGGCGAGGGTTGTGGTCACCATCGTGGCTGGTGCCCCAAACAAAGAGCATGACTGGAAATGCTTGCATCTTTACTCAGTGATTCAGACTGTATGGAAGGTAACCACCTGGCGTTGGGGGCAGGGAACCCCAAACAATATGGAAATTTTCTTTCAAAGATTCAAAAAGGAACAAGGAATTGCAAATCTTTCTTAGGACACCTGTCCTTGAGCAGAGCTCAGAGCAAGAGATAGGGCAGGTCTCCCAACCAGCTTGTCCTCCTAAGCCCTCCTCTTTTTCTTCAGTGTCCTCGGAGATGGAGTTTGCTGAGACTCAAATCCCTCACCTGGCACAGGTTCTCTGCCGGCAGCTGTTTGTGTAAAGACTGGATAATGTCACAGTGTTCCTTTGTTCTATATATTCTTAATTATCTCTTCAAATCTGGTTATCTAAACTATTTCAGGACACACCCCTCCCTCAAACGGACAGCAACCAGAAGGCAGTATACCCAAATCCTTGACTTCACACACAGGAAGAACAAAGAGCAACGGCCTTTTTACTCTGGTCACTGAGAACAGAGGCCTGGGAAAGAGGCCAGCTAATACAACAACTGCTTTCATTGGCTCCCATTCTCCAAGCGAGCACCCATGTCCCCTCACCCTGTTAGATTACAGACCTCTTCCCAGGCTGTACCAGAACAAATATGCCTAGGCCATTCTGTTTCTAAGCTGCACAACCTTCTAAAGTCAAGAATTAGGCAAGCCAAAAATGTCCACAGATCAGGGTCTCTCCAGAGGCCTTAGCTCAAGTGGCTAGTTGGATTGGATACTTTTATGCTGTGGGTGACAGTCCCGTGTAGCCTCCATCCGCTCTGTGTCAGTCATCCTTCTTGCTCTGATGTGACACCCCGACATGTCTGTAGACACTGCTAAATGCCTCCTGTTGAGAACATATCTGCATCTAAACTTGCAGGGCATACACCAGATAAGTCATTTCTGTCAGTGAATGAACATGCCCTGGGAGGGCTCGTCCCACCATCAGTATGCCTGCTGTCCTGCTCCCCAAAGGAATGGCCTCTGCCACAGGCTCATGGAGAACAGCATTTGGAAACTGTGTAGTTGTTTAATTCATGTTTTGTTGCACAAAGCCGTGTGAGAAACACAAACTCTGAAGTGACAGCAAGTCCCAGAGCACAGGTCCTATCATTCTGGTCTTTGCAAGTGCTCTGGGTGCCCACCCACCCCCCTTCCATGGACAGAGGCACACACACACACACACAAACTACATACAGTTCCTTTTGCTAGCCAGGCAAGTCTGGAGCAGGAATGGCCATGGAGGGCATCTTTGGGGCAGAGGCCATGGTCTGGTCATCTCTTTGAGACTAATGAAGGGGTTGAGCTAAGTGTAAGGGCTGAGAAAGGCATGAACTTGACTCCAGCTTGGGTTTTTGCACTTGGCACAAACTTGTCCCAGGGACTGAAAGTTTCTTTGGCTTCTGTTTCCTCTTATGTTAACGAACAGTTTTATCAGAAGCACATCCAGCTCTGAAAGTCTAAGTTTCTAAGAATACAATGCAGAAAATGTCACTTCCACCCACCCCGCAATCCTTCTCCTTTCTAAATTAATCATTTCCTCTATTTCTACCTCAAATGATGGTGACTATTCTCAACTCATCAGACTGTAAAAACCCCAGTGAATGTCAAGTTACTTCCAAGGAAAAGAATTGATTCTGATATTAGAGGTAAAGATTTTATTCCCCCCCCTCTCTCTCTCTGTCTCTCTGTCTCTCTCTCTCTCTTTGTGTGTGTGTGTGTGTGTGTGTGTGTGTATGACACAATAAAATCTCTGTGGATAACTAATTTTCCACTTTCAAAAAATAAATTCATCTAAGTTTACTGAAAGTGTGTTGAAAGATGGAACATACCAGTCCCACACACATACGAGGTCACTGGTCTATTTATAGCCCCTGACTCCAGCTGAGGGATCAGCTGCCTCTATACCCTACGTAGATATTTTCCATATATCATTTCCTTCTTCCGGACATGTCTCATAAACATGCCTTGCTTCTGTAAACACAAAGGAATCACATGGCAAATGGGACTGAGGGAGAGGCAAGCTGATCCAGGCAAGGAAAGAGACCAGACCATCTCCAGCACCAGGCTCTACATTTGACTGAAAATTCAAATATGAATTGCTTTATGCTAACAGCAGTTATACTGGCCACATTTCTTTTTTTAATCTCAGGGAGTGTCACAAAAGTCCAGCTTCCTGTGTGGACAGGGTGAGAAGACCTTGCGTCCATGCAGGTTCATGGAGGGGAGATTCAGGTACAGGGGTTATAGTTACTGAGCTCAGAGATTCGATGGAGGGAGTTAAACAGAAGAGTAGAAAGAATAAGAGAAAGAAATGCAGAGATGAGACATTTGTTATCTTGGACTCCAGTCTGTGTATAAAGAGCTTCAGGCAAACTGACAACAGTGTCATTACAGGACAACAAAGCACTATAGGTACACACAGACACGAACTGCCAGTTTATATGAGGCACGGAGAACAGGAATGCTCATGTCTTAATTTATAGAACAAGTGAATGTGTTACCTGAAGAGACAAAATGCATTTGTAACTATGTTTCTATCCAGCTCATTTATGTACATAGTGAGACTGTCCTGGGTTACCCATATGATGCTAATATGTAATATTAATATTATATTATTATTAGAATATTAATATGATAATAACATGTCCTTAAAAGTGAAAAGAAAAGAAGCTAAAGAGGAGAGCGATCCATAACACAAGAGCACTCAAGCCTCCATGTTGGCTTGAAGAAGCTGAAGGGGCCATGAGAAAGAAATGTTAGTGGCACATAGAATCTGGAAAGGAAAGACTTAGATGCTAGGAGAACATTTTTTTCCTAGTCCCCAGAGAGGGACAAAGCCACACCAGCACCTTGATTTTGGTCATTGATGTAAGTGTTGGAGCTCCATCCCACAGAACTGTAAAATCATAAGTTTTTGTTGTTTTAGGCAAAATTTATGGTGATTCATCACTGTAGCAACAGGAAGTCAATACCTATATTACTTAAAAAATACTCAATCTTCAGGTCCTATCTATGTGAGGCACCCCCACGTTTCCACTCTTTTTCCCACTAGTTTCAAAAGTCACTGATAATTTGTACCAGGCTAGAATTAAGGAGACTGGTTTGTATAAGAACCCAAGAGATGTCACAAAGGGACCCTAGATCATTTAGTGAACAGAGGAATCGGTGATGAGTTTCTCACATGAAATAGTATATATATTGCCTTCAGGGTCAAAGATGGTCTCTACGAGCTCTATGGATTGCAGATGAGCAAGGCTGAGCTCCACATTTATGCTCTGGTTATGTTAGGATTCACCAAGCTTAAAGAGATCTGGTGAGTCGCACCACATGATACCTTAGTCACACGGTTTTCCAACAGTATTGAAATGGTTATGACATATTTTAGGAATTCTTTTGTGTTCATTTTCCTGGACCACAGAAAAGATCTATAGGATATTTAAGGAAGGGTAGGCAATGTGCTGAAGGAAAGGAATATAAGTCACGTTATTTTGGAAACAAATGAGGATTGAAATGCAGCCTCTCCCCAGTCTTCATCCATCTCTCTCCATCTTCCTAAGGTCTCCTGCATAGCTCAATTAGAGAGTGTGCAGAAGAGACCATCACAGTACCCAAGCAAACAACCACCACCCAGAAATCAACTCAGAGGGTCTTTTGCTGCATCGGTGCCTCCGTTTTCACAAATAAAAAGACAGAGGCCAACTATTATAGGAACATACATTTAAAAAGAGTAAAACAAAGAGTCTCAACCAAGGAAAAAGAAAGAAATTAACAGCATTTCAAGCAAAATAAAACCAATCAACCAACCAACCAAAAAAATAACCAACCAACAAGCCTATCAACTAACAAACCAGCAAACTAATCAACCGACCAGCCAACCAATCAACCAGATAATCAACCAACCAACCAATCAACAAAATAACCAATCAACCAGCCAACCAACCAACCAACCAACCAACCAACCAACCAACCACCAACCAGCCAACAAACCAACCCCAAAGCAGTAATAACAATAACAAAAGAAGTGCATTTTTTTTCTCACCCAAACCAGAATCTTAGGAAGATTGTTCTCACCAATTTGCCTGCTCCAAATATGTTGCAAAAGCATTCCCTTAAGATAATCGACACACGGTTTGCTTTGCTTTGAGACAATGATAAAGCAGATCCATAGGGAGAAAATTTTGCAATTTCTCAAGTCATAAAAACAATGCATTTACTCAATCTGCCTGGACTGATAGTAAACTCTAAAAGGAATAATATTTTTAAGAGAAACACAGTTGTATCATTTGCTAGTATTCCCCAAAGCTGTGTTTACAATGATTGCCTTTCCAATGCTCACTTGAATCAATTATAGGAAAATTACAGCACTCAAATAATAATAAACTTACCGGGCGGTGGTGGCGTACGCCTTTAATCCCAGCACTCGGGAGGCAGAGGCAGGCAGATCTCTGTGAGTTCAAGGCCAGCCTGGTCTACAAGAGCTAGTTCCAGGACAGGAACCAAAAGCTACAGAGAAACCCTGTCTCGAAAAATCAAAAAAAAAAAATAATAAACTTTTGGTAAAACTAGAATCAGAAAGAAAACTTGTTAATAAATAAAATAATTTTTTTAAACTAAAGAAAGTATCACACTATGAGAAACACAGGAGTGACACATCTTTTAATAATCTCTGTGTGCAATGAGTATTCTGGGAAATGGCACAAGAGTATTAGTGGGCACTTACTGCAAACAGCCTATGATAGTTTGATTTCTGAATATCCAGTTAACAAAGCAAAACAAACCAATGATAAAACAGGTCAACCGAAAAACTAAAATTTACACTTTCTAGAGTTATAGATAATGTATTTATATCTAAGACTCAATCATGAACCTAATGAAATATTTTTTATAAATTGTTAGTAGCTTATAAAATAATCTTACAGGATATTCAGTTGGAAAATGTAATGGGAAGAATGATCCTATTCATAATAGAAAAAAATTCCTCCAAACATTAACGAAGTCCCACATAGGTTACACAGAAAGATATTTATCTGAAAACAGCACACAGAATCAACATAGAAAAAAACGCACTGACGCGAATAAAACACAGTAATTACATAGATGTAACATAACTTTAACAAAAAGCATAGCATGAATCTTTTTAGAATGGCCATATTATCCAAAATTAAATTAGAGGGATGATATAAAAACAACCTCAGGAAAAAACTGAAAATTAGGTAATACCATGAGAAGTATGTCTTATGAATTATAATTAAAATGAGGCATTACTAGAAATAAAGTTGAAAACTGGGAGTGGAAGTAGAACCTTGGGAAGTAGCAGCAAATCTGGCTTTATGAAAGCTTTGCCGGGAAAAGCAAAGGAGCGATGGGGACAAAGTGACTGGTCCACATGTAAGAAGTCACAGTGAGAAGGAGAAAGTTGTGTTGTTCCCAATACAGAGGGGTGACTGTGGGTAACAATGCTGTATTATTGCTTCAAACCGCTAGAAGAGAAGATGTGGGGAGTTTCCACCTCGGGCAATGATAATGTACGATGTGGTGGGCAGGCTAATCTCTTTTGATTATCACATGACACACTACAACCTTCATTCTACAACCACAAATAGGCAGAATTCTTCTCACTAGTGGAAAATAAAATAATGTTTTTCAGTTAAAAACAGAAAGTTAAAATGAAGTCTAATTAGAAGTCAGAAAAATATTTGTGATAAAAATACAATGCTCTTAATTTGTAAGTAGAACTTATCAATAAAACAGCAATAGTATTCATAAGTAATTCTCAAAACAATACATGTAAGCCAGTTCAAAGTGTCTGAAAAAACATCAGGTTTTATGAGTAATAAAGGCAAATACAAAAACAAATGCTAACTAAGGCATTTCAACCTCTCTAGTTGGCCAAGCTACAGAAAAATCACAACACACCTGGCGTGCTGGTGCATGCGTCCATTCCGGCACTCACAAGGCAGAGGCAGGAGGATCCTTGTGAATTAAAGCCCAGCCTGTCTACATAATGAGTCCCAGGACAACCAGAAAAAACTTGATCTCAATCAAATATCAACAAAAACAACGCACAGTGGAAGTGAGGACTGAAGACATAGCCAATCAATCCTTGATCAGCTGGGTAGGTTCCACAGCTGATAACAGTTCAAAAGGTAGGCTTAATAGTGTTCATTGGGTTTTAGAAGGTCACGGGCTAAGGACCTTGTGCCCACTTCTCTTTCCCTGATTAATGCAAATAGGTGTCTAGCCCAATCCATTGAATGAGAGCGTGGGGGTGGGGACTGGAAAGCTGGAGATGCTCTGGACCACCAGGGTGCGCAGTGATTTTGGGATCTGGTGCTGTTGTATGTTTATTCCCTCTGAACTGGACACTCTTTGAAGTCATGCAGTGAGCTCTGGGGATGCTTCTTCTGTGAATCAGTGTCTGTCCCAGTCAGAATTATGATCGCTGTGATGAAATACCATGACTAAAACCAACTTGACTTGTTTTGGCTTACGTTTCTACATCACTGTTCATCACTGAAGGAAGTCAGGACAGGAACTCAAACACTGCAGGAACCTGGAGGCAGGAACTGATGCAAAGGCCATGGAGGAGTGCTGCTTACTGGCTTGCTCCCCATGGCTTACTCAGCCTACTTTCTTATAGAACCTAGTACCACTAGCCCAGGAGTGGCCCCGTCCCCACTTGACTGAGCCCTCCCCTATCAATCACCAATTATAAAAATGCCCTACAGGTTTGCCTATAGTTACGAGCTATGGAGGCATTTTCTCAAATGAGGTTCCTATCTCTCAAATAACCACCCCAAACTCACTGGTTCACTAAACTGGACTTAGGTAGAATTGCTTCTCTGGGCTATTGTTGGTGCTTCATCCAGGTTGAATAGAAGTCTGCTCACATCTCTCTGGGAAAACTCACACACATGCCAAGGCTAAACTTCAGGAAGGGCGAGGATGCCTGTAATTGCTCTAGTTTGTGGGGAAAGCCTTGGCTTACAATCTTCCTTAATAGAAGTGGACCCTCAGGCTAGAGGGGAGGGCCTGCATAGCCCAGATATGACCAGAGCCAGCCCTGTAAACTAACCAGTGTGCTTCCCTGGCAAGAACTCTTGAGAGTCAAGGGATGTCACATGCTGCTCTGCTTTGTGTGGCCACTAGGTCTGGGAAGAGACCCTGTCCTTGGCCAGGTGAGTCAGGAGCTGTAGCATATGCCACCGTTTCTTCCCACACATCTGTGCACGCATGAGAAACAATTCAAGACCTACACATTCCAAAAAAACCTACATTTAAAACACAGCAATATGCTAAAAAAAAAAAGAACTTGTTTAGAAATAAATGAATGAATAAAAAGCATGGAGATAAACATCGATGCAGCCTGAGTTGGCATGCCCTAAATTCCAAAAGGAAATGGAAACTTTTGACATTTTTATTACGTGGAATATTTCCTGGGAAAAAAGTTTCTTTTTACGAGGTTGATTCTCAGGAGACTCCACATTTTGATTTTGCTCTCTAGTTCAACTTCGCTGCTTCCGACCTCTTTTTGTATCTGAAACCTGGAACTAAGTCCGATCTTAGGTTTCATCCCACGTGAATATGCTCCTGGGAGATGGTGGAACTGGCCTGTCTCTGCTTTAAAACACATGCAAAGCAAAGCCGGACATTTGCCAGCCCCTCCCCCTTCTGCTGTCTTTAACCGTACACCCTCATCCAGTCCACTCTGAGTCCTGAGAAAAAAAAATGGCATCTGTTTTGTCAGGAGAATTCCATGGTCACCCAAAGAGCCAGTGGACCTTGTGAAGCAGAGATGGAGGACAAGGAAGGGCTCTTGACGCCCAACAGAGTTTCCTTCTGAATGCGAAAGAAGCAGAACACTGTCCCTTTCTGGATGTGGCTTTTTTAAAGATGTCAGTAATGCATGAAAGACTTTTTGAAAGTTTTATAATGCTTTAAAAAAAATAACCTGTCCCCTTCGTACTCAAGAATACAGACTGCTGGAGATGAAAAACAGGGCCATAGACTATTCAGTATTCCAAACTTTGAGCAAGGAGTTAGGATGAAGAGCGTGGCAGTCATATTGTGCCTTATTGAAGTACTAAATTCACACTTAATCCATACCTAACGGGTCCTGCTCCCCTGGGATTTAAAATCCACTGGGGTACAAGAGGGGAAGACCATTAAGAACAATAGCAATTTAGGATTTGTAGAACCAAACATCATCTACTCAGTGCCTCTTCTTAAATGAAACACTCAAGCCATACTGCAGTACTGTCATACTCCTGTTAAGTGTCCTGGACAAGGTTGAACACCTGGGGGTGGCAAGGGGTTACACACTGCAGAGTGGGCACAAGGGTAGGTGCTCTGCCTGCCGTCATCATTGCCTTGGCTATGATCCAAACTCCAGCTCTGTATTCTACCCTTTCCCATGCTTTTGTGAGCCTATACTTGCTTTCCAAACTCTTATTGTTCCTTCTCACTTGTCAAACAGATAATCTAGACAGTTGCTGAACTTGCTCCTATCACTTGATGAGGATGTCTATCAAGCTGCTGAGCTGGAGAACCGGGCTGCTAGCCAATCCCAAATATTGACTATCAAGGGGCAGCCTTTGCTTGGGACAACACCTAGAAAGAATGGAACCTTAAGCGATGCAGCTAGGAATTCATTGCTAAGTTCCCCTACAAGGGTTATTAATCCATGGAGCACAGTCGAAGGGACTTAGGGATGACACATCACCAACATCAACTTTCAAATGCCCATGAAGTGACCCAGGAGAGATATAACCCACATCACCATGGCAGTTGACTAAGACAAAGTCGGGGAAACCACACTTAGCTCTTTATTTATTTTTTAAGTGTATTACTGCTGGGAGAACTCCTTCAGCCAATGACCTTGGAGAGATGCTGGACCTAGAAATGTGCACGCCTGCACTCTCTCTTGGTTGCTGGATTTGGGTCCCGTTCCCTGCTTATGCAGAAGACTATGACCTGTGAGTCTACCGCTCAATAAAGACCCTTTATTATACTCAATTCTGACCTAGTGTGGGACGACTAGAGTGTCCATCTACACCTGGCTCCCTAGAATTCATATACATATTATTCTTATGTGTGTGTGAGTGTGTATATGTATACAAGCCTTGTGCATGCATGAGTGCAACAGCACATTTGTGGATGTCAGAGGCCCACTTTCAGGAGTTGGTGCTCTTCCTCCACTGTGGGCTCTGGGGACAGAACTCAGGTGTTCTACCTGTTGGGACATCTCAACTGAACTCTTTCTAAGTATACTTGTCTCAAGTCAATCATGCAAAGTATAAATTCCACCCTGTCTGACCATCTATACCACATCTCATCTCTAGCTGAAGATCCGAAATTGAAGACTTCAGAACACATGTCCATGGAAAGACTATGACGATTTTAGGATTAAGAAGAAAAAGTGATACATCTCTTAAACCTTATACACAAGTGCTGTGTTGACTCAGTGAATGGTCAAGGACCTTGCTCCCCATGATTGTACACAATTGGCAGGAGCTAGATCCTGACACTGCAACTGGGATGGACTATGTAAGACCCATATGCTATGGACTATGGATACTTTTAGTAGTCAGGAAAAGGCCAATGGAAGATTGTAATATGGTGTTTCTCAATCTGTGGGTGGCGACCCCTCAGGGTCAAAAGACCCTTTCACTGGGGTCACATATTAGAGATCTTGCATATCAAATATTTCATTATAATTCATAATAGTAGTAAAACTATAGGTATGAAGTAACAAAGATATAATTTTATGGTTGGGAGTCACCACAACATGAGGACCTGCATTGAAGGGTCACAGCATTAGAAAGGTTACAAACCACTGTTGTAAGGTATACATTGGTCAGATTTGTTTATTTGAGAAATATAAATCGATTATCCTTTATTCTAATTGCCCAGAACCAGACATGTTTCAGATTCTGGATTTTTTGTATTATAGGATATTTGCACATATATGATTAGATATTATAGGTATGAGACTGAGCTGAAACATTAGACTCATTTGCCTAAGGTAATTTTATACAATTTGTTTACCATGCCTATGTTTGGATTATAACAGGTTGCATAGGTCATGTGTGGAAATTTCTACTTGTGGTGTTATGTAGACACTGAAAAGGTTGTGAGCTTGGTGGTGAATATTATCTAAATGTACTGTATGCATGCATGAAATTCT
Organism: Microtus oregoni; assembly: GCF_018167655.1. Classification (NCBI taxonomy): domain Eukaryota; kingdom Metazoa; phylum Chordata; class Mammalia; order Rodentia; family Cricetidae; genus Microtus; species Microtus oregoni. The sequence goes on along the minus strand of NW_024543071.1, from coordinate 35,304,811 downwards.
ATAAGATTAATACAAATATTTCTTAGTTTAGAATTTTGAAGTATTTAAAGATGCTTAGTCTCCATACCTCTGTAGAGAGGGTTCTTCAGAGGTAATATCAAAATAAGAACATTTCTGTCACAAAGCCCTCCTCCCCCTTTCATTTTAATAACATTTCTCTGTGTAGCCCTGGCTGTCCTGGAACTCGCTCTGTAGACCAGGCTGGTCTTGAACTCAGAGATATCTGCCTGCCTCTGCCTCCGCCTCTGAGTGCTGGGATTAAAGGCATATGCCACCACTGCCCAGCTACAAACCCTCTCTTAATCATGTTGTATCAATTCCTGTAGATCTACAATTTGAGGAATTGAAGCTGAACTCCATACTTGTCTTGCTGGTTACCAATCTATTTTCAACCTCTTACTTGGTTCTTCTCTTCAAGACCTCACTGGCATTACCCAACTAACATGTCCAAGTTGGAAGATGTCACTGTCCCTAGACATCCTTCTCCATCTCTACCAGTGATACAATCCAAGAACTTGAGCTAGAATCCATGGGATCATCAATTATTTCTATCACTTAGCCCACACCCAAGTCAAGATCTACCCCCCTACTCCAATATTCTGTTTTCGTCTAGTCCATGATCTATTTCTCAATGTAGCTCTGTTGACATTTGGGACCAATGTGTGGAAGGGTTGTCTAGTGTACTTCAATATGTCCCAGAAACCCTGGGACTCATCAGACGCTAGTGGCAACCCTCTCCCTAGCTGTGACAACTTTGCTGACCCCACGCAGAAAAAACTGGCTCCAGGGGGGAACTGCTGCTCTTCCCTAGCGTGCCCATTTGCTCTGACTTGCTCAGAAGTCTCCACCACACTGGCTTCTCCTGGGTTCCTGGAAGCCACCCAGCTACTTCCTGCCTCCAGAGCCGGGTAAATGCCATTCTCTCTGACAAGAATGCTTGCGGCTCTTTCCTCCACTCCTCTCTCAGCTGCTTCATTCTGCTGTCTCGTCAGAATCCTGACGTCTATGACCACATCCTCCCATGTCCACTCCTCAGAGGAGTTCCCTGAATGCTTTGCCTTGACATCAGCACTCAGACCTCCTTCATTCTCAGCAGATCTTGGTAATTATTAAAATAGCTTGTTATTTTATTAACCTTATTTTTTTTCTGGCCTGTCTCATATCAAGACAATGACAACATTATTTAGGGTGGTGACTCTGACTTTCTTGGCCTCTGTTCTACCTTTAAGGCACAGCACTGAGCCAAGCTAAATAAATATTTGTCAACTGATTAACCAAACATACTTCATATTCCAGGCCCAGACCACACCCACAACAAATGACAAGGTCACACTATGAAACATATCTCAGGGGAATTAGAAGATTACCCAGACCACTTATATTTCAATTCTCTGCTCCACAAGAAGGCAGCTGAGCTTCCTTGACGAGCAGGAGTCATGGCATGGGTGGGGGATGAGATCAGCGCACCCTGCCCACAGGGAATAAGGCAACAACACCCTACAGAAGCCTCAGCATTTCCCTTGAATGGAACCTACATTGTTGTCTGGGGGTGGCTGAGAGCACTCACATATTGGAGTTGGGCCAAGAAAAAATAAGGGATAAATGAGGAATTTTCAGGTCTCCATAGAAAGATACTTTTCTCTTTTCCTCCCATCACCTTCCCTCTTTCTTGCTTCCTTTCTTTCTTCCCTCTTTCCTTCTTCCTTCCCTCCCTCCCTCCCTCCCTCCCTCCTTCCTTCCTTCCTTCTTCTCTCCCTCCCCCAATTTTTTTTTTTCAGAGACAGGACCTCACTATATAGCTCTGGTTGTCTTGGAACTCACTATGTAGACTAGACTGGCCTCAAACTCACTGAGATCCATCTGCCTCTGAGAATGGGAATTCTAGATGTGTGGCCCAGTACCCAGCCCTCTCCTTCCCTTCTTGATGATGCACTGAATGTCTCCAAGACCATGACTCACCCACAGAGGACTAAGCAGGTTCACTTCCTTTTTCTAGTATGAGTTGCTGATCCAGAACAAACAGATGGTGGGCCACACTCACCAAAAAATGTAGGTAGGTGTTCATTTGGGAGAGCTTGATTCCCCCAGGGGATTGGTCAATTCTCCTGCCCAAAGCTTTCTCTATCAGATCTTTGTTAGCTATGAACAGATTAACAGTGAAGCATGACTCCTGAGAACCTACCTTACTGTCAGCTGACTAGGTTTTCCAAGGTGGCTTCTTCCGAATTTCCTCCCCTCACTATCTCCACTCTCAAGAAAACATTTGTAATCAGTCACTTTGGAATCCTTTTCTCTTCAGGACTCAGCACAATATCCTAAAAATATATTCCCTTTTCATTTCAAAATTGCTGGGAAATTATTGTCTAGAAAAAGGTATCTTCCAGGCTATAGCTTGGATTCTGTATTAAGGTAAGGCTTTGGATTAGGAAAATTGGCTTTGAAACATTGAAGCAGGAAAAATGCTGTTTCATAATTGCTCAATAGTATTAATGTCTTTTTCCCAATCCAAAATCACCAGGTTTGTGTTCCTGGTTTTGTTATTACAGTGGATAATTCAGAAAGACTATACATATATATCCTCCCACCTCCTCCTGAGACAGAGTCTCACTCTAAGGACCATGTTAAATTTGAATTTGCTTTCTTCCTGCCGCAGCTTCTCAGGCAAGCTATCCACCACCACACATGGCTGAAAATGGGCATCCTAACATCATGGGCAGCACCATCCTCTGGACAGTGTGCAGGGAGTATGGCAAACTCTGGACACAGTCAGGGTTGGATGCCCAGCCTATTCTGCCACGTACTGTGCTTGGAAAACAAGTTATTTAACCTCTCCATACCAATTTTTTCTCATCCATAAAATGGGAATAACAGGACAGTTGTTCCCTTTCATGGAGGAGAACTGGTTCTGACCCCTATAGAAATGCAAATCTATAGGTACTGTCAAGTCTCTTATATAAAATGATGTTAAATTTGAGTGTTACCTATATCCCAAAGCCATTCTTCTTTATACTCTAAATCCTCTCCACACTATTGAAAACACATAATACCATGTAAACGTTATGCCAGTCACAGCACTGTACTATTCAGGGAACAATGGCAAGGGGGAAATATCTACATTTTTAGTACAGATGAAATATTTCACCCTAAATATTTTCAGTTCCGGGCTGGCTGAGTCCATGGATTTGTAGCTCATGAAAACAGAGAGGCAGGCACACCTCACTGGGTTCTTTTAAAGTTACATTTAGTGTGTGCTAGTGTGTGTATACACAAGCCACAGTACATACGTGGCAGCCAAAGGGAACGTCCAGGAGTTAGTTCTCTTCTGCCATGTATGTCCCAGACTTGATGGCAAGTGCCTTTACCCACTGAGCTGTCTTGCTGATGCCCTCACTGGATTCTTATGAAGATAAAATTAATGGTTCTTAATTACTGAGAATTGTATCTGGCATACAGTAAACACTTAATGTTAGTACTCTCATTAGCTTGGTATTTGAAACTATTTTTGACTATAATACATTTTCATTCATCAAATAAACAGGATTTTTAGATGGCATAAACTAAATGGAACTCGATAAAAATTATTTCAATAGCCAACACTCCACATAACAGCAAAACTCCAAATAAACACACGATGGTGAGTAGCCTCTGAGTATTTATTAAGTACGTATAATACGAAAACTTAAGTTACTGGTGTTCTTTTTTTTTATTGCAAAATCAGAATTTAAACTGGTGTTCTTTTTTGCAAAATCCAGAATTCTAGCATTTGATATTTCTCATATGTGATTACTTTCCTTTTTAAAAAATATCTGCAAGGGAACAGATGAAGCAAGGGAGGTCATGATAGAGGTGGATCAGCCACGGGCCTTGGGACAAGGATGACTACTGGTCAAATGAGAACCCCTGGCCATGCCGTGCAGGAGGCTGGCAGCTTACTACCTTATAATTAGTCCTTACATTAGAAAACAAGGCAGCATTGATCACTGTGAGCAGGAACAACAGCCCCATTGGGGTCTGGCTGCACAAACAGAAACACCCCAGAATCTGTCCTATCCTAATATCAAACACAGCTGCACTGCAGTGGCTGTTGTCCTATTATAGGTTATGAGCTTAGAATAACATTTCCTATAGGGAGTGTCCTAGGGACACAAATGTAATGTTTACAGGAATTGGGGATCAAAAGGTAGGCATTTAGTGGCTGAAAGGTAGAGATAGAGCAGTTGGCCACCCCAAGGCGTCCTCCACAGTGGATGCAGAAAGTGGCCACCTTGCAATGACCCATCTAGAGAAAGACACCGACAAGATGGCTTGCTTCCCTGGGGGCTCTCTCTGAAGCTGCTGATTTATTTCCTCAATAATATGTGACATCTTGCAGAAAGTAATGAAGGAATATTTTAAAACATGTATTCCAGAACCTGAGATGTCTGGAGTCGGGTATGTACTACGTGGGGAGGGAGATGATGGTTTATCATTGTCCATGCTTATAAATCTGACATGATTATTTAATTACACTCTCCACCTCCGTGTGGCTCAATTTTAAAATCCCAGGGGCAGCCCACTATTAGAAGCTCACCTTTGCTTCTTATGTCGTGAGCCACTGCATTGGGGAAGGACAGTAACCAGTTCCAACATTCCCCATTCCCTCTCCCATGCCCAGGTCGACGGCAGCTGACCTCAGGATGAGAAGACGTCATTCCTATGACTCTAGTCCAGAGGTGTCAGCCACCTGACCATCTTGCTGTTCCTACAGATGAGTGTGGAGAAACACAGAGTAATCTTTCTCTCAGTAACAAATACTGGGACTCTGCTCATTAGCATCTTACTTTAGCCAGTTGTGTTCACATCTATTAACTCATTTGATACTTACAGTACTGGGGTATAAGGGAATGTATCCATTATATTTTATGAATGAGGAAAATGAAGACACAGATCAATGTAAAAAAAAAAAAAAGAGCCCAAGGTTACAGACTGGCATAGGCAGAGAAGAACGAACTCACATCCTCCCTCTTCTTCAAAGACTGAGTTTGGTTAGTGTTCAAGGACTTTCAGTCCCGGTACTAGTGACATTTAGACCTTGTTGTGACAAGCCTGTCCTGTGCCTTGTAACACAGTGTCCTTGGCCCCTATCTCCACATAGCTAAGAGCACTATCATTGGAGCTGTGAGAACCTAAAATGTCTCCAGGCCTTAAGTGTTCTCCATGCCACACAATTTCTGGTTGAGAAGTGGGAGGCGGTTTACGGATTATGATGGCACATGAATACTGCTCAAAATGCCACAGGGTCCCTCTTCCTAGAGACGAGGGGAGTTCCTATTCATGGCGACTACTGCTCAAGACATATACATAGATGTCTAGGCTAAGCTGAAGAGCGCAGTCCCTGTCTGGACAGGGGATAAGTTTGCTGGTTTGAGGGAAGTGGGGTTGGCTTCCCAGAATCAAGGGAAAGAGTGGCCAGGGCACGAGACACAGCCCAGCTCCTTCCCCTACCCAAACGATGAAAAGGATTTACTTAATTTTTGAATAGGTTAATACATTCATATGATTCTAAGCTACGTATGCATGAACATATATATATATATATATACACACACACACAGATATGTCTTCCCCCAATTTGGGATCCGCACTCCAGCATTCTCCCGAGGTAGATGGATGTCTTCACAGAGACTACATAAAGGCGCTTAGGCTGAAACAAGTGCTTCAATTGAGATCAAAGCGTCTTCGGGCCATTACCTTACTCAGGCTTCAAAAGTAATAAAAGCCATCTGTCCTTGTAAACGTGGTAAGGGCCAGGCATCACTTCCTCCCACCTCATCACTGCCTGCTCCACCGACAGGAAAACTGGCTGATGCTTCGCAATGAAACCAAACCGAGGTCTTAAAAAATAGAAGAGAGGATGAAAGGCAGAGGGGCGCTTAGGTCAAGGCCTCCCGGATGTGTGTCCGGGCCTCTCAGTTTCCTACCAGACATGGTGAGATTTGCTTAGAGACTCAATGGATCAAAAGCAGGGGACCTTTAGTCCTCCCTCGCCCGTTTCCACTGCAGCCTGTAGCCCCCAGAACCGACTCTCCCGGGGAGGAAGGGTGCTGTGGACAGGCCTAGAAAGGAGAAGTAGGCTGGAAAGACAAGGTCCAGAGGTGAGGTGATGGAGACAGAAAGGCAAATGAAAACAATAAACACTTCCTGCACCAGCATGTGCCCCGCAGGCTGGGACACTAGCAATTCCAACTGTGGGACACCACAAAATTAGCAAAGCGTGGCCATCTCCTTGGGAAAGAACTGCTAGGTGATCTGGCATGCATCACTCAGCCATCCTGACATCTGTTGCTTTGGGAGGAATAAGGACTAAGCAGTTTCATCACATTTAAAATGCAGAGGCTTAGGGGCTGGAGAAATGGCTAAATGGCTAAAGAGCACTTGCTGCTCTTGAGGGGAAATTGGGTTTGGTTCTTAGCATCCACATTGGGAGGGTCAAAACTGCCTATGACACCGGTTCCAAGGGATTAAACACCCTTTTCTGTTCTTTTCAGGTATCAGAATGCATACATATATAATACATTAATATTTAGTGCGTGTATGTATGAATACATATATATCTTTATAGAAAAATATAGAGGCCAGGTATGGTGGCGCACATCCTTAATTCCAGCAATTGGAGGCAGAGTCGGGCAGATCTCTGTGAATTCAAGGTTAGCCTGGTCTACCCAGTGGGTTCCAGGCTATATAATGAGACCCTGTCTTGAAAAAAACAAAATCCATAAAAAAAAAATGCAGGGGCTTGGCTCTTATTCAAGTGTTGACCATCCCTACAGATGCCTTGCCTTCTGCTTGCTTCTGAGTCTCGTATCTGGCCATAAATCCCCCAAGCAACACAATATCCTCTCCTAGTAGCAAGAAAATTCTGGCAGTCATTCCGATCACAAACTTTCAGGTAATTCTTTATTGCAATGCTTTTCAAAATTACTCTTCTTGATAGGATGGTCAAGTTCACCTGAAATCTGAGCCCTGAAGAGCCAGAGGCAGGAGAATTGTGAATCTGAGGCTCGCCCCGACTACACGAGAGAACTTCTCTTGGAAAGGTTTTCGTCCATCTTTTCCCATGTTAGTCTGTGCCCAATTCTTGTCCTCTTGAATAGAAAAGCCACTGGTGCCACAGTCCCCTGACCTCAGGCACCTTGTGCCTCTGCTAGGTGTGTACAGCCATCACACCTACCACTGTTCCCCACAACAGTGTCACAGTGCCTTAGTGACTACAACCGCACCATTCGTCATTGTAACCAACACAAACCTGTTCAAGCTTCAAGCTTACTAACACAGATTAAAAACGGAGTCCCTCAGCCTTCGAGTGTGTAAAAGCCATCAAGTCACAATGGTTTTAGCCATTGGTGGCCTCTGCACGCTGCAGACTGACCTGCCAGACAAGATGTGCCCAGTGAATCCAGCAGTGGCATGACCTACAGGGATAACTAAGCCCATTCTGATTGGCTTTGGGGCCTGCTCCACAGGGGAGAATTCCTGTACTGTAATTGCGGTCAAAGGCCCACGCCCAGAGGATCATAAGCCCCAAGGGGAATTTCTACTGTTGTTCTGCTAAAGGAACCAGCTGTCAAATGGCCTTCTCAATATTTATCTTTATACACATAGATTAGTGCTGCCCTCGACCCTGGTCAGAGAAGCTTCTTTTTACAGCGGGCAGTAATCACTGCAGAGACTCAAAACTTGTCAAAGCATGGAGAATAAATGATGGTTGCCTGCTCAATCCTAAATGGGATATCTATGTCACACACACACACACAGACACACACACACACAAAGATTATACACACACAGATTACACACACACACAGATTACACACACACAGATTACACACACACACACACACACACACAGCCTCAGAGAAGAGGGAAAAGGATGTAGAGCTGTCACCACTACAACACCTATGGGGGAAGGGCACTTGAGACTCTCACCCCTGCAGGATCAGCTAGCTATTGGCAGCTAATGGTGGCTAGGGGAGGAGAAGTGACTTTTCTTCAATACTGTAGCCACTGGGAAGTTGCCCATGATGCAGTAAATGACCCGACAACCGTGCGCACACAGGCAATCCTAATTTAACACAATAGGCTAATTTTTTTAAAGACATGAAATTAGGAAAAAGATATGTCGGAAAGAAGTGTTCCAGATAGAGCAGGAAACGGGTAAGAAAAGGGAACAAGGGGGAGGGGGTTAATACAATCAAAATACATTAGATACATGTATAAAACTGTCAAAGTCAATAAAAATGGATTTTAAAATTCAATTAAACAATTACACCAATAAAAATGTAGTTCCTCAGACATGCTTGCCACCTGACAACCTCACGAATCTTACAGCCACGGGCTTAGTGCAGATTATTGAACACTTCTCCTGTTCCAGAAAGTTCTACTGTATAACACTGGCCTAGAACATAAGGTTCAAACCTTTATACCAGCACCAAGGGCTGACTCAGAGTCAAGCCCACACTACCTGCTGTGTGTCCCAGATACCAACACTGGGCTGAGCTCAAGTTAGCTTTCCTGTCCCTCTAGCAATCCACCTTCAACCAACTGTGTGCCATGCTCATCAGGTGCCCATCACAGAGATAAGGAAGCAAATTAGAAGGCACAGCCACTAAAGGAGTGACAGATGGCAAGAGAAATTAGGAAATCTCTCTCTCTTTCTTTTGAGACAGGGTTTCTCTGTATAGTCTTGGCTATCTTGGAACTTGCTTTATAGACCAAGCGGGCTTCAAACATAAATCTGCCTGCCTCTGCCTCTGGAGTGCTGGGACTAACTAAAGGCATGAGCCACCACTCCACATGACATTAGGAAATTTTTACCCTAACAAAATGCTCTCCCAGCTTAGAAGCTGTGGAGAACCTGGAAGACAGCAACGACCTTCCAGCTCCTCGGAACTTGGGATGATTAAACAAAATGCCTGCTACTTGTCTTGGCATTTAATACTCAATACTGGTTTGGATCATTATTTAGTTTTTTTTTTTTTTTCACATGGGATGATATTTTTCTCCCCAGTGAACTGAACAGTATCGGGAAGCAGAGGCAAGTTCTCAGAGGCATTTCTTTTGCATGCTTTTCTATCCTCCTTCGTTTTCTTGCAGCAAGAATGTGCCAGAGACTACAAACTGGCTACAGCTTGCAGGAAAGAGAGAGGTTCCACGGGTGTGTTGTTGCGCCCAGAGGGAACTGTACAACAAGCTTCTGAATTAGTTGATGATTAAAAACTTGGGAGATTTCACATCAAGATTTGGATTTCTGTTTTCCTATAAATTAATTAATTAAATCAGAGTACACGACAGGCCGGGGTGGCCAGTTGTGCACAGCTCGGCTAGAGACAGCTGAGTGCCACTCCTCCCCGAAGGAAGGCATGGATCCCTGACCATAGTTCCTGCAGTTATAACAAAACCTGTTTCCTGCCTGGCTCCTGTAGGCTTTTGTGTTTACAGTTCTAGCGGAAGACATTCAGCACATTAACTGAGAGTGGAAATCCTAGACTCTGTAAACACAGAGAGGCAGCCATTAATGCCTGCCTTAATGGGCAACATGTTTGTTTTACACAGCTAAAACCCGACTTGTTGTAGCCCTTAGTTGAAGACATTAACCTTATGGGTTTATGCTCACTTCCTCCTGGGCTTGCCAAGAATTCACAATATACATTAGAGAAATGGGCAATTGGAAGAACCAAAAGCAGCCAGCTCAACAATCACGTGCAAATGATCAAGACGCCAAGAGCATAGAGTTCACCAACACTGAGAGTTCCTTAAAACAGGTGGGGATGATTACGCCGCATGATGCTGGCTGCTGCCCGCCTCATCTGGAGCCCCGTACAGAGTCCAAGACAACTGGTTAACACTAGTCCACAGTGGCTGCTCTCACCACCTCAGTGGAGGCTACGAGGTTGTTTTTCAGGTCTCACTTCTCCTTGTCAGTCAACTGAAACATTTTCACAGATTTCTTTGGGGTCTTTCTTGTTCCTGTCAGTAGACAGGAGAAGGAGTTGTCCTTAACTGCAACACACAATAGCTGTCCATCAAAGAAGAGCACACAGAAACAAAAAAATAGGATACACTAAAACTTCAATAAACAAACCTCCTAATCCCAGGAGAGCAGGAGGGCAAGGACTTTTAAAAGCTGTTAAGTGTAAGGTTGACTTACAAGGGGCGAGAGTGGTGCTTAGGGCCATATTTACCCAAAAATGATAGCTTGATTGATAAGAGTCAAGAATTTATCAAATTCAAAGAGTGGTAAGATACACTTGGAAGCCTGGAAAAAGAGGTCTGTGGGAAATGGACCGAAGACACAAAATCTTAGAGGATTCAAAAACTTCAGGGAGTGGCAGCAATGCACACTGACACCTTTTTTCCTAGCTTAGTGACAGGAAGTACCTAGTGTGCTGCAGTGAGTCAAAGGACTCACATGCTAGACATGGGACATCACATGCTACTGAGAGTCTTCTTCCATATGAATAATAAAGGAGGCAGAAAAATAACTGTGTCCCCAGACTTAAGTTCAAATGGTCAAATGGGGGTGTGCAGAAAGATGTCCCTCAAAGATAGCCCCCAAATCCTGGGACCCTATGAATGTTACGTGGCAATGAAGAGTTTAGGCTAGTGAATGTTAAGGTTGTTGATCAGCTAACTTTGCAATAAAGAAAGTCTTTTGCATTATCTGAGACGGCATGGTGCTATCCACTGTTCTGTGTAGTAGCAGAAGGATACAGCCCAAGAAAGACTCCTCCAGCCACTGCTGGCATTGAGATGGAAGAAGATGCGATAATGGGTACATCTAGTAACTAGACAGAATAAGGACTTGATTGTCCCCTACCAGCTCTGGAAGGAACGCAGCTCTGTGGACACCAGTGACACCCCATCAGACATCTGACCTTTACAACTATGCGGTGATACATTTTGTCAGTTAAGCCACCACGTTTTTGCTAATTTGGTAGAGCAGCAAGAGGAAGTAATAATAATGGCTTTGGAGGAAGAAGAGGCCTAACAACAACCTGGCAAACAGCAGAAGATCGCTCCTACTTTCTGAAGAAAGTGAAACGCTCACCTTTTTGTAGGTTTTTTCTTCGTTTTGTTTTCCAGGTATTGTGTCTCCATTTTCACCAGTTGACGACATCTGCAAAGGAGAAGTATTTCCCTTTGAAATCTGAATGTTACTCTATCAATGCAACATAGTAATGCTGCTAAAGAAAAAGATATATTTTGCACATTGCTTTCGCTGTTGTTACTGCCGTTGTTTCAAAGAAAGACAAACAAAGGAAAAAGAAAAAAGAAAATCCAAGAGTATTTATTGAGAGTATACTTTACTCTGTAAGTCTGAAGAATGATGTTGTAGAAACCTAAAGCCTTTTCATGTGGATAGATTTCTTGTTAAAAGCTATTTAAAATTTATTTTTGCTTCAGGTTGTAAGAGCTCACTGTAAAAATATCTGGAAAGTACCAAAATTATGAATCAGAATACACACAAAACTCCACTCTTAATATTACTTCCCTAAGCAGCTTCATGATTCCCGTGTTAGCACAGTTGTCTCTGCCTTTTGACATGTGCATTGTGATATGGAAAATGGTAATAGCCATCTTGGTGATATTATAAGTGTATGTACCTTTTGTGATAAAAAGAAAAAAATCCTCCCTGGGAAAAGAATATTTTCTTTTAGAAGCAAGGAGACATCACTGTGTGAATCTAATTGTGTGTCAGTACTTTAGTTAATAATGCTAATACTGATGAATTATTGAGGTGGCTCAAAAATTCTGCTTCCACAAATAATATAGTAACTATCTGTGCTTATATCTTTGTTCAATACCATTGTTACCTTGGATTCAATCCTGGAATGACTAAGTCATACCGCAGTGTTAACTTTTTACCAATATACTAGTAAATCGCCTTCCAGGAAGTCTATATCCACTCCTAACTCTGCCTATAGTGATTGGGAGCCTGTCAGAAATGACCACTTTATTTTAGATATATTTGATAATCTGTTGGGGCCAAATAAGGGCTCTCCTCATTTGAATTTCAGTTTGAAATTACTAGTGTTAGCTCTTTGTGTGTTTTCTTTTGAGTTTCCCATACTTCTGCTAATCAATCTCTTAGAGTCTTAGTGTTCTAGTTCTGTTGGGTTCGGGAGATGCCTCTGGCTCTTACAGCCTTTCTCCTCTTCTTTCATACAGATCCCTGAGCCCTGAGGGGAGAGGTTTGATGATGACAGATCACGCGGGCTGACTGCTGTTCACAGTCTCTCACTCTCTGTTCACTGTCCAGTTTGAAACTCTTTGCTACTCACCATCGACTCTAAGAATACTTCAGGAGCTTAAACTACATGAAGGGCATTTAATACCCCAGGGAGAGACATATCTGACTTTGCTACAAGCCTTCGAATCCTGGGCTTTTTAATAAGTTCAGTATTTGTGGCGCCAAAGAATTAGCCAGTCATGTCTCCACACCTGAACTAAATAACTGAGTTCACCCTTGATACAAGGTGCCCAACATGACTAAGACCATTCAGGAGAACGAATATATGGAATTAGATGAGGCCCACTGGGTCCACTGCTACCACAATCCTCCTTCCACTCCATGTCTTATCCTCTTTACTCTCAGATGGCCTCCATTCAACCTGTCAATATTAGAATTGGAAGTCTACAAAGACCTCTGTTTCACAAAACATCTGCTTTAATTGTTTAAAGAATTTGGTTTTTTTCCCCCTAGTTTCCTTAGAATAGTACTTTAATGGGTTCTGAATAAAATGCTAGGAAGATTAAAATGCTTGAAAGACTTAGCAATATCAGCTTGGGACAAAAAGCCGACCTCCAGTTGGCTCACCAGAGCCAAGAGAAGAAGGATCTCCTTCAACAATGAATGCCGTGTGAGGAGCTGCACTTCTCAGACCCTTGGCTTTGAAAATGGAAACACTTCAACAGCCTCTCTGCAGGGAGTTGAGAAACAACCTCTGGGAAATGGACTCAGTGACGTGAATGTGAATGAAGGGCAGGGAACAGAGAGTCTCAAAGTACATTTCATTACTCTGTAAGTCACTCCTGACTCAACAACAGAGAAGAGGAGGTGGACACTACACCAGCTTACTCAATTCATTTCGATTCCTCTTGAGAAGCACAAAACAGATAAAGGAGGGCCATGGTAGTGATGGGTGCATCACTGATAGTGCTTCTGCTCCTCGCCCTGGGGTAGTGTTAGAAACAAAATCACTGATCAATATTTATTGATAGTCCCCCTTCAGCACCCCTAAAGGGTCAACTGAGTTCAAAGGTGTTATTTTTTCTCTCCCTGTTGCTGTGATATAATACTATGACCAAAGCCACTTAAGGGAGAAAGGTCTGATTTTAGTTCAAAGTACAGTTCATCACTGTGGGGAAATCAGCGCCCAGGAGCCTGAAGCAGCTACCCACATTATGGCTCTAGCAAGCAGAGAAAGCAATGGTTTACTTGCCTGTTTTCAGTTCACTCTTTATACAGTCCAGGATCATCGCTCAGGGAGCACAAAAATTCTCATGCACTGTGGCCAGTCTACCCACCTCTGTCACTGCAATCAAGATAATCCCCCACAGACAGCCCAGAGGCCAGTCTCCAGGAGATTCCAGACCCCCCAAGATGACAACACTAAAGGCCACAATAGCGAACTACAGAGGACTTTTAAACTGGGCACAGTGGGTTTACTCCCTGCTCTCACTTGGGATTGTTACGTTTCTGCACTGGGTACAATGCGTACTTGCAAGTGTGAGCCAAGATAAGCAAAGATGACAACATTGCAACCATCCTATTTCTATAAAAGAAAGGAGGGAAGATATTCTGAGAAGCGCCGGTGATTTACCCAAAGATGACTGCAAATGAATCCAGCATTCTTTTTAATACTTTGCTGTAGAGTATTTGTTTAAATTAAGGAGAATTGTAAGGTGATTAAAAATTAGCCAAGCATCGTGTTTCATGGCATATTCCTTCCTTCCCATGCTTTGTCCCTTCACACACAGACATTAAAATCGTTCCAAGTCCTGTGTGTTTGAAATTCAATACAGTCCAAGATAAAGATCATGAACTAGGTAGGTAAATAAAGATACAGTAGAAAAATTAAGTGCTGTATAGAGCATCTGTCAGGATTAGGGATACAGAATACATTTCCTTACCTTTGTAAAGGAAACGGCAAGTCATCTGTAGTTGGTGGTGACAGGTGGCCTATTCATTGTTGACACTGCTCTTGTCCCTCCAGGTTTCTGTCAGAAAAAAAGATCATTGGTCAATATTAAGTGACATCCTCACTTCTTCTTCTTCCCCCAAAGGATGAGATGTGGCTCTAGGGTTGAGTGGTGAGACTACAGGAAGGGGTGCACAGGAAGCAGTAAATACAGTGGGTAACAAGGGGATAAACCACAGGACCCATATGTACTAAAGAAACTGTCGCATCCAATTTAACTTCCAAGGCCCTACTTGGCTCAGCAAAGGAAAACATGATTGGCCTCTAGATAGAGTCTCCAACAGATAAAAGCAATAACATAAAACATAGAGGATGGACTAGCTATTCCCCTACTAGTTTTCACATAGATTCTTTTCTTGACACGTGAACAATCTTTGAGCAGTAGTTATATGATAAATTGATTTTTTTTTAAATCAGAGTTGCTTAGATGATATACCCCAAACAATACCTCTACAAACTTTTGGCTATAATTATATTTAGTATAGAAGAGAAATCATCTCATTGTAATAATTTTTTTCAGCACTAGAAATGGAACCCAGGCAAGCACTTTATCACGGACCTACACCCCCACAGCTTTTTATTGTATGCCCAGGCAAGGTCTTGCTAAGTTTCTCAGGTAGCCTTGATTTGCAATATTCCTACTTTAAGACCCTGAGTATCAGGAATTACAGGTACAAACGACCATGCCTTGATCATACTTAACTTTTAAACTGTAGATATACGGTATAATGTAGAAATAAATTAGGTCTTACACTCATATCCCCCTAGAGATAATCAATGTTGACAATCTGCTGCATTGCTATAAAAACATCTCCACTATGCTCGTTACTTGTATATATGTGTGTGCACACATGCACACACACTTCCACTTGCTTTTAGCAGTACTGATGAATATATATGTGTGTGTATATATTATATATATACATCTTCCTGTTTAAAAGTATCTGTACAGTAGAAATTAAATAACTGTGGACATCTCTAAATGGAATATGTACATCAGCTCACCCACCCCCAACAGTTCAAGGGATATCATGAAAGAGGGGACAGAGAGATCACAGGAGTCAGAGGTTGGGGGAAATTGGGCAAACCTGTGTCTCCTGGACATGACATCATCATGATGACATCATGAACGCATTGCAGTTGTGCACTGCCCAAGACAATTTAAAAAGTATACACTCAGAGGTGACACTGGATGCTTTGTCATCAGGTTTTGGTACTAAGGATACATTTCATAAAATGCAAGGCTTTATATGCATCCAGTTTTTTATTCAACTCTTGGTAATTGTAATGTCTCTGGATAGAATTTTAACAATTAGCAATTAATTAGAAAACCATTCATTTTACTTAGATTTTAAATTGTATTGCCATAAACAACAACAAACCAAAAAAAATCCGAAAACAAACAAATAAAAGAAGCCGGGCAGTGGTGGTGCACACCTTTAATCCCAGTTCTTAGGCAGCAGAGACAAGCGGATCTCTCTGAGTTCGAGGCCAGCCTAGTCTACAAAGCAAATTCTAGAACAGCCAGGACTGTTACACAAAAAAACTTTGCCTTGAAAAACTAAAACAATTTTTTCCTATTGCCATAAAGTTTCCATTATATACTGTTATTAAATTATTTTCAAACGTTTGTACCCTGACAAACATCTGCTTCCTTATTTCCGATGTTCTGTGTATGCATACAGACTCAACTATTGTAAACAGCCTTTTTATTATTGAAATTCTTTCTAATTCTGTGGGCATTTCCATTCACCGTAGCTTTTTAAAGGAAGATGCATTTGATTTTCTATCAACTCACTTCCAAAAGCATTAATTTAATGCATACAGATATTGTAAGAAATAAAATTAGGGAGCTGGAAAGATGGCTCAATGGTTAAGAGCACGAATGCTCTTGCAAAGGACCCAGGTTCAGTTCCCAGGATCCACTTGACAGCCCACAACTGCCTGTAACTCCAGTTCCAAAGCCCTCTCCTGGGCCCCAAGGGCTCCACCACAGACTGAGTGCTTGCACAGGAACTCACAGAAAATAAATAAGCACAATTTTAAAAAGAAATAAATAGGACTGGGGAAGTTCCCAAAACTATTTGCAGATAACTAAACATATGAAAAAGAAAAACTACAACAAAAATACTCAGTTTTATAGGCTTACTAACATGAGATTAGAGACTGGCAACTGTATACAGTTTCTGAAGCTGAAAACAAACTACTTATCCATTCATTGATTGATTGACTTTGGTTTTTGTTTTTGAGACAGGGTTTCTCTGTGCAGCCCTAGCTCTCCTGGAACTAGCTCTGTAGACCAGGCTGGCCATGAACTCAGAGATCTGCCTGCCTCTGCCTCCCTAGTGCTGGGATTAAAAGCGTGCACCACCATTCCCTGACTTGTTCAGTTATTTTTATCAACGCCATTGTATGACTTTAAGACTCTGTTTTTTTTCAAGGAGAAAATTCAATTAAAATTATTTTTACGTAAAAATAGGCTTGTGTTCAGCTTCTCTCCCCCACATTCTGAATATATATAGTTAATTAAAAATTATTTCTGATTACATAAAATGTAAAATTTTGAATATTAAAAAAAATCTCGTTCAGAATCTCAAGAACTATCCATGAGAACTGATGAAGATTATTAGGTCTACAATACCAACTACTGGTCAACCCCTGGCACGCTCAGGTACTGGCACTCTATTTTTTCTAGTTCCCTTAAGAGAAACTCTCAACGTGAATTTTCAACAGAATAATTCCTAAATATATTTAGAAGTAAAATGAGAGCTTTTGCTAAGCAGTCTTTAGAATTTACAGTTCTTATTTTATTCTGAAGCCCAAACTTACTCCAAATCCAATTAGCATATTAGCTTGGTCATGCGCAATTGTATGCAATTCCCTAAAGCCACAGCATATCCCCAAGTCCTATTCCCCCAGGCTTAGGAAAACAGGATTGGTCATACACACTTAAGAACAATTAAATCTAATGCTGTTTTTGAACGTTTCGGTCTAGGTTCCAACCATGAAGTTTACGGATATCTGCATATTTCATCTTGATTTTCCAAAGGGGCCAAAGGGAGTTCTTCACAACTTAGCTTTACCTGGCCGAAGCAGAAGAAGCGGGAACTTCATCACCAGACCCAGTGGTTTCTAATGTATCTTAAAAGAAGGCCGACTGAGGATTCCGTTTTACCAGCCACCAAAGCCAGCGGGGCTGAGCCAGCCATGGTGGTGGTGGTGTGATGATGAAGCTGGCCTTTGTGTCTGAGTCAGGATGTGCCCGCCCGTGCCCTTCCCTGAGTCTACCACTCAGGCGGCTCATAGATCCCAGGGCCTCCTTCACCTTAAGGGCAGAGGTGTCACTGATTTCCTGACTCTTCCCCTTCTTTAAGCTACTTCTCAATCTCCTTCAAGACAAGATTTGAAGCCAACACCCTGGAACTGGTGGAAGTAGCCTCAATCTAATGTAGTCAAGAGTAACTGGGGGCTTCAGGAAGACATCTTGTAGGACACCTTCCATTTGGTTATTAGGACTTTTGCTTGTCCTGTTAATAATTATTCCTTGGACTAGAGGTGTAGCTTGGCAGCAGAGTACTTGCCTAGCATATTCAAGGTTCTGGGTTCAATCCCCAGTACTGCAAAAATAGTCCTTCTTTTTGGAGGGGTTTAAAACTTAGATATAACTATTTTGTTTTCCACTCTTTTTAGAAAAAAAAATACATAGCATTCCTTACCACGTTAATGATATCCCCATTAAGTGTTTGTTTTTGTTTTAATGGTGTGTTGGGAAGCCCAGGCTAGCCTCCAACATGATATGCAGTTGACAGTCACTAGAATTTATGATCTTCCAGCCTTTGCTTCTAGAGCATTGGGATTAAAAGCATGTATTATACTATGTAGGGTTCACATGGTATTGAGGATTGAATGCAGGGCTAGTTAAATACTAGTAACTGAGACAGGATCTTGCTATACAGTTCAGACTGTCCTTGAATTAATGTCCTCCTGTCTCAGCCTTTTGACGGTTTAAAGTGTGGGCGGGCTTGCCCCCTTTAGACTCCCTTCTGCTGGGGATCAAACTTAGGGCCTGATGCATGCTGGGTAAGCACTCTACCACTGAGCAACATCCCTAAGTTTGCTATTCTAAATTTTACCAAACACCAAATTACCAAATCACCAGATTGAGTCCGCTCCCACCAGCTCTACTGTTTGACTTTACTAGTATTTCTTATAAATAGCTTAAAATGAACTTCTGATTTTGCCATTTGATAGAAGATTAAAAAATTCACAGCAACTGTAAAAAATTATATTTTGGCTTGCTTCCAACATACATTCTTAGGATTAATTACACTTGTTACTGTATTTATTGTTTCTCATTCCTGTGCTGGATTTATCAAGTTTTTAATTCAATTCCCTTTTTCTTCCTGGCAATTTAAAAGTTCCCTTTTATACTTGCTCACAGTTATCGTTCTACTTTAAATCAATCTTAAAAATCTTTCTTTTGTTGTTGCAATGCTGGGGATCAAACCTAGGGCTTTTCTGTATCTCCAACTATATTTTCTCCAGTAAAAACAAAATGACTACATACGTCCCTCATACCCAGGTATTTTCCTCAAGACTCACTGTAGCATACTCAAAGATTTACCAATCAAATCTTCAAAGAAAAAAAAAAGCTGCCAGCATGGTGGTGGGGAGAGGGAGGGAGGGAGGGAGGGAGGGAGGGAAAGAGAGAGAGAGAGAAAACATCTCAACTAACAGCTAGCATCTTCTGGGTTAGCCTACACAGGGAGTCAGTCACCCAAGGTCATAACCTCTTTGGGGCAGCCCTTTCTGCGGTCAGATGACAAGGCAGTGTTCTCTTTCCCTTACACAGCTCTGTGGTTTCTTCATGGGAACGTGGCCTTGTGCTTCCTCAAAGCTTGCTTCAGCTTCCCTAAGCTTTATCAGAGTACCATAGGTTTAAAGCAACAACTTGGTTTCCCCACAGTTTCCAAGGCTGAAAGTTCAGAATCAAGGCTCTCGCCGGGCCATGATCTTTCTGAGGTTCTGGGAAGACCCCTGCCTTGCCTCTCCCTAACTTTGGGTGGAGGCCATTCATCTTTGCATTCTTTGCCTTATACTTCATCACCCAAGTCTTGCCCTTTTTCATCCACAGCATGCTCACCAGGTGCCCCCCTCTACACACAACATCCTCATTTTCTGAACCATTCCTAGTTAGAGCCTAACCCAACAACTTCATCCTCACTTGAGACTGCATGCACAAATACTTGAAGTAACGCTGTGTGTGTGTGTGTGTGTGTGTGTGTGTAAGAGAGCACAATTCTCACAACACAGTTAACTCTTTGTAAATATCATGCACTCAATATTTAATAACCAAAACATAAATATTATACACCTGCTTCTAGAGAACCCAACCTGCAACCTCTCTAACCCCCCTTTTCTCTTCCTTAGCACAGATAGGCACATTTGGGATGCTTTTCATTCTCTCTTTTCCTACTCTATTCCATCACACACACACACACACACACACACACACACACACACGTTCTCATTATCAGCGCCACTTCCGCTTCAAGGAGTCTTAATGATTGACAGCTCAGTCACATTATCATCATGTAGACTTGACCATACATGGTGATGGCTGACTGTTATTGTCGACTGGGCTGGGTTTAGAAGATATACCTTAAGAATCTGTAAGAGATTCCAGAGAGGCTTAACTGGGGAGGGAGGACACATCCTGAAGGTGGTGGCACTGTCCTGTGGGCTGGGGTTTGGACTGAGTAGAAAGGGGAAAGGAGAAAGTGAGCTGAGCAACCAATGTTCATGAGTCTTGGCTCTCTGGCTACAGTGATCATCTGCCTACATTCCTGCTTCCATGCCTTCCCTACCTCATGGATGGTAGCCTCTGGGGCTGTGGGGCAAAGTTAACCCTCCCTTTCTTGGACTGCTTTTGTCCGGTAGCTTGTCACAGCAAAGCAAAAAGTACTTCATACATTTGATAGGTACTACTTTCTTTGGTTCTTTGTCTCAGTATCCTGAGGCTTCTGGTTCAATTCTCACTTGATGGAAATACTTCTGGTAGTTACTCCAGGAGCAGCACATCTGTCCTTCATCCCCATGAAAACACCTTTTGGGCAGTAGGAGTTTCTTAGCTCCCTAGCCTTTTCTTTCATCTCTATTGGGTCCCTCGTTTATAGGTGAGCACGTTCACATTAGGGCCTCGTGAGCCTGTGTTGGGACTCACTTCTCTTCATCATCTGGAAAGCTGTGTGTTTTCTTTTTCAACACACAGTTCAAAATTCCCCGATGACCAGGCTTTTGTTTGTCATTCATCTTCCCTGGTAAAGTGAAATCGACAAGAAACTACTGTGTGGAGACCCCAGGTGACAGCTATTTCATGATCTGACAGAAACCACGAGGAACATGTAGATGCTGTCCGTGAGGAACAGAGCGCATTATACTCCAGGCTGTCCTCTGTGAATGGCATTCTTCACAACCCACCTTCTGATAAGAAGTGGACAGGGTTGCATTCATAGTATCGGCAAGGGCACAGAATGCAGCAAATCCAAAGGCTGCTTAAGGAAATAATCTCCTTAGGAAATGTGTTGAAATGCAATCTGATCCATGATTCCAAGTTAAAACTCATTAAAAAAAAAAAACCTTCTGAAATTATACAGAGCCATCTTCTACTGTATATAGTCAGATACTGAGATCGCAAGCTGGTTAACATAACACAAGCCAAGAAGTGAGAAGGTCTGTTGTCGTTTGTGAAACTGATTCCATACCCGTGGTTCTGGTATGTACTCTCTGGATCCTGCACCTGTGTTTCTGGTGTGTACTATCTGGATTCTGTTATCTTCAAGAACAAATAATTTAGGAGCCGGGGAGAAGGCTCAGTTGGTAAAATGTTTCTTGTATGAGCACAAGGATTTGGGTTTGGTCTCCTCGCCCAGGTAAAATGCCAGGCATGGTGGTGGCACATACTTGTAATCCTTGTGTTGGGGAGGCCAGCAGGTAGAGCTCTGGAGCTCACTGGCAGGTCAGCATAGTGGAATTGGTTAGCCAGGGTCCTCTAAGAGACTGTCTCAAAAAACTGGGAAGATGGATCCTGAGGAACACCTGAGGTTGGCCTCTGACTTCACATGTGTGTACACCAACATACGTCTGTGCCCACACACTTTTGGTCCAATACACATATGTCCTCTCATATACAGAAAGGATAAATCATTTATACTGTCCTTTTAAATTTAAAAAAATTAATAGAGAATGTGGTACCAATCTGGCCACAAATTCCTAAGCTCAAGTGATTCTCCTGCCTCAGACTACCAAGTGCTAGGTTGACCAGCAAATGCCATCAAAGCCTAATGACTGAGATTTTCATTTCATATGAGTCATTATGACAAATGGAATGATGTCACACACATTATTTCACTTAATATTGCAAGCAGCTTCTCAGCATTCCTCAATTCAGCCTTTGTTATTGCTTTAATATTTATTTTTACTTTTAACTATGTATATGCAAGCTTCTATGTGAAGGTATATGCACATGAGTTGAAGCTGCCCATAGAAGGCATTGAATATCCTGGAGCTAGAGTCACAGGCGGTTGTGAGCCACTAGATACAGGCATGGGAAATCAGGTCCTCTGCAAGAGCCATATAGGTTTTCAATAGTTGAGCCATCTCTTTAGCCCCTAAAGAAATCGGGATACAGTCATTTTAATTTTCTTAGGGCAGGTACTCTTGTTGGAAGGTTGATTTGGAAAAAGGAAGCCATGGTTGGTAAATGAACCTAGTGACGACTCCCACCCCCACCTCAAGGACCCCCTACTTCAGTGCGGGAATTTTTGAAAACTCAAATTCTTGAGCCACAAAAGCAAGTAACTAATTACTACGCATGCATAGCAAGAATAATGAACCACCGTTTTCTGCATGCCTTACAGGCTTGGAGACCACGCAAACCACTCAACTACTAAAGGAACACTTCAAGAGTGTTATCAGAGGCTACTAGAGAAAGCAGAACCACATGGAGTCAAGAGAAGGAATTTAATGCATGGAATTGGTTATCAAAGTGCTGGGTGAGTTGGAAAGCTAAGAAAGGGTTAGGTGTGCTGGTGCATGCCTTTAATCCTAGCACTTTGGAAGCAGAGGCAGCAGAATCTCCTGTGAGTTCAAGGCCAGCATGGTCTCTGTGGTGAGTTCCAGGCCAACCAAGGCTGTAGAGGGAGAAGCTGTCTTTTAAAACATGCTAAGAGGTAGTGGTTAAAGACAGGCAGAGATGGATGGGTGCCATTAGGAAGTCACTGTTGCTTTCAGGGTCAGAGGCTCAAGGGGAGATGGTGCTAAGAGACTTGAAAAGCAGAGGCCTGAACAACATGGCAAGAGCTGAGACATGGACTGTAGTAACTTCTCAGCATTTTGGCTAAGATCAAGGGTGTTTGGCTAGAACCTCCAGCTCACTCCTGCTTGATCCAGGAAGTCCCATTGCTCTCTCTCCAAACCCTACCCTCTCAGAGATTCTCCAAGAAAGAAAAGGGCCAAAAAGTCCAGTTCTAAATTCTTGGTGGCTACACCAGTTCCTCTCCTGAAGTTGCCAGCTGCCCAAGTCCCTGCCTAAAGTGTTCAGCTTTAGACCATACTTGAGTATAAATCCATCCTGTGGCAGAAACATCACCACTCCTTTGCCTACAACCTATATAAGCTTCCTGCTTTAGTTACGGAGCCTGACTTCTTTTGCCTCCATCTCTGGGGCTGGAGAACTCACCCCGGAGTTCCTTTGCTCAAATAAACCTCTTCTTTTACTTTTACAGCTTGGCTTGATCTGGCTTGCTGCACTGATGGAGAAACCTATTATCGGGGTACAGAAAAACCTATTACTTGGCAGAATGCAGAAACTAAACAACAGTTGAGGCTCTTAAGGAACACCTGTTGAAACCATCTGATCCCAGAGACTACCTGAGCTAGGCAGATGAATTTGCTGTGCTAAAAACAGATCAAGAGTGAGGAATGACGGACAGTGACAAAGACCAAAATGGCAATGGGAATGAAAGTGAGAAGGGAGATGGAGGTGAGGTGTCTAGGAACCACGGTTCTCAATGGAAAGGTGGCCATGAGAGAGGCTGGCAAAGGAGCCTCAGCTTTTATGACTCTAGCGATTGGGTAAGAGCTTCAGTGGATCACAAGCGAAAGCTGCCGGGCTCTGCTTATGGCCTCGCTGGCCTTAAGCGTGACAGGAAGAGTGAGGCTATGACCAGGACAGAGGTGGGAGAGGTGAGGCCGGACTTCAGATCTAATGCTCTTTCCAGTGTGGTAACACCCCTGCCCTCTGATAAATGAGTGGAAGACTAACACACATTATGCATTGAATTTGTAAATGCAACTGAAAGGTTGGCTTACAATATTCGTCTCCATAATTATTCCGTGTTCTACATTAGTGAGTCTTAACCTAGAGGGCATTCTTAATTTCCAAGGTGGTAGGGGAGCTGTTTCAAACCTCTGAGCTACTGAATGTTTTAGATGCTATATCATACCTAGGGGCCATGCTGGAGGCCTTCAGCAGGAAGCCTCCAGCCCCAGATTCCCAGCTAGGTTCACAGACTTCAATCTTTTTAATCTGCCAAAATGAGTTTGAGGCAAGGTCAAAGGAGGAGGGAAAGTGGCTAATTATCTAAGTAGGTCAACAGACAGACACCAGAGGTGAGGGATGCTAACTAGAAGCCCTTCGTGGTCTCCCCAGCAAAACAGCTCATTAAACACCATGGAAGCGGGCTAAGTAGGGCTAAGGCTGAGCAAGGCTTCACAGCCTGGTGTTCTGTCCATCTCTGCTGCGGACTCTCTGCAACCTAGGGTTCTCGGCCACTTCTCTTCTACCATGAGTTCTGCTGACCCAGTAAGGAGTTCTGACACGGAGCCACTGCCAAATTCCTCAGAGGCAGCCTCACTTCAGTCCTGTTTGGAATAAGAAGGGGTCATGAATTATTTAATCAAGAGTGCTCCTATCCTATGGAAACGGAGCTTCCACGAGAGAGCCATAAGTGTTTTCACGCCATTCAGGCCGCACGGGCATTCCCATTTTCTAAATTCCTTAAAAACAAAAAGCAGACAAAACGCAGGGCCTTTGGTCATTTGTGCACGTCACTGCTAATCATTTCCACTTTAATCATTCTCTTTTCATGTTCATTATGAAAACAACAAATCAATCTATTCTTTCATTCATTCAATCAACGTTTAATGAGTATCACGTGTCAGGTCGTGAGCCTGGCTCCAGGGCCATAATGACAAAGACAGAGCCTAATTCTCAAAGAAATCACGTCAGTGGGAGGGAGGGAGCTAAGGAGGGAAGAACATGCAAACGGCTACACACACTGTGGCACGCGCTTTGCTCTGGAGTTTTGCAGGAGAACTGGGTCAGTCCAGTCTGGGAGGCTCACAGAAAGCTCCATCTCCATATCTGAGAAGCACAGGAATTGACCACAAGCGGTTTGCAGGGGACACAAGGCGAGAGGCAGTCAGCCTTGCTGGGAAGGAAGTGCTGCCACAACTCTCCCAGGGAGTTTGAGAAGAGGCACAGCGTCCCTCAAACGGGGCATTTGGACATAAATGACAATAACAAAGATGTAGAAGGGGAAAAGATTTAAAACTGCAATGGGTCATTCTCCAAGGCATAAAGATAAGCACCAAAACCACACCGAACTGAAAATAACTCTTGACATGGTTTCCAAAGTTAGCAAAGCCGACACTTTTAAGACAGGGAAAAATAAACCCTCGTTATATTTGGAAATCCCATCCTCAGGTTTTTAAAGAAAATAGTATTTCTATAAACTCTTAAGTGAAGAAAATTTGCATGCTATATGTCTGTACAATGGAAGCCACACATAATCACATAATACATATGTCCAGACATATGGTATGTTACATGTTTATATGAGAAGTTGTAAAAATAGAACCAGAATCTAATACTCAACATAAAATCTCTCCTATTCTTAAGGAGAAAGGTAATTTAAATGAGGCTGCAGTCTGTATTTCTAATATTTATATAACCAAGCCACTGCCAAAACCAATTCCAAATGACAGCACCTATTCTCTTTGAATCCAAATGGAGATCAATCAAAACAAATCGTAGGCTCTTACATTCTCTCATAAAACACACGCGTCAGCCCTCAGAACGGCTCTCACAAAGTGAACAAACAGAACAGCTTTAAAGGGTGATAACAAAAGGCTCGGCGTAAGGCAACGCACTTGTAATTCATTTTCCCAACAAAGGTTATGCCAAAAGAATTCATAAGCCTTTTCAAGGCCGTGGCACCACGAGCAACGGACAGAAGGAAGTTGCTGGCAAAAGTAGCTCCAAGTCACGTGCTGCCTTCAGCCCAGCGTCACACACAGTCTCTCAGGGAAACACCACCACCGCCGGACAGTTCCCACCTTGTTTTTAAATCCACCACACACAAAGACCAAACGTCCTTGTGGATATATGGCAGGCATGCCAGAAGGAGGGAGAAACCAGCGAGGAGAGTAAATACATATAAAGTCATGAAGTTTGGCATGTGGAAGAGGACTCTACTAACATTAAAATATCGTTTAAAAATACCCTTCTGGTCACACGGGGGGATAATCGCGGCAAACCTCAGAAAGTGGACTTCTCTCCATATAATTCTTCTACAGTCTCTTACTCACTGATTATAAGAAGACATTTGACAAAGGGCTGACTTCAAAGAATCAAATCTTAAAGGGAATATGTACGCTTTCATTTTTTCTCTTCTTTGTAATTTGCTTTCAATCTTCATTTGTCTTCTAAGCTGCCCCCTTTATTTTAAGCGTCCGTGCCCCAGAAATCACTCAGTGACATATAAACCATACACAGGTAAAGCCAGTTCTGACCAGAAGACAAGTTACCCTGGTCGTACGCGTGGTTCTGCTTCTGCTGCAATCTACAAAGCATTTATGGGATGAGTTTGTCTCCTTTTGTGAAAGTCAAAGCAACACAGGTCTTCCATAGGTCAGAAATATTATTATATAAATATTACTATATAAAGGACGGTAGGTCAATGACCCTAAAGAATCTCAGACGAAGCAGGTGTTAGGGCCTCCGCTTGTCAGGAAGTCTGGAAGAACACAGTAGGGGAGTTGGAAAGACCTTAAAGACATTTGTGGGAGAGGATGGAAAATCCGGTTAAGGAAAGGGAAACTGTATGCAGGAGGGCAATGTTCAACCAGGAAAAAAAGTAATGTTTTTCTACGGCTCTGGTCTAACAATACGCTTAACGATTAGAGTTTTTATTGGACTGATAAAACTGCAAGACCAAAAGCAATCTGGGGTTGGAAACGGTTTATTTTATCTTACCCTTCCAGGTCACAGTCTATCCATCAATAGGGGAAATCAGGGCAGAAACTCAGGCAGGGAAGGAACCTGGAGGCAGGAACTGCAGCACAAGCCATGGAGGAGTGCTGCTGACCGGCTTGCCCAGCTTGCTTGCATCCTTATACCATCTGGGACCACCAGCCTAGAGAAAGCAGTGGCACCACCTACCTAAGGGTAGCACCACCCACAATGGGCTGGGCCTCCAACATCCAATCAAGCCAATGGGCCAATCTGGTGGGAGCACATTCTTAAGGTTCTCTCAACTCTAGTTTGTATCAAGTTTACATAAAACTAACCAGCATAACAGGTAAGAAATAACAAAAATGGTTTTGAACCACACACAAACATAAGTGTCTAGTTGGAGGGAAAACAGTATCAGAACGATGACTTAAGATACGTTTCTCAGCCAGAAGGGCATTTCATTTACTCACTTCCTCCAGGACTCTTTTACACGGGGCACATTGGGGATTATAAGAAAGAGTGAGACAGTCCCTGTTGCCAAGGTATCCAACTGAGAAGCCAAAACACAAGCACAGTTATAATGAGGTTGTCCTTAGCAGGATTAGGAGCTAATGCCTTCACTTGGCTTTGACTCTAACAAGTATTCAATCATCACAGTTAGAGGGCTCATGTGTAATGTTATAAAAAATGCAATAAAAAATTCAAAGCCAAAAAACTCAAAGGCCAACAGATCATAAATCAGTTACTAATCACCAAATAATAAAATTCTACAGAACATTTGACATGTGCTTGGCTCTGTGTAAGTTTAAGACACGGGAGTTGAATGAGCCAACGAACCAGGAACTGAACAGAAGAATCAAGGCTAAAAGGGGGCAAAACAAGAAGGTGTGGAGGTAAGGTGGGGGGCAGAGGTCTAGAGTGTGCAATCTCAAGGATAAGCAATTTGTCAGAGTAGCTTAAAAAGAACCATCAGGGGGCTGACCATGGTGTGTCTGGTGAGAGACAAAGATTATCCTGACCTTCAGGGTAGGCCGAGCTGAGGGAATGTTGGTTGCAGACTAGATGGCCTAGGGAGGCAGCCACATACACCACACATAAAGCACATCTGCTAAAAACTGCTTAAGAGCAGAAAAGATGCAATGGAAGACGGGAGTTAGAATGCAGATGGAAACTTCTGCGGTAGTGTCGCGGTGAGACGCAATGGCTCTGAATCCAACTGAAGATGAAAAGAAGTAACCCTATGTGGGGTGGGCCATGGAAGCAGCTCGGCATCTGGGGCTGGGAAGTTTGGGGTTAAGTCAAAAGAGTCTAGGCTTTCAAGCTTCGATAACTGCTGAAGGTTACAGGAGTCCCGAGAACCTTTCCCTTTGCCCAGAGGTAGTTCTGGCTGATGACAAGTGGAGAAGGGACACTCCACTTAAGTTAAGCCAGCAGGTCTGTATTTCTACAGAACCTCCACAATGTAGACCGGGGGTTTTGAGTGGCACAGGCTCTGGTTTTGTCATGTCATACATAGCTAAGATTATAGGAGAGTAGAGGTCAGGACTTGGGAGTTTATAATAGACTGTAGAAAGCCAGACAGAGCCACATGACCGTCCAGCAGTGTTCCATCAAGCCATCCTCCCTAGCTAGCTGGAGGGCCTCGCATCTCTACAATGCATCCACCCCATTCTTCAGAGCTCTTTGTAGGACAAAAACTCTCCATGAGCTGGTATAATCCTGTCACCATCCAATGTAGCACGAATAATAAAAACCCAGAGTCAGATATAGGGGTTCAATCTGAAAACCAGAGAAGCAAAGCAGCCAACAACAGAGAAGTCTCACCTCTACCAAGGATGGGTGACTGCAGACTAAGGAGACTCAGCCTCTCTTCTGCCATTTTATATTCCCCTTTAGTGCTGGGATTAAAGGTGAGGCACCACCACCTGGATTTGTTTCTGCATTGATCTTGTGTAGCCCAGGGTGGCTTGAACTCACAGAGATCCTTCTGCCCCTGTCTCCCAAATCCTGGGATTAAAGGTGTGTGCCACCACTATCTGACCTCTAATGGCTTAGTTTTGCTATTCCAATCTTTAGGCAAACTTTATTATTAAAACATAAATAAAATATCACTATATTTCCTCTTTTCTGTCTAAAATTTTAAAAAAGACTATACCTAATATAAGAAAAATCACATACAGTAAGTGCAATAACTATATACAATATATACAGATAATAAGTATATCAACAATGTCTAGTCCATTTGTATTTGATAAATTCAGAGAAAATACTCCACATCTATTCTATCTTAGTGAGTCTAAAGTCCTGTACCTAATTTACTTTCTATCATAACTTGCTTTCTGCATCAGGTGAATGAGGAAAACTATAACTATCTAGTCTTCAACTCCCTCAGAGACCCAAGAAGGAAATAATGTCAACTGAGTAAGCAGAAAATGCAAGCTACTTCCAAAAAATGTGAGAAATGATAGAAACATCTGGCTGCCTGAACAGTCAGTCACCCAAAGTTCCTCAGCAATGTTGGGGCACCTCTCTTCAGTCTACAGCCCTAGCATATCTGACAGACTTTTCTGTGAAGCAGGATATTCTGAAGGGCTGTTTTTCCTTGACTTAACAATGTTTGACAATCATTTTATTAAGGCAGAAAGGGGAGATGATGTGGGATGCCCCTCTGTATGCTATGACTATGTCTTATTACCATTGCTTTCTCAAAAAGCTGCTTTGGGAGAGAGAGCACGAGTAAGGAACTCAGGACCACGAGGGGTGCACCCACATAATGAGAACACGGGGATGGTCTATCGGGAACTCACCAAGGCCAGCTGGCCTGGGTCTGAAAAAGCCTGGGATAAAACCGGACTCGCTGAACATAGCAGACAATGAGGACTACTGAGAACCCAAGATCAATGGCAATGGGTTTTTGATCCTACTGCACGTACCGGCTTTGTGGGAGCCTAGGCAGTTTGGATGCTCACCTTACTAGACCTGGACGGAGGTGGGTGGTCCTTGGACTTCCCACAGGTCAGGGAACCCTGATTGCTCTTTGGGCTGACAAGGGAGGGGGAATTGATTGGGGGAGGGGGAGGGAAATGGGAAGTGGTGGTGGGGAAGAAACATAAATTTTTAATAAATAAATAAATAAATGAATAAAAGAAAAAAGGAAAAAAAACAAAAAAACAAAAACAAACAAACAAACAAACAAAAAGCTGCTTTGGCCTACGGCAGGACAGAATATAGCTAGGCAGGAAAACTAAACTAAACTGAATACACAGAGAAGAAGGCTCAGTCAGGCAGACACCAGGTAGCCAAACAAGATATGAAGTAATAAATCACGAGGCTCGTGGTAAACTAGAAAATAATAGAAATGAGTTAATTTAAGATGTAAGAGCTAGCTAGGAATATACCTGGCCTGTTGGCCAAACAGTGTTGTAATTAATACAGTTTTTATGTGATTATTTGGGTCTGGGTGCCTGGAAAATAAAAGCACAGTCTCCATTCACAACTCTAACCTCCAGATTTGCTCCTCTCTCCACCCAGTTATTTCTAAAATGGCAAGTTATGCTGGCTTGGGTGGGCAGAAACAGTCTGTGAAGCCACATTGCCAGCTTTAATGATGGCACTGCCCTCCTCCCACAAGCTGCATGGCCTGGTCAAACCACTCCGTCTCTGACCACTGCGCCATCATCCGAGAGCAGGAAAGAGCACTGTGCTCTCTGCCTGAGTTGTAAGGAGTGTCCAACACAGACAGCTCAGCTGTGTCACCGGCAGGCAGCATTTATCCTGTACATTGTGCATTGTTACTAGTTGTAGCCACTCTCACACAGAGAATAAGCAGAAGGCAACAGTGATCCCATCACCGCAGTTTCTAAACCCTCAGTTAGAAGAAGCTCCAAAACGAGAGGCTCCGAACAGCATGCACTACCTGGCCACTCCAACTCCTACACTGCCCACGCAGGGCATAGGGCTTATATATTGACGGTACTTTGGCTTCCTGTCAACACTCACAAGGGCTCACTCCTTTACAAACTAGAAGGTTCTTAGCGGCCTATTGCTTGTGCCTCCAACGTTTGTGTTCCTTGAACCAGCCTCTTCATGACCTGGCGTGCCCATCTTGAATGCCTCTCTCCTCTGAGGGCTTCCCAGTAGAACGCATGCCTCCCTATTCTGCTTACGATGTTTCCCCTCAACCACTCTTCCCAAAGCAGGTGCTTCAGTATAGTTCATGTTCCCAGCCTTTATTTATTTCCTTCAAAACATATGTAACCAGGAGCGACTGTGATATCTTTTTCTTTCTGTTGTAATTCCCCTTTGCTATAGTGCACACTCCTTGAAGTCAAGGGCTTAGTGTGTGCATTGTGGACTAAAGTTTTTCATTAAACTCAATGGCTGGCCCATCGTACATACTCGGGAATATTTGCAGGCCAACAGTTTATGACTATATAAGAAATTCATCCTAATTATCACTCCCTGGAACTTTGTTAATTAGGCTTTTTAAACTAAAAAAAACTTCTTCCTTACAAAATGAGGCCAAAATTAATAACAGAATCATTATACTTTGAGTGAGTTTAATTCAAATCTAAGCTCTAACAGATTTTTTTAACTTCAGATATCCACCTTGGCTATTTTGTGACACTCCACAGGTCATTAAAGCCATAATGGATGCAAATTCATTTATTTAAAAACTTATGGTAGTAATGTAACCAATTGGTTACTACATACCAATGTGGAAAATACTTAAACAAGACCAGTATAGTGTTTTTACAGCCCGTCTGTCTACTTAGTTAAATCTATTTCTTTCCACTGGTAATCGGTCTTATTTGGCATCTCAGAATGTGCAGCCCAAGGCCCTTTCAGTGGAAAGACAGCAATATGCACAGTGATCTTCCACACACACAAAATCTAGAAGATAATCCGGACTGCCTATTTTTGTGCATTTTATCTCTTAATCTCTTTGTGGATCTTAATTTGCAAGTAATTAAATCCAAATCAGGGGAAAAGTATGCCACTGAGACAGGATAGAGTTACAAGAACATCTGATTGTGCCATATGTATGCCGCTTGCTTTCTGGGATAAAAAGGTTTAGCAATTTCCTAACAGAATAACAATTATCTTCTTTGAAAGAACGGAAATATAGAGAAATAAAAACATCAAATTAAAATACACAAACACACACAAACCCTAACCCAAAATACCCTTATATTTTAAAACAAACATTGTGATTCTTGCTTGGGGCCCATAGTTTATTGCCATAAACATAGCAAATGTAGGGTACTTTGCCACATGCCTTTAATCCTAGGACTCAGGAGGCAAAGACAGGTGGATCTGTGAGTGTCTGAGACCAGCCTGCTTTACGTATCCAGGCCATTCAGGGTGATACAGAAAGATCTCTAGTTTGGATCAATGGGGAAAAAAAGGCCTTTCCCAGACTTTTTTTTTTTTTAAAGCTGAAATACAGACTATTTTCAGAGAACATTTGGTTTATTTTTCCAGTGACAAAAGAACTCTGAACTCAACTGCTAAATAAATCACCCCAAACGAAAAAATATTTTAAGAAGAAACAAAATGAAACCAAATTCACCTACCCGGCGTTTTATATTGGCAAGGCCAATGTGGTGGGTTAGGATGAGAATGGCCCCTGTAGGCTTATATATTGGACTATCTGGTCCATAATGGTGGACTGTTTGGAAGGGTTTGGAGGTGTATCTTTTTGGAGGAGTTCTATCATTGGGGCGGGGGGCTTTGAAGTTTTAAAAGTCCATGCCATTTCTAGTTAGTGTTCTCCGCGGTTCTACTTGTGGGTAAGAATGTAAGCTCTCAGCTACTGCTCCAACACCTTTTCTGCCTGCCTGCTGCTCCCTACCATGAGGCTACTCCCTGCCATGACAGTCACAGACTCATCACCTGGAATTGTAAAACCCAATAAACTCTTCTAAAGGCAGCCTTGATCAGGATGTCTCTTCAGCGATAGAAAAATAACTAAGACAGCCAGAAAGTCTTGTGGTCTTCAAATTTTAAATTTGTATAGTTTATGTTAAAAAAAAAATTGAACAGCTTCCCACAGAGACAGTGACAGTTTGGCAGTTATGATATGTCACATATCATAAAAGATAAAGAAATAACATTCAGCTATTAAAACGATAGAGAAGAATATCCAGAACAGCAATTACATATGCACTAGCTGTTTTTACCGCTGTGACAAAATACTGAAGGCAAAACATCTTAAGGGAGGCAAATAGGTATTTTGACTCATGGTGTCGGGTTTCAGTCCATCAAGGCTGGAAGGACATGGAGGACCGTAACAGTTCCCATCATGATGGCCAAAAAGAGCGAGAATACCTGTGCCAGAGAGCTCTCTCCTTTCCTTCCTTTATTCCACCTGGGCTTGCCACATTTAAGGCAATTCTAGCTCCCTCAATCATCTTTAGAGATGCCCTGGAGGACACACCCAGAGGTGTGCTTTAGTCCTCTAGGTGCTTCTCAATCTAATTGCGTTGACAAACAAGGTTAACAAACAGTGTATTACAAGGGAGAAAAGCAATCAGCAGAGCCAAGTATACAATAGTGAGACAAATAGCACCTGTCTATTAGCTACTCTCACAGTTAACGATGCACCTTTATTACAAGCTCCGCTTTCATGTTATTGGGGGCCAGGATGATTTGATTCTGTAGCTCACAGTTGTTACACCACTCCTGGGTGCTCAGCTGTTTTGTGTGGCGGACCATTTGCTGTTTTGACTATTCCATGGACATTTTGAGAAGGCTCTACTGCAACCACAGCTGCTTGCTACTGATGCACTACTTGAGCTCAATAATGTATTTTTTAGACACGGTTGTTTCACATAGTCACATCAGATGCTTTTCCATTACAGGTCTTACCAAGCACGAGTAACCATTTTATCCTGACTTGGGCTACTGAGAACCACCTCATCAAACAAACAGAAGACCTATCCTTGGTGTAAATACAATCCTTCATTTGCATGAGGGCCATTAACTGACACCTTTGTCACAGGCTCAGGGCTGTTTGGCTCGCTCTTTGAGTCAACAGGAAGACATCCTCCAATGCTGCCCCTGGAGCTGCCACACTGGATGATGCATTGCCTTCTCCCAAGACTCTTCCCCCGACTCCCGTTTTTGATCTTGAACATTAGTAGAAAGGGTTGAACTGGTAACATAAAGAGACGGCAGAAGCGGAGGCTGAGCCGGAATAGCAGCGAAGCGGCAGTAGCCACCGTCCGAGTGGCAGCCAAAGACTAGAACCTTTAGACCTGCGTTGCTGGAAGAGCATCCCTTATTTGCTCATGATTTCTGTTAGGTAGAACAAAATAAAGCCCCACGCCCACTGATGGGTAACAGTAGAAGGCTACGTCTGTGTGCAAACCACGTATGTGTGTTTAGTCATAGAGGGTCTGGAACGATACACATGGGAAACAGTGGTAAGGCAAGGATGTCACTCATTTCATTTCGAGTTCTTAAATGGAAGCTAATCTCTTATACCCATAGGGTATGTAACTGGCCTTAGCTTCTTTACATCTCTTCTTCTAACCCTATTCACACTGTTCAAGCGCAAAGCACATGAAAGTCTGCTCAGAAGTGAATGGGATTTAAGCGCCCCTCCGAAATTTTCAAAAGATGATGAATTATGTTAAAAGGAAACAATAGTACACACCATTTCTTTTTCCCTTTTTATAACATTCATTTATTTGTAGGCATGTATGTGCCATTATGCAAGCATAAAATCAGAGGACAGCTTAAAGCTCTCCCCTCCCACGAGTGGATGATGGGGACTGAACTCAGGTCATCAGGACTGGTGGCAAGCCCCTTTACCTGCTGGGCTACCTCCCAAACCCACAGATTCACTTCTTTTTAATTTAAATTTAATTTTTATTTTTTCCTTTTTTAATTGTTTTTATTGAGCTATACATTTCTCTCTACTCCCCTCCCTTCCCCCTTCTACCATGCTCTCAATTCATTCAGAAGATCTTGTCTTTTTCACCTTCCTATGGAGATCCATGTATGTCTCTCTTAGGACCCTCTTTGTTGTCTAGTTTCTCTGGGATTGTGGCCTGTAGGTTGTTTTTTCGTTGCTAAATATCTAAAAGCCAGTTATGAGTGAATACATATTATATTTGTCTTTCTGGGTCTGGGTTACCTCACCCACATCAGACAGAGGATTGATCTCCAAAATATAAAAAAGAACTCAGAAAACTTGACATCAAAAGAACAAATAATCCAATAAAACAAATGGGGTACAGACCTAAACAAAGAATTCTCAACAGACAAATTTCAATGGGCTGAAAGACACTTAAGGAAATGTTCAACATCCTTAATCATCAGAGAAATACAAATCAAGACAACTCAAGAGTCCATCTTATACCTGTCAGAATGGCCAAGATCAAAAATACTGATGATAGCTTATGCTGGAAAGGATGTGGGGTAAGGGGAACTTTTCCATTGCTGGTAGGAGTGCAAATTTGTACAGCTGCTTTGGAAATCAGTATGACCATTTCTCAGAAAATTAGGAAACAATCTATCTCAAGACCCAGCAATACCGCTGTTGGGTATATACCCAAAAGATGCTCAGCTGTACCACAAGGACATGTGCTCAACTGTGTTAACAGCAGCATTATTTGTAATAGGCAGAACCTGGAAACAACCTAGATGCCCCTCAACCAAAGAAAAGTTAAAGAAAATGTGGTACGTTTATACAATGGAGTACTACTCAGTGGTAAGAAATAATGACATCTTGAAATTTGCAGGCAAATGGATGGATCTAGAAAAAAAACACACACAATTTCTAAGCCATGGAAAGATATCTGATCAGAGGCTAAACTGGCAGATTTCACAAGTGTTTGAAAATCTATGCAGAATTTTTGGCCATCGGAAAGACTGATTCCCTAGACTATGTACTGTGAGTTTGGCTGGAAGCTTCCCTAAAGTCAATACAGCCATCAGAGGGCACAGCACAGCCTATCAGGACACACACACTGCAGATCCATGGGCACCCAACACGCTTCTGCCACCATGAGCAAACATACACTACACTTTCTCCACAGCTGAGAGTCAGCAGAAGGGAAAGAATGAACAAATGGCCCTTTCTTCGGGAAGTGTGCCACAAAGATAAGGGAATTCACATCATATGTACATACATAGTTCAGATTTCCAAGATTTCCATTTGTTTGTTCCTAGTTTGCTCAATACTTTTACATTTTCTCCTTGCTAATCCCTGTAATATTTTAAGGTAGAAACTACTCTGATTTTGTAGTTGAGAAACAGGTCCATAAGATTAACTTGCCTACAATGACAAAGCTGAGACTAGGGAAGGAAATGCAGTTTTACTAGTCTGCAGAGGCTGAGCTCTTAACCCTCACGCATGCTCACCCAGACATCTCACACATACACCTCACTCATCCTCGTACAGACACCTTACACAACTCACAGTCCCCCCACTCATGCTCACACTCAGACACATTCACATAAATTTGCACACACACACTACATACAGATACACACAGACAGTTATACATACCACACACACAGTTACAGATACCACACACACACACATTCACACACATATAAACACTTACCCACACTCCCATACAACACAGACACACATACATCAAAGAAACACACCATATGCACCACACACGGGACACACAGACATCGAACAGACACACTATACACACATAGACACACCATATACAAAGACATACTCACATACGGCACATGGACACATGCACTCACGCATATACACACACTCACAGGCAGACATACATATTTATAGACACACACACACACACCACATTCACACAAAGGCAGACACTAGGTTCAGGCAATAGGAATTTCAGTGACTTCGAGGGAACCCACAGTACCTATAGCAGAAGGGTCGGGGATGCTCTGCAGAGCAGGCTCTTGATAGAGTCTGAAGGATCAATAATTCTACAAGGCATTCTTCCTTGTGGGGTATGAACATGGCCCGGCTGTCCCCAAGTCATCCGCGAAGGATCCGAACAGCCTGGAAAATGCTCTGGTGAGGCTTTATGATTAAAATACATTCTGAGCGGTTGTGGGGAAGAATTCTACTCTGCTCTTATCTCACTCTTCAGCAATAATTTTAAAATGAATTTAAAAACAAACAAACAAACCTATACTTCCAAATAAAACCTGAGAAGATCATGAACTACTTTAAAATTCACAGCACCCGCCAAAGAAGAAAATGGCTCTAACCGAAGAAACTGGGCTAAACTTACAAAAATAATTGTGCCATGAAACTAAGTTTCAATTTATAAATAGAGAAAAAGTCCTAAAGAAAAATAAATAACAAAGGAAAAAATGAGCCAGACAGCACATGAGAAAAAGAATCGCAAGGTTTTAGTTCTAACAGTTAGCTCACGATTGCAGTAAAAACAGTCATTTATAGATTTTTTTTCTACTATGAAATTAAAGTGGCGAGGGGAGAAAACTGTCAGTTGAATTTTTTGTGTGAATTTCTTTCTGAAATTACAATCATTTACATGCAAGAGAATATTTACTGTGAAGTGCTTCATAATAACTTATTAGGGAAGGAAGGGGGAAGGTGACCTTTTGCTCCAGTTGCTTTCTGGCCTTAAGGATTCAAGTCCTTCTGACAGACCTCCCTCCGCCTTTCTGCTGTCTGTCTTTCCTCCGTTTGTCTTTCTTCTGTCTGTCTTTCTCCCATCTGAATTTCCTGTCTGAACTTCTTCCGTCTGTCTTCTCTCCATCTGACTTTTCTCCCTTCCAACTCTAGTTCTGCTCCTTCAATCCTCTTCACCCCTCTCCAATCAGGGTCCCACCCCCAGTGCTCCACCGAAATAACTTGCATTTAGAAAGTGACCTGCAACTCCCATGTCACTGAGCCCCTGAGCTCAATGACCAGTTCTCACCCTACCTGCACTGGACACACACAATCACTAACCGTGCCCATTTCTCCCATGGCTTCCAGATTGCAGTACTCTCTTGGTTTTTCTACTTCCCTTATCACTCCTTCTCCATCTCTCTTGCTGATGTTTCAGTGTCACAGTGTACCCCAAGGCTTAGTTATTACTCTCTTTACCAATGCCTAACTCTTTAGCAGACTCATCTGGTTTCAACTTTAAATGCGCTGGCAGACAGTTGATGCCTGTGTATTTGCAAAGTAGCCCTTTTTCCTGAACTCCAGACTTGCTCATCATCATCTAGTTGCTTGTTTGACCCCACTCCTATTGTGGGACAATGGTCTTTTATCCTGTCACTTGTATTATTTTTAGTAAAATGCTGATTGGCCAGTAGCCAGGCAGGAAGTATAGGCGGGGCAACAGCAACCAGACAGGAAGTAGAGGCGTGGCATCTAGAACTATGGGAAGAGGAAAGATTCAGTCTACAGTCGTCATCCAGACACAGAGGAAGCAAGAGGTGACTGCCTCTCTGAAAAAGGTACCAGCCACGTGGCTAACACAGACAAGAATAATGGGCTAACATAAGATGTAAGAAAGAGTTAATAAGAAACCTGAGCTAATAGGCCAATCCGTTTATGATTAATGTAGACCTCTGTGTGTTTCTTTGGGGCTGAACGACAGTGGGACCGGACTGGCCAGAAACCTCAGTCAACACACTCCCACTGGATGTCTATTAAAGATTGCCTTAAACAAACAAAAACAAAATATCCAAAATACAAGTATCAATGATGTGTGTTTCCATAACTATTGCCCTGAAATCCCACTCCACTCACAGATTTCCAAGTCTCAGGTGATGGCAGCCCCAGTGTGTTCTGCTGCTGAGGTTCAAATCCACAGAATTGCCCTTGATTTCTCTCTCCCTTGATCCTGTCTACCTTAAACCTGCCAACAAAATATGCTGGCTCTACCCTTAAAATACATCTCAAATTTAACTACTACTTCTGTGTTCCCTACTATCAAATTTACCCAAACCACCATCATCTCATACCTAGGTTGCCAAAAAGCTCCTAATGAACCCCATTTTTACCCTGCTCCTTTCCCTAAATCTATTCTCAACTTTGCAAGAGTGTCCCTTAACAAAAACCTAAAATGGATCACGTCATTCCTATGCTTAATCCCTCTGGTGGCTCTCCCTCTCCCTCAAGATCAAAGCCAATAATCCCATGCCCCCTCCCCCCCCATGTTTGGAACTCTCTACCCATCACTTCTCTAATCCCCTCACAGCCAATTTTTCCTTCCAAGCCATCTATTTCTAAATCTTAAACCTCCTTACTGTTCTTAATACATAGAAAATGATACTTTACATATATGCACACACACAGAATCCCCCCCTCTTTAGAAAAGAAATGAAATGTGTGTTGTGCTGACCAGGGAGGTTGACTTCTCACATGAACATATCCCAAGAAACTAGCCAGTGGGAGGCTTAGAATAGGATTTCTAATCAAAATTGCTTAATGAACTCTTAGGAAGCTATTAAGAGCTCAGCCACGTGACTAGACTCCTTCTGCTAAGAATCTTACTGCATTCCTCTCACTTAAAGACACAGTGTCCCCAAGTAAGTGCTTAATGACCAGGTTTTCAATCAATTGCTGTCAGTCAATGGAAGAAGGAGAATCTCACCACAAATATCACAAAGTCAAAACCAAAACAAAAAAAAATGTCACTCATTCATCCACTTATCCATTGATTCATTTACTTAATAAAAGCTTGGGTAATTAATGTGCTATGCTCAGGTCTTAGGAACAAAAGTAAAAGACTGAGTTCTGACTTGCATGGGAAAAAGGCAAGGAATTAAACAACATGTAGTCCACTGTGGTTTTGATAAGGAAAGGTCCTGTCTATGTGATGATTCTCAGAGAGAGTCCTGGGAGGACCAAAGGCCATCAGAACCACTGTGCCCATTTAGGTAAGTTTTAAAGAGTTAGTTAAAGGGCCAACTGGGGTGCAGGAGAAAGGAGAAAGTCATGTTAAGGAGAGGACAGACATCCTTGCCAGAAAGCACAGGCAGCCGTGGGAGCAGGAACTTCAGGCAACTGTGTGGGAAGTCCTGGGATCCAGGGGCTATGTGGAGGAGGAAGGCTGTCTCTCACGCTGCTTGCTTTGATTTAATCTTAGAATTAAGTGGCAGTCATTAGAGGTACACACGCACGCTCATTTCAGAAGTCTCTGTAGTAAGCAGTATGGTAAATGAGGCCTTGAGGACAAATGATATTTCAATTCAGGTGTAAGAGATTTTTTTTTTTAAAAAAAAGAAATGCTAAGAGTGAATTGTAATTCTTGATCTCAAGCCACCTGGTACTTAATACTATTGTCTTTATTTGCTACCTCCTCCTCCAGTGGACTCAAAATAGAGAACAAGGGAGTGACTTGAAGTAATTCCTAAACATATCCTGATTTTAAATCTTAGAGGAAGGGAGAAACGAAGAATAAATACATGTTCAGACAGTCACACTATCACTCTCCTCACAGAAAAGTCCTGTGGGACAGCTCCTTTCAGACGACATTAACTGATGCTAAAAGAAATACCTGTCCTTCAGTGACAGCCCATAGATTTCACTCAGAGGGACAGGCACTGACTCTGAATAGCTATTTGTCACTCGAGTTTCGGTGATCCTGCATGGCAAGACTGAAATCTTTCTTTGTCCTTTAAGTGAGGGAGAAGAATAATTACCTCAAACAACTAACTTGCTTTGCTAGGGCAGCAAGGCTCTTTCTCCATTGTCTTGGTCCACAGCTGCCTGTTTAAGTCAACCTTAGAGGGCAGTCAGGCCATGGGGACCCCAGTAGGCAACTGGAAGAAGAGCCACGGTGGTCCTGTGTCTCACTGCCACAGACGTGAAAATGGGCTCTTGGGTTCCCACTTTGAACCATGTTGACTTATTTTTTGTTAACAAGTGATTTTTATACTGCTACCAGTATTCTAGAAGTTCAAAAGGGACAAACTAAAAATTAGGAACAAAAGGCTTGTGGCACAGCTACCACATCCATTATAGCTGCCTCTTGAAGGGCAGAAGTTGAGATGGAGGAGTTTGTTAAAAATCAAAATATAAAGCGCTATAAAAGTGCAATCATTAGCTGAGCAGTGATAGTGCACATCTTTAATCTCAGCAGAGGCAGAGGCAGGTGTATCTCTCTGAGTTCGAGGCCAGCCTGGTCTACAAAAGCTATTTCCAGGACAGGCTCCAAAGTTACAGAGAAACCCTGTCTTGAAAACCAAACCAAAATAAAATAAAACAAAAAGAGTGCAATAGTTCCTGTGTGTGTGTGTCTGTACATGTGTGTCCATATTTCAGTAGGCCTTGTAAAAAAAGAGTGCAATAGTTCCTGTGTGTGTGTCTGTACATGTGTGTACACATTTCAGTAGGCCTTGTAAAAGAGAAAAAAAATCCAGCCTACCTATTTAAGAAAACTGAGAAAGGAAACAGGGGAGGAAGTGGGAGTATGTATTAAATGGGGCTGAATTCAAAGGGTTCTGTAAGGGACATGATATGACATTAATGCTAATTACCAATTCTCAAATATATTCAAAGGGAAATTTGCTTGGTTTGAACCCTTTTTACTCAACAATGAGGTGATATTTCTTCTATGAAGTAAAGTTAAAAAATGAGAAAAGTTTCTCAAAGACTCCACATTTAAATGTCTTATGGAGGGCTGTGGGGGTGCTTCTGTAAAATAAGTGAAACTTATCATTTAGATATAAGAAGCTTGGGATTATTTTTAAATTCTACTGTTTTCTTTTAAAATTTTACCTTTTTAACTTACAGAGGTATTTTTGAAGACAGGGTCTCACTGTATACCACTGCCCGTGCTATACGGACCAGGCTGGCTTCAGACTCAGAGAGATCTGTGCCTGTTTCTGCCTCCTGAGTGCTGGGATTAAATGTGTACAAAAGAGTGTTTTTTCCCCCTTTTCTTTTCTTTCTTAAGGGCAGAGGAGGAGTAAGGAGAGAAGACTCAAATTGGTTCTTCCTCTATTTCATAGAAATAGTAAATATAAAAACAACTGAATCAATTTAAATTAAATATAACAACGTCTATAATCCATATTCAACAGGATAACAAATCTTATATTTATTTAGACAAAACAATAAAAGAGGGAGGGTTTGAGTATCTCTTATGGTTTCAAATAGCAAATCAGTTTAAAATGTGAAGCTTGGAATAATTTTCTTACACACGTCAGTATTTCACCACTGATGAAAGACAATAATCTTCCTGATCATTTCCTGGAACACAATCATTCCAAAATAAATATATCATTTGACTTAAAAACAGAATGGTAACACTCACACAATTAGCAAGTGCGTTAAGTAGCTGGGAAACAGTCTTCTCGAATAAAATAAATAACCAAGAAAAAACAAAAAGGAACAAAATTCAAAAGGGAAAAATTAAAAATGGTGTTTTAAAAGACAAAATTCGATTTTCTCATATTAGTCATAGTAAATTCATACTATCTGCCTCAGAGGGTTATCATAAGGGTTAAACAGTGTGGTATATATATATATGTGGGGGGGGGGGTGTTAATGAAAATGGTGCCTGAACCCATACTGAATGCTGCATGGAAATAGTCCAGATATAAACAATATACAATACTGATACTCATAAAAATTTATGTTGCTAGATGACTCTGACCTCCCCACCTGGTAAGGCAAAGGGTCCTGAGAGAACTGTCATCTGACAGCCTTACTTCACTGAAGAAAGCACCGCACGCCTCTAAAATCTGGAGCAAGCAGTGGCCATGAGAAAAGGATCAGTGTTCTGGATTTGTAAAGGAAGGATGACAACTGGAGCTAAAAAGGAGAAATAAGACTTGTTCTGCAGTTTCAGTGAGCTGGGCCCAAATCCGGGGGAGGTTACAGAGGGAAAGAACTGCTCAGAAGCACACGATAATGACAGCTGCCAGCTCCATGTCCCTTCACTGTTCCGTACTGTTGTTAGGTCCTTGCATCCACTGGCCCCTGAACCACAGCAGCCTGGCTCTGCAGTCCGTTCATAACCACTGCAACCAGCAGCGAAGCTTCCAGCTTTGGACTCCCAGGCAAGTGTCCTCACCGTTCTACCCCTATTTCCTCATTCAAAAAACAAGGGTTAAGACCATCTCAGGAAACGGTAAAATAATTACATTGAAAACTAGCACCTAAAAATGCTAGATACACAGAGAGCAGTTCATTACATTTTACATAAATATTATTTTAATTTTTCAGAAAAATATACCTAGATGTCAACAAACTGTGTCTTGGTTCTTAGGGGCAGTACGATACAAATGTCTACCAACTAAGTGGAGTTCAGGTGGAAGCTTGCCTCTTGGGCTGTCCTTCTAGCTAAATAAGGTCAACAGTGAAAAATTATAGTTAAAAGTGCCACAATGAGACCAGGTTCTCCATTTTCATTGGTGTGACAGGTTATAAGGTCAGATCATGAATAGGATCCCACTCATCCTCTGACCATCCCCAACGCCTCTCACTCAACTGTACTTTCCCAGGAACGTGCTCACATTAACTAGTAGCTACTTAGCTGACTCCCAAACCTAGTCAGTTCAGCTCACCTCTGTGCGGATGCCAACAGAATCCAATGTGGCCTAGCTAGCCCTCTATTCATTCTTAAGCCTCTCCTTTAGACATTCTCAGGCCATTAATCATTTAGTTCACTTCTGACCCTATGTTCCTCATTAACTAGATGGAGGAAGCAGATGCGAAGCTAATTTACTACTGATCATATGTGTAGTCTTCCTCCATACCTCTGCCCCTAAAACCACTGCAAAAGCAACCCAACAGCTGCGGTGTCTTTGCCAACCTTTTCATTCGGGTTGAAGAAAACCAGGTTTCTAGTCTTGCTTTCCAAGGGCAAGTCTTTTCTTTTCTGATACCCACTTAGGACTGTAATTTACATTGCCTTCCCTGCCTCATCTTACAGCAACTTCCTCTCTCTAATTTTCTACCAATTTCCCCATACCCCCCCCCCAACAAAATACAGGGGGAAAAGTCCAGCCTTTCACTAAGTTCAGACTACTTGTTTTCCTGCCAACTATCTCAAGTGGTCTCTTGAGGTAGGTAAGTTGTGTAATGGGTTGAACTAATCAATGTGACTCGCTGGAAGGCAACCTGATCCAGGTCTTTCTGGAGGGCATGCACTTTTAAGTATGCTTAAAAGTCCCAGCATCCAGCAGCCCTCTGGTTTGGTAACCAGTTGTGATTTCGTTCATTCATGATATATATTTTACACCCACAAGGAAAGAAAATATACTGCAGAAGTTTATTAGATATGACAAAATGGCCCTTTAACTAAGTGCTGTTAATTGCTTTATGTCAGAATTACTGAATTGGCAATACTAATATCTTAAATATGTGT
Source organism: Microtus oregoni (assembly GCF_018167655.1). Lineage (NCBI taxonomy): Eukaryota > Metazoa > Chordata > Mammalia > Rodentia > Cricetidae > Microtus > Microtus oregoni. The sequence continues at coordinate 35,260,982 of NW_024543071.1, read as the reverse complement.
TTTTGGAAGCAAATGTCCACGTGAGCTAAGGAGGAATGGTTAAAGTTGCTATGGTGATGTAAATTACTCATACAAACGCTGAGTCTTAGCTTACTTAAGATTCACCACCTACAGAAAAGCAGCAGTTTAGGAAAATAAAGGCTTTCATAGATTGTAGGAAAACGACCTGGCGAAAGGAAGCAGTAAGAGTGAATATCAGGCATTTAAAAAGCAGAAAGAGAGGGCTCGAGAGACAGCTCAAAGGTTAAGAGCACTGGTTGCTCTTCCAGAGGACCCGAGTTCAATTCCCAGCACTCACATGAAAGTTTACAACAGTCTGTAACTCCAGTTATCATAGATCAGATCTGAGGCTCTATTCTGGTTTCCGTGGGTGCCAGGCATGCACAAGGTGCACAAATATACACGCAGGCAAACACTCATATACATATAAATAATTTTTTCAAAAGAGGATAGCTAACTAGCGAGGGTGGAACAAAAACAAAACAAACAAACAAAAACAAGGAAGAGGCAAGGGCCAATCCTTCAGAGCCCCAAGCCAGAACCGATGCATTTTGTACACTCATAAAAATAAGAAACAAGCAATACTAAAAGGGTAACGCTGAGCAAACGAACAGACAGCAGACAGGAGTGAGGATGCTGAGCACCACTGGGAGAGAAGCCCAAGAAGGATACAATAGCCTGGATCTTGCTGGCAGCAGAGATTGAAACCGGGAGTTAGATTCCAGGAGATAAAATCAGTAAGACCTAGTGAATGATTAAAGATGGGGTGAAAGAAATGGAGAGAACTGCCAACGCATACTGATGCCCTGCATCTACACGCACATATCTATACAGGGAAATGCAGAGCATCACAGCTTGCAGAGTGCACACCAAACTGTCAGCAAATGTTACCTGTAGGAAGAGACAATGAAGTTTACATAGTAAATGGCAGATTTTTAACTATATACATGTATACATTACTTAAGGATTTTATAATCTAAACACAGTTTTCAGCCGAAGTTCATGTGGAATTAAAAAGTGGAGGAGGGCTGGTTCAAGATGGGTCAGTGGGTAAATTTAGGCTCCAGCTGCCAAGTGGAGCCAACACTGTGAAAGGAGAAAATCAGTTCACACAAACTGCTTTCTGACTTCATATGTGTGTGTATGCATGTGCACAATGCATGTATACACACACACACACACACAAACTTAAAAAGGCATTTGCTGGAATATCATTGGGGGAGAAAGAACAATGTGCCAAAAAACAAGACATGACAACTTGCTGACACCCCTGGTGACTTGAGTGACTCCCAGAATGCACAGGATGAAAGGAATGAACTCTGCACACTGTCATCTGACCACAGTGTGTGTGCCGCACACATGTACAAACACATCCATTTTAAAAGTGCAAACATGTAAGAATATGTAATCTATTTAGGGATTACCAAGAAGTCTAGTCTCTGCAGCAGCAGGAGGGAGGTGAGTTCTGAGACGAGAGGACTGGAGTTCCTTTCGGGAACAGCCACACCACTACAGGTCACTACAGTCAGAAACTATACAGAACTACCTAAACTATCAAGGGAGAAATAATATAGTTTTTGAGCATGAACGTGAAAGAAATCAAGTTTATAATGTATTAAGATTATTCGGGAGCCAGTGTGAAGAGCAAGCCATAAGGTAGGTGAGACACAGGAAGGCAGGTGACAAGGGGAGCTGGAATAGAACACGAGACACACTGAGACACACTTTAGAAGAAACTGACAGAACTTGGTGGTTACGCTGTATTTGACAGGAAGAAGTCAGATGTTACATGGCATCCAGTTTAGGAAATGAGGCATCGATGGCATCAACCTGCAAGAACACATTAAATGTGGCGGTGAATCTTGTTTTGAAGTTATTAAAGTTCCTCTATAAGTAGGTCAAGCACCCCACAGGAAAGTGGATATATTGTAAGTTTAAGCTGAGGAACAATCAGGGTGTCAGCAAAATACACTATTACCCAGAAATGTTACACATACAGACACAACCTTACCCTTGATGTTATTTCACTGAAACTTGATGCAACTGTCAAGAGTTGACCAGTTCCATTTATTCTCATAGTTGTAAAAATTCCATATAATTCTTAAAATCTGTAGGCAATGACTTTAAAAACGAGTTTTTGTCATGGTCTTTCTTAAAGTATTATTTTTTAACCTTTTCCTGTTGATCTGTTATTCATTTCACCTGTCTGTCTGCTTGCCTTGTCTATCTAGAATAAAGTATTATAAAGTACAATATAAAAACTATTTGCCATTTATCTTAATCGCAAAAGCACTCCATAACTGCACTTTATGGAAACCTAAGTGATGATGACACGTTGTGACTCTCCACTGATCTCCTGTACCCCATTGGCCTTCAAGTAACATTTCCACTGTTGCTAATGTAGCTCCAACAATAGAGATGCATCACTCCGTCAGAATCCAAGTCGGAGGTACCTTGGTCTATGTCCTAGCTTGGTAGGGTGTAGGAAGTACCTGTTGGCAAGGAAACAGCTGCTTCCTTCCTGAGCAGGTGACAGATGGGCAGAGCAAAAAAAGCAGCCAAATGCTGCTTTGGCTTCTCATTGGCAAGAATTTTAAGAATCAAGACATGACTGGATAGTAAAGTCTATCGATGATTGAGAGAATATCGTCTGTCTGGGTGTTCTCCCAACACTCAATGGGGTTTCCCAAACATCTATATTTCTCAAATGTTAAGTTTGACATGGTAGCAAGAGCCCTGCCTTTGCTTTCTACAGTGAGCAAAGACAACAAGGCACAGTCCCATTGAACTTTGAGGATTGTACCCAAGAGAATGCACTTTCTGGTTAAAAATGTTTTCAAAAAGAAACTTTTCATTTCTGAAGTTATACTGGTGTGAATTCACTATTAAAATTTTGTTAGAAAATGTCCTTCTTAAATGTTTACTTTTATATACTTAATTTTAATTTTTTAAAATATTTGTTGAAAAATGTTATTATTTCTCTTTTTGGCATTTCCCCTCCCATCTACTTTTGTGCCCAGGACATTAAATATTGAAGGACCCCTAGGTTTACCAGACAACCAATGGACTGATATGACTAACATTTTTCTTTAAAGCTGTAAGAAGGTAAGTTCTTCAAGAGATGGAAAACAGTAATCACTAAAAACATTAAAAATTAGTGTGCCATGAACTATGGAATTTTAAAACATCAGTTTACTAAACTGAAATTCAACATTTATATTTTCATCAGAACTTAATAATCCCATAAATAAATAGAGCTCTCAATTATTTAAAAAAATCAAGGGATAACATATGTATTTAGACATATTAGCAGCGTAAAATGTATGCTTCAACACACTTATTGATAAAAAGTCCGAAAATATTACTACACTGAATTCAAGGGCGTCCGCAGGAACCTGACATAGAAATTCTCTAGAATAACATTTCAGGAACTTCCAAAAAAAGGGGGAAAGAGTCAAATAGGAAACAGCCTCAACTTAATCGACAAGGTTCAGTGCTTGCTCTAACTTGATTCTGTCTCTCTCTCTCCACTGGGGGAGGGGGATTCAAAACGGGTGAATTACTTAGACGAAAGTTCATCTACTGGAATAAAGGGGGAGGCTGCTTGGGCAGGCGACACAGGAGAGTCGGTGGTAGTGCTGACTTTCGCTGGTGAGTTACAGGAAGATCCGGCACTGCTGCTGTTTCCATCCAGGGTATCGGAGGCTATGCACACGCCAGGGTCTGACAGCTGTGCAACGTCAGAAGACAGCATGTTGGTGATGCCCTGGAAAAATCTCTTTGGCTGATAATCAGTTTCCATTTCACACTTTCTTTTCAATGGTCCAAGAACACTTGGTCTGATGCAGTTGATGGGACTCTGGCTTCGCCGGGTAGTAAACCGGGTGGTGGGGCTGGGAATAGGACTTGGAGGCAATCCGTTGCTACTCACAAAACTTTGCAAGGACGGTGAAAAACACTGCTTCCCAATTCCCCGGGTCGGGGACGGTGCTGGAGACACCGGAATGAAATCGATGCGCTTTGGAGAGGCGGATTTCTCCACGTCGTTGTCACTCAGGCTGAAACTTTCCTCCCAGGAGTGGCTTATCTGCATTGCGGTCTGCACCTCGCGCTCGTGGACCGTCTCTCGGTTGATCAGGTCCATGCCCTCCTCCTGTTTGATCTGGTGCAAGCGGCTGCTGTGCATGCGGACCGGCGAGGCCGGGAGCAGCAGGCCGTGGCGGCTCGGGAACGTCGTGCTGTTCCGCCTGGCGCTGGGCGCCTCGGCCTGGAAAACCGGCGAGGAGTCGCTGAGGCCGTGGATCAGGGGGGCGCTGTTAGATCTCCGGAGGCCCCCACCGCCCGGGCCACCGCCCTCCGCCGGGCTCGCGCCCGTGCCCGCGGGCAGCTCCAGGTCCAGCTCCATCTTCTCCTGAGCCATGTCTCGGCAGGGAGGCGGGGGCGGTGCTCAGTCAGGGCCCTGAGATTCCCATTCCCCGCGGCCGAAGGCCGCCGCTGCCGCCGCCGCCTTCGAGAATCTGTCAGCAGGCTCGCGCCTCTGCGCATGCGCGCCCCGTCGCGCAGGCGCCCCCGACACGCCCGTCCTCGCGGCGCCAGCTTAATGCGTCACTGCTGCGGCGCGCCGGCGGGGGAAGGGCGAGCGGTGGTTGGTTGGCTTGTCAGTTCGTTCCTTCCGCAAATAGTCGCTGGGCGCGGGCTAGCGGGAAGGCAGGTTGTAAAAGCCGAGGCGGTTAGAAGTCTATGTTTGTGAAGCAAGTATGAGCTCAGAAAGACGGGGCCCTTTGCGATGAGGGGCTTTATGATGGAGCTTGGGCTAGTCTGGGAGGGCTTCCGGAGGGAAGGGAACACAGTCTTCTGAGATCTAAAGGAGGCAACGGCGGCGCTTTTGTAAAAACCCGTCCTGGAAGAGGGAAGCCCCTGCTACCCAGCTAGGTGGCAGACGGGAACCAGAAGTGTTAGCCTGGTGGTGGACAAGAGCAAGTTCTGGTCTTTCTTGATAACAAGGAAAGCTCCCAGGCGTTCTCAAGGAACGGCAGAAGGGTACGGTAGCAGCCGAACTGTTCTTTGGCTGCGGTCTGGAGAGTAAGACATAGGGGTGATTAGAACCTACAGGGAGAAGGCCAGAGAGGATGGTAATTTACACGAAGGCAGAGTCTGGGGCGGGGCGGGAGGGGGGGGGGGGGAGAATAAGCACATTTAAGGCTGGGAGGGAGAAGCTTTCTAACTTTCTAAATCGTCATATTTCTGCCACGAATGTTCACTCAGCATGGGAATTAAACGAGCGGAAAAGTAGATACATTTTTAAAAGAACAACCGGTTTTGGCATATGTAATTGACACAGGACTTTGTATCTCATTAAAAGAGGGATTGTATTTGTTCATTCAGTCAGTCAAATCTCCTATCCCAGCATGCCTACTTACTGTGTACCAGGTACTGTGCTTGGGAAATGAGACTCGTGTGAGGACATTTGGTTTCTACTGGGTGGGAATGGGGGTGGTGACCAAATAGGGGACTTTTGGCGGGAAGCCTTTGGGGTGGTGTGATAGGGCACTACCGATAGAAGAGGTTAAGGGGCAACTAGGTAAAGTTAAGTTATAAATAACAAGTCTTGTGGACTGCAGGGGGCTGAGCGTTCCAACCAATGTTAAGAGCCAAGACATCCACTGGTCTGGGGAAAAGCAGGGGAGCAGGCAGGGGGTGAGGGTGGGGGATGGTGAAAGTGTGATGGGGACTGTGGCCTGAGAGGGCAGAGGGCTGAGTATATCTTATTCTGTAATGAGAAGCCACTGGGGAGTGTTAGGCAGGGTTACAATAGGTGTGTGTTTTATTTGTATGTTATTTTTTGAGATGGAGTCAGACTATGTTTTTGCTGAGGCTAACCTCAAACTCCTGAGCTCCGGGATGCATCTCAGCCCCCCAAGGAAGCAGGACTCAGGGCAGAAAACCTCACACTAAGCTTGGTGTATGCTTTAAAAACCAGTGGAAAATGAGCTGAAAAAGGGCGAGAGGCACACAAAATTAGGACGCAGGAAGCAGAGTGCGAAACTAGGGTTGTAGAGGAGGTGGTGGGGAGAAGTGGATGGACACGACATGATTTGAGGTTCAAACAGTACGACCGGCCAGGAGATTAAATTTAGGTGTTCAAAGAAATAAGTAATTTAGATGGTAATATCAAATATATAGGAAAGGTACACGGGTGGAGGTTAAGAGTTCAGTTTTGGTAGGGTTGGAGTGACCTTTAGATACAAATGTGGCCACTTTGAATGGGTAGTGATTTTTTTTTTCAGCCGAAAAAAAGAAAGAACAGAGGGTACAGGGATCAGTGGCATTCAGCACTGTGCAGCTCTCCAAGCCTCCTGTCTTCCATGTCAAACAGGTTTTATTTGAAGTGTCTACTAAATATGGGTCCTGAAGATAAAGACAATGCTAAGTGTTCGTGTCGGTTACAGAACTAATTTGCACATTGCCATAATTCATTAAATCCTAACAACAGTCTCATGGGTAGGTATTATTGACCCCAGTTTTCAGGGAAAACCAGAGCCTAAGTAACACCCGTAGAGAACCTGGCCTCTGTGGGTACAGTCTTAGCATGCTTACTGATGTCTTTACGTGCAATGGCGTTTCGGGACTCAGAGAAATAATTTGCATATTGGTGGCAGTGTAAAGGAAGTGGTGTGAGAGAGGATTTGAAGGACAGGATTTTAATGGGTGATGTTTTATACAGAAGGAGAAGATGACTGCAGCATAGTGAACTTGACTAAATGAAGTTAAGTTACTACCTGGAGAAGAATAATGGGGAAAGATGGTGTCAGAATGGAGATGCGAGCGCCTGCAGAAGTTTCTATATTTAACATGGGAAGTAGTAGGCTGCTGCTCAGAGTTTGACAAGAATGACACAATGAGAGCCATGTTTTAGGATCTGCCAGATGTTTCAAAGATGAAGGGATGGCAAATAACGGCAGATGGAACGAACCAATGATTTAAGTGTCTATTGCTCCCAGTCATTTCAGAACTGCAAAGTCCTGTTTTCTCCTGATTGTAGTTTATTAATTAAATACTGGTCTATAAGCAATATGTTATAAATAAGTTACTGATGTTGTTGAAAGGGTCAGTTGTCAAAAAAAAAAATCTCAAAAGGCCCAATTGCCAATAATCTGAGAGAACAAAGGCCTGAACCAATATAAATCAAGGTCCTAATTTGAAAACTGTTATGCTGCTGCTTGATGGGTTTCCCAGGGACTGTGGGAGAATTTGATGATTAATTCTTAAGACAGAAGGATGCTCTAAACGCTGGGAATAGCAGAAGATGGATTTGGGGGACATATTTATACTTGAAAGATGAAGAGAGATGAGTCTCAGATATGGATGTGTACAAGGAACGGTCCATTAACTTAAACAGCAGAGGGAGAAAAGTGTTCATAAAATAGGAGGTAATGAAAGACTCTTAGACATAGGATGTATTTTAAAATATCTGTATCTGTAGAAGATTACTAATTATTGCTAATAAGCCAATCATTGTTTACCCATGTCTGATGTCCAGGTACTAATGTAATTATTAAAGTACAGTGATTTTGATAATCCCACAAAGTAAACCACTTAGGCCGCACCAGTTAGAGGTCTCTTTTTGTTTTCCTTCCATGCCTTTCCCATATAGTCCACTTTACCCAATTTTCAGTATAATCATTTTTTAAAATTTGACTTATTGCTTATTCAGAATCCTTAGATTTTTGTGTATTTTTTTGAAAAAGGCTAAGATCATCCCAATGGCCATGGCTTTCCTGATGAGTCTCTGCCCTCCTGCTGACCTCTTCTCTAAACTTCCAACCCCAGAGGCCTCCTTGCCCTGAAGCCTATCTAGACACTGCCCTAATCCTCACAGATGACTTCCTCTGGTGGTCATCCCCACTGCTCAGTTCCACAATGAAGTGACATTGGTTGTTCTCTCTGACATTACCTTTAAAAAAAAGCAGTTTCCTATATTCTGCCTGCATTTCCAAGCCTCTTATCCAGTTTTTATTTCCTCTGGGAGAATCACGTCTCTCTGTCCCTACTTCCATCTCACTCTAATCTCTATTCCTACGTCAATGCTTTCTTGCCTCTTCCCCACCTAAAAATTTAAGTTCCTTATGAGCAAAACCAATTTTGCTCTGGGCCATATGCCCAGTATCAAGAGCATGGCCTGCCATAGACTATTCAGTGTTTCTGGAGCCATTGTGTGAATGAATTATAGTGAATGGCTGAAATAATATAAGTCTGTCCAAAAGGGAAGTGAAGGCTGTTATTTGGAAAGCTAGCCTAACAGGCTTTTCTAGATTGATCCTAGGCACCTCTTCCTGTGAGAGTTCTTTCTAATGCCAGGAATATTATTCTTGGTTATATTGCCCTCCGGCCCACACAGGTAAGTGACTTGAATGGACCATTATGTAACCCAATAAACTAGAGCCCTGTGGTTCCATTTCTTTTCAACCTTCTGCTGGCACATGCTTGACAGAACTAAAATGCTCAGAGCTGAAGATTCTAAATGGAGTTTAATATATTGAGTTACTGCTTCCTCTCAAAGCAATCAAGAACAAATGAGAGAAAATCGAAGTCATAAAATGCAATTCAAACTGTTGCAAATGAATTGTGAGAGGCAGAATCTAAAGGACCAAGCCCTAGTTGAACAGTCCTTCTGGTTTCACTCTATAAATTAAATATTATATGTGTACAGCTGAAATTCATGTTCACTTCTACACCATAAAACTAGATGTCTCTTCAGGTATTGTGATTAATATTTGATTTTTAAAATTAATGTTTATTTTTCATTTCTGTGACATTTTTCATTTTTTACTGGTAAGCCTTTGGGCATATGGCAAGGCAAATTTCTACCTCTCAATCTATACCAAATAAATGAAAAATGTAACACATGTATGTTTATGAGTATAATCTGAGATGAGTAGCAAATGTCTCAACCTCCAACACTGGCTGGCATCATTAATCTAAAGGAAAAGAAAATTGTACTCTGAAAACATAGGAACTTAGGAATGTTCACTGGTATCTCAATTTAGGAAAAAATGTCAGCATAAAAAAAGAATATATGCACTAATTTTGGATATACTGAGAACCCAAGAGAGATGAGTGCTGAGTTCTAATAAAAGAAGAATATTCCTGATTTACTATTTGTAATAATCCCAAGTCAAAATCCACCCAGATACCCTCAAAGGAACAAATACATAACTTGGACAATGGCATTTTTCACTCAAAAAAGATGTTTGGATCATAGCATAATCCTGGATAGAAGATTTCAAACACAGTGTGTACTCTATAGTCGTATTTTGTTTTATTTTAAAACAGGGTCTTTCTAGGTCTCCCTGTGTAGTCTTAGCTGGCCTGGAGCTCACTATGTAGACCAGGCTAGCCACAAATTCACAGAGATCTGACAGACTTCCCCTGCCTCCTAAAATGGTGCAAGACAATTGTCTATATTCTGTCAATTATATTTTAAATAAACACTGATTGGCCAGTAGCCAGGCAGGAAGATAGGCGGGACAGCCAGACAGGAAGTAGAGGTGGGTCAATGAGAACAGAATTCAGGGAGGAAGAAGCCCATTCCTCCACAGTCCTGCCCAGACACAGAAGAAGGAAGATGTGATCTGCCCACCAAAAAAGATACCAAGCCATGTGGCTAACATAGATAAGAATAATGGGTTAATATATGTTATAAGAATTAATAAGCCTGAGCTAATGGGCCAATCAGTTTATAACTTATGTAGACCTCTCTGTGATTTTCCTTGAGGCAAACGGCTGTGGGACCTGGTAGGAGGACAGAAACCCAAACAAGTAGGCCTTCATGTTACACCAAAGTGCCAGGATTAAAGACCTATATTCTCTCCCGCCTGCCAATACCTGAATAACCATTCTGAGACTTAATTGTAAATTGTTTGGTCTATTACCTCTAGCTTATTAACTAGCTCTTACAACTTAATCCATTTCTATTCCATATTTTACCACGAGGCTTGTGGCTTGTTACCTTTCATCTTGCTTCCCTGGCAGCTGCTGGCATCACTCTGCCTCCACCTTCTTTCCCTCTGTCTTTCTGCTTGGATTTCCCTCCTGGCTCTATTCTACCTGGCTATTGACCAAATAAGATTCTTTATTAACCAATGGTAATAAAACATTCACAACATACAGAAGCTTATCCCATATCAGCCTCTGTCACCATGCCCACTCTATTCCTTTGGTGTTCAAAATAACTCAAACTAGTTAAAATAGTGGCTGTACTGACCAGGTGGAACACAGAAGATGCCCCACACTGATTTGCATACTAGAGACAAGGTGTGCATATGTGTAGTAAATATGTATCAAATACAAACACTTGAAGTGTATGTGGTTCACTACATATAGCATTGGATCTCAAAATGTCCACAAGGACCTGGAATGTAAATAGAGGAGGAAAGAACAGGAGTAGGAACACACTTCACCAGGAAGGAAGATCTTTTGTGCAAACATCAACCTCAGTTCTAACTCTAAACTGGAATGTTAAGTTTCCATCCAGTGACACTGTGGGTGAGAGATCAGCTTTCAGTCCTTGAGAGTAGGCAGAAAGCGAACAGGAACACCCTGAGGCCTCCAGCACCCAGACTCCAGTGGCCTCACAAAGCACTGAAAATTTCCTGGGACCATTTTAACAAAAGAGCTCCGAGTGGGCTTGGCCCTGCTACCATAGTGCTTCAAAGCTGGCTACTTCTGAGAAAGCAGAAAGGAAAGAAGCCCAGCTCACCATCTTTACTATCTACCTCTGTGGCAAGCTTCGTGTACTGTGTTCAACCCAGATTGGCTTTGTTGTCTTGGTGGTACCCCCACAATACAAGATGGAGCTCATTGGGGACTGTTGAAGCACAGGCGGGCAATGGATATAGTCATAGTGTCACAAGTCTAGCTACCAAAACCTTGCAATTAAATAGAATTATTAGTCGCACAAATTTACCAGGTGTTCCAACTCTACATTATTGAGAGGTCTATGGTGTATACCTTCAAGAGTACCCAACTATAAAGGGAGAAGAGACAGAAAGAAATTTACCAAGGTGATGAAGATCTTCAGACCCTTCTCAGCTTTCATTTTAAATAAAACTTTTAATAAACTTTTAGAAGCTATCATACCATTGCACGGAGCCATATTTATGTAGAAAAAGTTGAAAGTTAGAAAGGGGAGAGGCTTAAGCTCGGTTCATTCCTTCAGCCAGCTTCATGTAAACAGATGCAGATGCTAGTTACTTTCAATTTTTTTCTCAAGGAAGAATATCATTAAAGAAATTAAGTTATAAGTTTAAATATCTTCCTAATCCATACTCTTTGTTCCTTTATATCTTTTAGATAAAATAGAAAATAGGGTTGGAACGTCTTGTTCTCACATATTTCAACATTATAAGCATCCATCTTTGGCATAACCTTCTCTCTTCCTGTACTATCCTTTTCCTTGTAAGATTCAGTGCGTTTGTCAAGAAGGGGGAAAACACATGATCACTTTCAAACCATGTATAAAGAAAACTGATAGATTTTATATAACATATAAAGTTAATAAAATGAAAATGTTCAAAAGTCTGAGAATCTGTTTGCATATATATAATTGGCCCTTCCAGATCATGCGTGTTCTGTGAGGTGGGGAAGCCTTTGAAGGAGGAGTCTAATGAAGGAGGTTTTGTGCCACTAACGATTATACTCTTGAAGGAGCTGTGAACACATCAATCTCTTGCTCCATGAGCAGGATTCTTCTACCATGTGCTCCCACTATAATACACTGCCTCCAAATATAAGGCCAAAGGACTGTGGACTGGAGCCTTCAAAACTATCAGACCCAATGAGCTTTTCCTCTTTTTAAGTGGATTGCCTCAGGTCTTTTGTTAGAGTAACGAAAAGCTGATTAACGTGTGTATTTAGAAATTTTCTATACGATCTCTATAAATTAGCACTCAGCAGGACTATAATCAAAGAAGAGACCAAACCTGAAATCAGATTATTATACTTTCAGCACTGTGGCCTTGCATCAACCATGAAACTTCTTTAGGCTTTACTTTCCTTATCTGTGAAATGGGGACACAGACTTTGTTGTAAGAGTCAAATAATAGGGTGTCATCAGTAGGTGTGCAGACAGCAAAGGCCCCACACAAACAGGTTTCCTTTGTTAACATGCTTTGTGCTTTGATCACAGGCTGATCTCGCTCTAGACTTGGGTTTCCTCTGTTTTCTCACTCCCAGGCTGATCCATGGAAGGAGAGTCTCACCTCATCTTCCCTCAGAGTGTAGCAATTTTAAAGGCAGAGCTCTTCTGTGACCTGGTAGGTATGAATCAAAGGGCTCCTTTAACAACCAGGCAGAGGGTTCTAGAACAAAGCATGGGCCAAAGCATGCTTTTATGGTTCCTGCTCTGAGTCTGTGTGTCGGAGGAAAGATGGGTGGCACAGTGCTGAGGCTGTCCATCACTCAGAATGTGGCTGGATCATGGATACTGTTCTCCACAGCCAACCATTTGCTAATCCCTGCAGCAATGCTCCCTTCCCTGCTTGCGCTGAATGTTCAATGGGACTAATCCTAGAGGCTTATTCTTATTTATTCATTTAAAACCCTGCTTTGAATTACTACAGACAGGTCACTGTCCTCCTCAGCACACAGAACGTTGCACAGGGGTACACACATTTCACTGTGCCTGACAAACAAGTTGAACTCAGTCTTTAATATGAAGTTAAGAGGAAGAAACTGGAGACCCCAGTGTCAACAGCCAATGTTACGTGAGGCGCATGTGTTTGCCTTTAAGTAGCTGAAACCAATAGATTCTAAGGAAAAGGAAAATGTTCTAAAGGACTCTGAAGCTAGCACCCTAAAGCTTCCTAAGCAACAAGTTTTAGGAATTCTTTTGGCTGAGAGGATATGACACAGCCATGAGTTTCCTAGCTTCCAAGACACTTGATGATAGTAAGGTTTTATTACAGAGAAAGAGGAGAGCTTGTGGTTTGTGGTTACCTTTGTACACAGCTGTATTCTGAGCTAAACAGAACACCAAATGCAATATAAAACAGGAAGGGCTAGACGCTCTGAAGCCTGTCCCATGCAAACTGTTAAACTGAATGCGACTGAAATTTAGTAGGCATGGCTTTTAAACCCATAGCTCAGTTTGTAGGCAGGAAATTTAGAGTTCAGTCACCTAAATTTCCCACGTATAAGGAAGCAGTGAGGATTTTTCTTCTTCACTCCTTTCAGTTCATTCTCTAAGTTATATTTTATTTTGTGTTCAGGTGCATGTGCAGCATGCAGAAGTGGAGGTCAGAGCCACCTTGCAGGGGTTGCGTCTCTCCTTCCACCCTGTGGGTTACCGACGTCAAGCTTAGGCCTTTAGTCCTGGCGGTAGGCACCTTTCTCCTCAGAGTTAACTCACTGGCCCCACACTCTTATTGTGAAAATGTCTGTCCCCGAAATGAAGCCGCTTTTCACCACACAGTGCCCCTGTCCCTGTGAATGTAGAACGGCAGCTTACACCTAGAGAGGGCATCTGTCCCAGGTAGCTTGTAAATGTTTTGGGAACATTCCTCAACCCCTTGCTAAGAATTGCCAGGATCATTATCTTCTTGTACAGATGTGGGAAATAAGACTCTGAGAAGTTCACTAAGTTATCTTAGCCGAGTAAGTAGCTAAGCATTGAACACTCAGGCAGGGTGTTAATCATCATTTGCTACTGACCTCATAAATACCAAGGTTCTTCAAGCTTGCTATTTTCCTGTGTCTCAAAATTTTTAAAAATTTTTTAGCAGGCTTGATGTCTTCAATTGTAGGCCAAAGATGGATGTCCCAATGTTTCAGAGGAACCCTAGGTGACTATCCAGGCAGCCAGCTATTTCTGTAATTTCTATAGCTTTGAAAGTTTTGCATTCTTCATTCTTGTTTACTTAGGTAACAATATATCCTTCTCAGATCTCTGATAGAGCTGAAGATAAAATAGTGTGGAATATTCCTTTATACATGTGTGAATATATGTCACTGTGATTGGTTCAATAAAGAAGCTGACTGTCCAATAGCAGCACAGGACAAAGTTGGGTGGGAGAACCAGATTAAGGGCACTGGAAAGAAGAAGAGAAGAATTAGAGGGTCACTGGCCAGACACAGAGAGGAAGCAGGAGGTCCAAGATAAAAGAGAGGTAACTCCATGTTATATCATGCAGAATATAGATTAATAGAAATGCTTTAATTTAAGTTGTAAGAGCTAGCTAGTAATAAGCCTGAGCTATCAGTCACGCATTTATAATTAATAAGTTTCCATGTGGTTATTTGGTAGTTACTGTTGAGACACAGAGAAACTCCACCTACAAAAGGTACCCAAACATCCAGCAGCATAGATTCACATACAACCTTAAAAATAGGGGAGGCAGGTTCCAAACACATGAAACACAGTAAAATACAGCTTCTTGGTAACCACCTTTACCTGGGTAAGCTTGATACCACTAACAGAGGTGCAGCTCCTTTAAAAGGTAGCTTCCTTGGCTTGGTGCTAGCTGCTAGTCAGCACAGCTCTTTTAAGAGGCCCTGCTAATAAATACTTAAATGGGGTTTATGAGGAACAGGCAGCATGATACTTGGTGGCACCATGGACCCAACAATTTCCCAGAGCTGGGGCGGTAAATGTGGCCCTTGCCAATACCTCCACCATGAAGCTAAGCTCTCAGGGAACCAAAGGGGTAAGGAGTCAGACACCAATGCCATGCACTAAGCTGCACCATGCTGGTGACTAATATAGCAGGTGAAGACTCATCTCATGCAATCAAAACAAACAAACAAACAATACAGATACTCAGCAAAGGCAGATCCAGATGGGGAAAAAACCTCTAAATGGGTTCCAGTCTGTTAAAAATACACAAAGGCTTGGGAGAGAAAAGAAAAAGGGTATAGACAGTCATAAAAATAGTTTTAAAATAATAGTAAAGTCCTTAAAAAGAAGTAAAGTAATATAAAATAAAAATTTATGTAAATATGCATAGAGACTTTGAATTCTGTGTTGTTGTCTTTGACTTTTTTTGGCGGCTAAGAGACGCTGGATTATGAAAGCTGCTAGATTAACTCAACCTATACATTTTAAAAATACCTTGATTTCAAACTGAAAGTAAAAAGGTGTGTTGCTTTGGGGAATAGGTTATGCTTTTATTTCCAGAGGAAGTGAGATGCTGTGGATTCATTCAGGTTAAAGATGATCAGGTTGATCAATGAAGACCCCCTGAGAATCCTGTCTACAGATATATAGAAAAAAACCTTCAAAACCACAAAACACATACTGTATATTTTACCTGCTCAAACATAAAGCAAAAAAATCACCTTTAACTGATTTGTGCATGCTACATATCCCATACTTGTAATGTATGCTACCTTTAAAGGTTTATGTATTTTCAGAACAAGGGGATCAAACACCAATGAAAACAGAGGGCTCAGGTGATGCAGTCTCTCAGAATGCCTTTGTTATAGTCCCCTCAGAATTCTGAAAACAAAACAGATTCAAGGCTGCTGACTGAGATGATCCAACCCCCAAAATACTCCAGCCAAGACCTAACAATTATCCTGATTTTAGAAAGGTTTCCCTAAAGATACCAACACCCCCCAAACAACAGGAAGTAGTCTAGAGAACAATGCTCACATTTCCAAAAGATGGATTATGGGTGGTTGTTATCATTTAATGGGGGTTGGTTACAAGTTGTTATTGATCATAGTCAGGAAAAAAATCCAAACAAAGGAGTTAAAATCAAAGATCTCTTTCTAAAGGAAAAAAGGAAAACATGATATTCAAATTATAGGAGAAAAAGGATAGATTATTGAGTCTACTTTTAAAAACAGCTATTACTATCAAAATATTTTACATTGGTATGGTTTTTGGATAATTGATACAAGTTTAAAGTTAATTTTGTTATACTGTATATATTTTTCTACTCTTGTTTAGGGTATCACATTTATTCATTTCATTTAAAAGTGTAATGCATAATTAAGAAATACAGATTAATCCTTATTCATCTATAATAGTCAAACTTATAGTCATGTTAGGTATATTTTCAAGTTCATAAATAGATATATTTAGATAGATAGATGAGATTCACAGGACAAGGTTAGGCGGGAGAACCAGATTAAGGACACTGGAAAGAAGGGCAGAGTCAGGGGGTCACTAGCCAGACACGAAGAGGAAACAGGAAGTTCAAGATCAAAGAGAGGTAACACCATATGGCAGAATGTAGTTTAATAGAAATTGGTTAATTTAAGTTGTAAGAGCTAGTTAGTAATAAGTGTGAGCTACTGGATAAGCATTTATAATTAATATTAAGTCTCTGAATTTATTTTGGAGCCAGAGGTCCTGACAAAAACTCTAACTACAAGATAGTTATAGTTATAGTCTTCCTTGTTACCAAATTCAGAAAAGAAACACAAAAGAGGTAAAATGTAATTGGAGAGGCTTTATGTGGATATTCTTGCCTCATATTGGGCACCATTTGTAAATGGAGAATATTCTTTCTTTACCTGGCCACTCAGACCTGAATAATCACACAGAAACTATATTAGTTATGACAATGTTTAGCTGATGGCTCAGGCATATTTCTAACTACCTCTTACATCTTAAATTAACCCATTTCTATTATTTTATATTTTACCACAAGGCTCGTGGTTCGTTACCTCTTGCTTCTTGGGTGGCTATATAGCATCTACCTAACTCTGCCGTCTCCCTGTATTCAGATTAGTTTTCCCACCTACCTATATGCTGCCTTGCCATAGGCCAAAACAACTTCTTTGTTAACCAATAGTAATAAAACATATTCATAACATACAGAGGGGAATGCTACATCAGTAAAGTGTATGGGTTGAGAGACATTAAGTTGTTTATCTAAGAAGATGCTTTAAGATGCAAAATGGTATTTTTTAGAATGATAATACAAGCTATGATGAAAAGTAGTTAAGGTATAAAACTTTGGACTCAAGAAGATAAGACAGATAATACAGTATTTTCTCTGAATTTGTCAAATACAAATGGACTGGACATTGTGAATGTAATTCTTACCTGATAATTGTTCTGATTGTACTTAGTTTTACCACATTAGAGTTAAAACCTTTCCCTTTTATTTAGACAAAAAGGGGGAAATGTAGATATGTGTATACTGTGAAGAGGTATTGCTCTGAGGTATTACTGTGATTGGTGTAATAAAAAGCTGAAAGACCAATAGCTAGGCAGTAGGTGTGAGTGGGACTTCCAGGCAGAGACAGAGGAAGTAGGAGATGAATCAAGCTCATGAGATGCCATGGGCCCACAGAATGAGTCAGACATATAGAATGGGAGAGAGGTAAAAGCCATGTGATAGAATATAGACTAATATAAATATGGGTTAAGTTATAAGAGTTAGTGGGACAAGCGTAAGCTAAGGGCAAGCTTTCATATTAAGTCATTATTTGCGAACTGGTGACCCAAAGAAAAATCCGACAATATCCAACCACCCTTCTCATCAGAAAAAGATAGGAAGTTCATCTAAGTGTATGAGTCAAGAGATATTATCAAGGTCACAAAATTAAGTAATTAATATTCCCTATTCATCCCAAAGCAGTCATAAAGACTCCTGCAAAGGAATAGAAACTAGAAGTCCCCTACCCAAATGCTTGTCAGCAAGTACATTAGCGTTGAAAGGGGGCAAATGATTTCTTTAAAGTCAAAAGGGCATCCATCACAGAGTGGGATGTTTTCTATCCCTTGGGATTGCTCCCTGGTGTTCCCTCAATTTTTTTCTCACGTCAAGCACGCACTCCTTCAGTGTTTGCTAAGGTCAGTATGCTGACAGCGCTCAAATCTGTATCTTTAGAGAAGGCTGACCCATCTCTAAACCACATCACATCTCCCAGACATTCCTATCATGTGCGCCACAACGTTTTCAAGCTTATCTTGATAATGAATGGACTCACATCTTCCTACCCCAAAACTACTGTTCCTCTTGAAATTAAATTGTGTAAGAGTTTCTCCAGACAACTAAGACAAAACATACCCCTTGCTTCTCCTTCATTCTCAGCTTGGCTCCCACAGGCCAGATCTCAGCAAGGTGAGAGAAGAATGCCTGTCTGCACACATTGTCACTGAGGACAGAGACTGGCTACCATGAGGGTGGGGACTTCGCCAACATCACAGCAGTCCTGGACACCAGATGTAATAGTGAAACTTTTTTTTTTTCTAAAATAGTGAGCAAAAGGAAAGGTCCCGCAGGGCGGTGGTGGCACATGCCTTTAATCCCAGCACTCGGGAGGCAGAGGCAGGCGGATCTCTGTGAGTTTGAGACCAGCCTGGTCTACATAGCTAGTTCCAGGACAGGCTCCAAAACCACAGAGAAACCCTGTCTCGAAAAACAAAAAACAAAAAACAAAACAAAACAAAACAAAAAAAAAGAGCTAGTTCCAGGACAGGAACCAAAAAGCTACGGAGAAACCCTGTCTTGAAAAATCCCCCCCCCCCAAAAAAAAGGAAAGGTCCCTGTGAGTTCATTCAGAAGTAAGAAAGGCTTTTGACC
Organism: Microtus oregoni; assembly: GCF_018167655.1. Lineage (NCBI taxonomy): Eukaryota > Metazoa > Chordata > Mammalia > Rodentia > Cricetidae > Microtus > Microtus oregoni. The sequence continues at coordinate 35,242,443 of NW_024543071.1, read as the reverse complement.
ACTTTTCATGGAGAGGCAAAAATAAAGAGGTTTCTGTGTACACCCCACAAGTGCTGCTTGTCACATGCAAAGGACAGAGGTCTCTTGTCAAATGTGGCAGAAATGCTGAAGGAGTAGGGCTGTCATTTTGCTTTGGGTAGGGGCTGACTGGGGGGGGGGCACCTGATGTCTCTAAGGAAAGACTTCACTTGATGCCAGAGAGGATGCCACAGGGTAGGGGTAGGGGTGGAGATTTGACAGAACAGTGAAATGGGTTACATTTGGGGATTTTTCCAAATCCAAATTGAGAATCCCCTCCCCTTTTAATTCCATCAGGGTGCCAGGTAGGCTCCTCTTCCCATTTTCTTGTGGAACCATAGGGAAACAAGCAACACAGAATCACGTGGCATGCGACAAGGGCCAGGGTTTCCTTCAGCTTGTTCTTGCCTGAGAGGTGACTGTGGTAGCAGAGCTATGGATGAGACAAAGTTGAGGTCACTGGAACAAAGTGACCTAGAATGGATGGAGATGAAATTGAGGGCACAAGTAACCGGCTATAAATATTTATTTGAAGCCTATCAAGTAGCCTTTGGTTTTGCAGTCTCCAAATCTGGAAGGATTTATTCCTCCTCTCTTTCTTGAACTGTAACTCACAATGCTATCAGAGTGCTGATTCTGATTCATCCATTTCCTCGTTGACAGCATAAATATGTCTCCCTTTCTTTGGCAAAAGTGAAGGGAAAATGCAATTAATGCCACTCCTCCTACATCATCTCCAGACCTAGCCACAAGCTGGAAAGAGGGCACAGGAGATGCGGCAGTAAAAGCTGCCCCGACTCTTCATACTTAAATTACTTTTAGAAAATGCAAAATCTAGAAGCTCAATTAATCTTAATGATGCATCAAAGAACAGAAGATTTCCCTAGGCTAAAAATCTCCGCACACGAAGAATTCAGAAGAACAAATACCCTGAGGATGGCAAAGAAAAGGACTAGTTTCCCACAGAGGTCATTGGCATCTTTTTTTGTGAATCTGTGATCTTTCTGCCTTCCCCATGATAGGATTACAGGTGTGCACCTCCACATCTGTAATCTTATTTTAAGTGTAAAGAAACATCTCAATTTAAAACCATAAAGGCCAAATGCTTCACAATTTGCAGACATATATTTTAGCAAGTATCCAAAATAACAAATTCTATTATTTTTATTTTACAAAATTTTACGGTTTGACATGCATGTGTGTGCATGCATGCAGGTCTATGTGCATGTGCATACATGAGTGGAAGCCAGAGGAAGGATATTGGGTGTCCTGCACTCTCTTACCCCAGGAAGGCAGTCTCTCACTGAAGGTGGAGCTGTCCCCCTCCTGACTCCTAGCATTCTCTTACCCCAGGAAGGCAGTCTCTCACTGAATGTGAAGCTGTCCCCCTCCTGACTCCTAGTTACTTGGCCAGCCAGCAGCCCCAAGGATCCAGATCCTCCAGTCTCTTCCTGCCCCCTCCAACCCCTACTCCCATTGGTGTGGTTCCTGGTATATGCAGTGATGTCAGGGTGCTGGGGAACTGAACTCAGATCCTCAAGCTTGGGCAGCAAAAGCTCTTACCCATGGAGCCATTTCCCCAACTCCTTCTTTTACCAAATTTTAATGTACTCAGGAGTACATATCAGGTTATTTTCTACTTCTTTTTAAAGTTAATTTTACTGACAAATTTATATGCAGAAAACAAAGTCTCCCTAAGAATACAGTTTGCTGGGGGTTGTCAAGCATGTGGTCATGTAACTATGGCCGTAATCAGTTACTGAATTTTAGCTAAGTGTTCTACGCCCCTTTTAAGATGATCATACAGATTTTTCTATTTTAGTCAACTTGACATGCAGAAAGCCTTCTCTGCTATCAAGCCAAGCTTCCACTCTTGGGATGGAATTCACCTTGTCAGGATATTTATTTAGAGTCTGTTCGATGGCATATTGTTGAAAGTCTTTCCATCAGTACCTCTGGTACCCCTGCATGGTGACTTTGGCTGTGAGATATGTGTTAATTATACAAAAATTTAAAAACACACAGGAGGTAACACATGAAAATTACCAATAATCTCACCACTCAGAAATAACTGCCTGTGGTATTGGCACAGAAACACTCTGGGTGTTCATCTATAGTCATGCCTGTCTGTTTAATACATCCAATGCTCACTAACTTGCCGTTTCCATATTATCTACTGTGAACACCTTTTCTATATCAACAAAGATTTATACCTCCAATTTCAATGTATGTGAAGTATGACTATATCATGGACTTGTTATAACATCGTAGAGTAGATAACCACAAGTCTCACTGTGCCTCCTTTACTCACCTGAGACTACAAAGACATATTTTGTTATCATTATGCCATATCTCTTCGCAAGCCTCATTTTATATAGCTACAAGGCATCTAATAGATAAAAGAACCACACTTTAATTATATGTTTTTAAAAACAGTATCCCCAGCATTTGATATAATGGCCCTTACCAATCAAATTATTTTCTCAAACTAAATTTCTTAGTTCAGAATATCTAGGTCAGAGATAAGCACTTCACAGCCTAGTAAAAGTCCTTGAGAAAGCCCATAGCAGTGACATCCCAAAGAAGACCTGGGCATGTTCACTGCATTCGCTTCAACTGTGGTACTCCCATTCTTCTGAGAGGCAATGACAAAAAGTAGGGCTCTCTTTTTTAGCTTTTCTTTAAAATTGTGCATTTTCAAACATTACTGACTCTATAATGTGTCCATTATTCCTTCCAAGGAAGTCATCAAATCACCTTATAAGGTTGCATAATATCTATCTACATACAAGATGGCCCAAACAAATTACATTTGTTTCTCGAAATCTCAGGTACTATTTTGCTGCAGGATTATAGAAGAGAATGCCTTCTCCTTTTAAGGACATCTCTGGTCCTATTGCTTAGAGTTTTACTTTGAATTTATTCTGACCCAGAGAAAGGAGGACAACAATTTTTCTCCGCGTGCCATCAAATAAAGATTCAGACCGAGTATGTTTCGTTACAGCACAGAGTTGAATATAACACAGTCAACACTCATTACAGTGTAAGCATCTGATCAACATTTCAGTACAACACAATCTTATCTCCAGCTGCTCCAGGGAATGGACCATTACAGTGACGCCAAAGAGAAGCAAACTCTGCTTCATCACAATGCCAACATCTGTCCTGCTGCAAGTATGAAAACCCAGAGTGGTTTTGCTCAGAGCTTTCATTTTGAAACATGCCTTTTGTTGTGAACAATTGTGACTGATTTCCTTTAGAGCAACACATGGCGAATGCTCACTTTTTCATTTAAAAAAGAAAAAGAAAACCTGTAAGAACAAACAACCTACAAGTGAATTCAAGATAACCAGCAGCAACCGTAATTCTATCAGAGCACTTTGGTTAAAATGTTTAAAAACAGTTCCCAGAATGCATATCCGAAAGGCAGAGTAGTAGCATGGCTTTTTTTTTTTTTAACTTTTCAAAAGTCTAGTTGTATTTAAAATGCATGCATCATATTTTAAATCTTCAGCATTTTAATAAAAATCACTAAAGGAATGCTGATGGTTACAATTTAAAGGATAAAACCAAACTTTCTGGCTATTTGCATGTTTATAATTCAGAGACACGACTAGGACCTTGGGATAGAGGAGAGAACAAAAGATTCAACTTTCCCAACAGTAACTAGGGTAAATTCTTGGGGTCTGCCAACAGTTGACAAACTGTTGCAAATTTATCTACCATTATAACCTTTGGTGGAACATACAAGTAACACTCTAGTCTTCAATGGTAACCATGAGTCGGAGATGGGAATGTTTACATCCCTAAAGGCAGTGGGAAGATAATCAAATTCTAGAGGCCTACCGTCTAGTGCCTTGAAAAGTTGTTTACTATTAGATAAATACAGATACTTCACAAGACAAGGCTTTGTCTCCCAATGCAGTCATTCAACTACAGGTCCCTGAACAATCATGTAAAAGTATAGTGTAAAAAATTAGTCATTAGAACAACAGCTTAGGGCCTGGCATGTTGGTGCGTATCTTTAATTCCTGCACTAAGGAGGCAGAGGCAAGCAGATCTCTGTCTGTCTGTCTGTTTCTCTGTGTGCATGTGTGTCTCTCTCTGTGTGTGCATGTGTGTGTCTCTCTGTCACTGTCTCTGTCTCTCAAATTTGAGGCTGTGTCTACAATTCCTGCAGTGCACGATGTTTTCGCACGCCCCTCTGTTTCTCTGTTTCTCTGCCTAGACTGCTAGATTGGCCTAGGAAACCATTCACTTTGTTTCTTGTCTCTCTGTCTGTCTGTCTCTCCCTTTCTCTCACCCTCCTTCCGCTCCCACCCTCCCCCTCCATAGCAAGTTCCAGGCTAGCCAGGTTACACAGTAAGACCCTGTCTCCAAAGCAAAACTAAACAATAATCAGCTTCGCGAAAGATGGTACTTGGAAATGGAAAGGTGTCTTACATAATTAATAGATGTGTGTATTCACCCACAGTGGTGGGCTTACCTACCATTCCCAGAAACACGCCACAAAATAGCTTCCAAAAGCAACAGACAAATAAATGCTATGGAGACCACTTCTTATTGAGATGAAAATAAACCTTAAAATATCTCCAAGAGCAGCCAACAACTTAAAGAGAATCACAGGAAACTAGGAAGCCACACCACGCCCTGCACGCTAAAGCAAAAAGATGGAACCAAACAGTGCTTACTACAAACAAGTAACTGGACATTGAAAAAATGCATAGTGGTCACCAGCATTCCCAGACAAAAGCCAGGCTTGCAGTAAATGGTATCTAGCTGACAGGGGGTAGAGGAGCAGGGATGAGTCAGGGAGGCAGCCATGCCTGATGAGACCAGCCCTCCATCACTTCACCTGCATTCGCTCCCACTCCCATCCCTCCCTAAGAAGCCACTGAATGTTACACACAAGCTCAAGGTTTACCAGTGCACAAGAAGAAATCATACCGGTAGATGGTGCCCCTGTGAGCATTTGTCTTCCTTGTCTCTGATGGTTCTGTGTGAACAGATTCACACGAGTCTCATCAACTTTGGAAAACTGATGAAATAAAGTTTATATAGCTACAAAGCTTCAGTTTGTATCTTTAAAAAAAAACACAGAAAAAAAAAACCCCCCAAACAAAACTTTAACAGCACTATTAAGCCAACACTCACTGGCATGGGCAGTGCAGACTTTGCCTATTTTTTTTTTAACCCCTGCATAATACAATTGTGATTACCCCATCAAGAACACCTGCCAACAGGTGATGCCTGCTATTCTGTTAGGCCCCGTCTGAAACATTTTACTTAGGGTAATTCATCTGAAACTCTTAACAACTGTTTTACTAAATAGGGAACCAGGGAACAGAAAGGTTCAATGTTCTTTGTGTCCCCCCCACCCCCACCCCACATAGCCGTACGAATCTCAGACTTGGGTCACAATGGCACAAAGGGAGCCCTCTGCTGCTCTGGATTCCACAGCCATGAACTCAACTAATTACAGATTAAAACGTTATATTAAAAAGGGTGGGCTGGGCCCACATTCAATAACTTCAGCCTCTCTCATTCTCTCTCTCTCTCTGTCTCTCTCTCTCTTTCTTACTATAATGTAGCACAATAATTATTTCCACAGCTGTGATGATTTGAATGACAGTGGCCCCATAGGCTCATAGGGAGTCGTGCTATTAGGAGGTGTGGCCTTGTTGGAGGAAGTGTGTCACTGGGGGCAGGCTTTGAAATTCCAGGAACTTAAGTCATTGTCACTCTTTCTTCCTGTGGCCTGTTGATTCCGTTGTAGAACTCTCTGTTCCTTCTCCAGCACCTCGTCTGTCTGTGTGCGGCCATGCTAACCACTATGACAACAGTGAACTAAACCTCTGAAAGTGTAAGCCAGGCCCAATGAAATGTTTCCCTTATTAAGAGTTTCTGTGGACATGGCGTCTCTTCACAGCCATAGAAACCCTAACTAAGACAAGAGCATTTCCATTGAACTAGGTGTTATGTTTAACCTAGAGATGGTTTCAAATATACAGGAGGGTGTAAGTCATTTACATGTAGAAACTGTTATTTTATGTTCAGGTCCTTAACCATCTACTGATTTTGGTGTCCTCTGGAGACACAATTTGAGGTTGTGTCCATGATTCTTGCAGTACACAATGCTTCTGCACACAGCTCTTATTTCTCTTCCTAGACTGCTAGATTAGTTAAGGAAATCATTCACTTTTGTTTCTTGTTAGCCATCACTTGTTGATTCTTCCAGACTTGGTTCAGGTAGGGCTTACCCTCTAAAAGTCTTTTCCGGTACCCTAGCAGAGCCTAGGAGAGGTCAGGTACTCCTGTATTCCTGCCACCATGCATCTAGTCACACGGGACACAAGCATTGTCAATCAGTGTGCGAGCCTGTTCCTTACTGAGCCGCAGGTCTTCTCCTGCTGCAGCCAGGTCTCCAGGGGAAGGCTTGCCATGGTGATCTGTACAACTCCAGGGGACCTCCATTTGCACAGACCAAGGAGTGATGCAGTCTCACCTCACAAGCTGCAGCATATGGCAACAACAGAGTGTTCATTGCATTTCAAAGTCCTGCCACTGAGGAAGATGCAGTCGCTAGCATTCATGGGTGATGGAAAGGCCCAGAAGAGATCTCAGTAAATGTGACACCGAGCTTGGGCACTGAGCTCTCCCAACTCACGTCTTTTCCTTCAAGTCACTTCATCAGGGGAAGTTTACATGGCGCTGTCAACCTAAAGGCATGTATGAATCTTGTGGCCTAGTAGAAAGACATTCAGGAAATCTCGGCTTTAGCTCCTCAGCTTCCTGTGTTTTCTCTAGTTGTTAACAGTGAATTTTGAGATCTCTCTCCAGGCTTTTGATAATTGCATAATTAATCTGCAAATGGATGTGGCATTTCCACCCGAGATGTAAATAATTATAGCAAGAACCAGATATAAAAATCTACTCAAAAGAGTGGACTGGAATGCAAATGAGGATAGTCCAATGTTTCTATTTTAATGAGCATGTTCACAAGGACACTACGATTTTATATTCAGAAAAACAGCATTGCACAACTTTCAACCACCTGCTCATCAGAGGAAGAAAAAACTGTCTCCTGAACCTGGGAAAATATTTGAGGCATCTAAAAATTAAGATGAGGTAACACATCTCTTATCCTTTATAGGGACGTGTCTTTCTACACACAGGAACACAATCTTGGGTTTAAGAAAAAGCATGCTGCCAGCTTTAAGAAACAGCTAGAAGGCTGGAGAGACAGCTCAGCGGTGAGAAGCACTTACTCCTCTTGCAGAGTGCCCAACAGCCACTCCCAGTACCTCTGTCAGAAGCCTCTTAACTTCCTGAAGCTCCAGGATGCCCTGACCTCCAAAGGCACCTGCACTTGAGTTCACAGACCCCGAAAGAGGTACACATAATTTAAAATAAATATTTTTTAAAAACTAACAAACAGCCAGAAATTAGGCAGGCTCCATCGAATAGAAATACTTAAGTTATCCTAGGGTGCTATTTGTTCTAACTCCTTCCATTGACTCTAGCTAACTAATGCAGAATGAGAAGAGAATGGAGGGACAAAAAGCACCAGCTCTGACAAGATTGTCTTATACAGAATGGCAACGTGAGAGGCAGATACTCGGCTGACCTAAAATAAGATTATCCTGAATTATCCAGCGGGCTTGATATCACTATAAGGCTTCTTTATATGGAACAGAGAGGCAGGAGAGTCGGTATTACTGAGGTACGAGTGCAGACTTCTCAACCAGTTATGGCTGGCTTTGAAGAGGAAAGGAGGTTCTAGGCCTACTTTCTAGATCCTACCAGAGCCTCCAGAAATCATTTTTAAATTTATATAAGTGAGACTAGGTTGGGGCCACTGATATTCAGAATTACAGGGCAATGTGTCACAGCTGTCAACTTGACACCAGTCTAGATTGGTGTATGGCTATATCCGCAAGGCACTGTCCTAACTGGCAACTGGTAACAGTGGAGCACAGCCCACTGCGGGCAGTGCCATACCTAGGCAAGTGAGCCTGCACTGTGTAAGAAAGATAGCCAGGAGAAGTAAGCCAGTAGGCACCCTCTATGTTCCTGCTTCAGTTCCTGCCTCCAGCTTCCTGCTCTGAGCTCCTTCCCTGGCTTTTCCTGGACAATGAACTGTAATCTGTAAGTCAAATTAACTCTTCCCTCCCTGAATTGGTTTTGGTGAGTGTTTTATCATAGTAACAGAAAGCCAAAATAGGACAGAGCCACTACATAGCAGGAATAAGGAACAGACACTGGAAATCTCACCTGAAAAAGAAGAGAACACATTATTTCTATAATCTCTAAGGTGGCCATTCCTTCTCTTACCCTAACTCTTCATGCCTGTCCATAGAAACGACGCAAAACACATTCAAAATTGTGTAGAATTCTGAAGTTTTGGACATACAAAGTTTGTTAAAGTTCACAAGGGCCAGGCTAGCATAGAGAAGAAAATCTGAATGATTCAAATTTGCAACATTCAGGCCAGAGGCCTTGAGCCACGCCACACTCTGGGTCTCACAGAAGTTCACTGTAGGACCAATAGAAGAAGCACCCAGCTCCAGTTAGCTTTCAATTCCTTATGCTCCTAGGAACTAGAACCAACTGCTATCTGTAATCTGATTGTTGGCCAGACTGACCTCAGTCAACAAATATATCTGCACTCCATGCAGTAAATGGTTCAACAGGCACACTAAAGGGGAGCATTCTTTAGAGTGGTTGGTTCATAGGAGTCCCAAATGCTTCCCCAAAGCCCGCCAGCTAAGCTGAGGCGAGGTTTTGGCACTTGTTCATCTGATTTGAGCATATTTGTGAGCACCTCTGAGCCAAGTAGGCAGTATGTCCTTCCGTCCTAGGAGCAAAACGGATGGCTTGTTGTGCTCACAGAGTTTACACTCTAGGCAGAGAGAAAAACAGAGTGGATCGTAGCTGAATGTCAAGTTTCAGTTGGGAGAAGACTCCAGGAGAGTGTGCCCACCTTTAGAGTATGTCCATGGTTCTTGGACTGCTAAGAATTAGACAGGCCATCAAACAAAGGTTGTGAATATGACTTCCCTTCCCACAAAGCTCCAGCCTTCGCAGTTAAGGAAAACTGCCTTAGATGCGGATAGTGCAGAGACCCTACTCTCCAGTCTCTACCTCACAGCCTTTTCCTGGGCTAGTCCTGTTTGCTTTTGTTTTTGCCTGCTTGTTGTTCTATAACAATTATTACTATTCAGCAATATTATATGCTGGTTCAAAGTTATGGAACAATTTTGCTTTGTAATAAAAATTATCCAAGCATTTTATTGTTCATTTGCTTGTAAACTGGGGACTTCCATTTATTGATTCCAGACTGGAATAATGGTGCATATATATATATATATATATATATATTTAAATACAAATATATATATATTCATTTATTTAGAAAGAGTAATCTGGCTTTAGCACTTATAGACCTGGTTAATAAAACTTACTGATTTGCGAGAGGCACTAGGTAAGATGGTTACTTAGCATTCCTTCTTCTCTGTAGCTGAACAGCTGCTCCATCCCTGCAGAAAGCAGTGGACATGGCAGAGCCACAGGACCTGTGTGTGCTGTGAAGCTGATAGTTTAGTGGCCATAAGTATTCTGTCTGCCCAGATTGATTGACAGCTGTATACTTGATCCTGATGCTGGGAATCAAGCCTTGAAAGAACTTCCAAATCTCCTAATGTATTATCAAAGGAAACGAAACTGTGCAGCTCCTGGTCCACCCTGCCTGGCCCTTGAGACATTTCTTTTTACCATGTTGCAGAACCCTTCCCTTACGGCATTGCTACCCAACAGTAGAATCCATAATACATAAGTAATTTGAAGTTTTCTGGTATTTAGAGTTTTTAAAAGTATAAAGAACAGTGAAATTTTAATACTTTAACTCCATATATTAAAATATCACCTTAGCAGGTAGTTAAAATAAAAATAGGGAACTACACATTTTCTATTACATAATTTGCTGTGTAAGTGATGTCTCACCTCAGATATTAAGTTTTCGTTGGACATGTGTGGCTGTATCTATCGATTTGATAACGTGCCCTTTAAGTGGTCTGTATAGAACATTTACATCTTATTGCTTCTTCTCTCTGCTTTTCTTCTTCTGTTGTTTATGGCCCTGTTTTTGCTTCATGTGCCTTTCTGTAGTATCCACTTTATAATGTGTATGTGTGTTTTGTTTGCTTGTTTGTTTGTTTTTAACTCTATGTCCCATTTGGTGGATTTTGAGTGGTTCACCTTGAGATTATAATACAGGCATCACACTTGAGATATATTGTTCTTAACTCAGTTGGAATATAAAGACCATAACATGTATGTACCTTTGCCCTCCTTTATGCTTTTATGGCATATCACATCACCGAAGACCTGACCAGGCAACACTAGTTTATTTTCTCTACAACCATCACGCGTATTTGAAGGACCAAATGAGAGCAGCCGCGTTCTTCAGATAGTTGGTATTTCCTTTGCTTCTCTGCCTTCACTTCATATGGCCCACATTCCTCCTGGCATTATTTCCTCCTGTCTGGAGAACAGCGTTCAGCAATTTTCTTACATCGGGTGTCCTGGATTTTCTTAGTTTTCAATCATCTGAGAAAATCCGAAAGTTCCGGAAGAATGTTATTGCTGGATATAGGCCTCTGGGTTGACAATCAAATAATTTTCTGTTATTATCATTGTCACCTGCTGATAGTGCCCACGATTTAGATCCCTTGGGCGGCCAGATCATTGCTCCTTGGCAGGCAAGGAACTGTTTTCCTCTGCCTCAAGGCTTTTTTTGTCCCTGGGTTTCAGCAGTTAGATAAGGATCTGCTTGAGCGCATAATTCTCTGGGTTTACTCTGTTTGTGACACTGCGCATCTTGGATCACCAGGCGTGTTTCAGAGACCCCCCCTCCTCCTATTTACAGCCCCAGAGCTGTGCTTGACTCCTTTCTTCTGGAACTCTAATGTCAGAAGCATTATTCCCCTGCCATTATTTCACTGGTCCTGAGGCTTAGTGTACCCCCATCCCCACATCTCTCTCTTTGTCCTTAGATTGTTCCACTGTCTTCTTCGTCATGCCCCTTTGGATCCTAAGTCTTAATGGTTTTAAGTTTTCAGTTCTTGTATTTCTGTGCTTCATTTTAAACTTTGCTGTTCTATATATCCTTCCCCCAGGCATAGGCTGAGGTCTTCCATTGTCCACCTGTTTCAAAGTCTCTTCTTCCTTGGTTTGTCAAACACCTTTATAACAGCTGCTTTGATGTCTACCAGAGAATCACAACATCTGTGCCAATCTCAGTATTGGTTTCTCTTTGACTTCCTTTCTCCATCTGAACCGAGGATTTCTCCCCAGGCTGGGCCACTCTGCACTGCGTGCCAGACATTTGGAATGTTATGTTATGAGGCTGTGGGTCTGTGAGAGAACGGTCCACTGTGGTTTCCGCAGGTGACTGTCCCAGCGAGGCTCAGGCAGCCAATCCCTTTCTGTGGGTTGTGGTTTCAGTCAGCTGAGTCTTCAGAGACTTTGCACAGACTTTCTCTTTTGGGGACAATGAAGTGAGATGGGGACCAGATTTACTCTTTCTTCGCCAGTCTGGGGGAACTTCAGATTACAGGCTCTTTCCTTTATTTCTTACAGTCTGCACATAGCAGTTCCATGCATTCCAGCCAGGCTTCATTGCTGCATTCAGTGGGCGGGGTCAGAGTGAAGTATGTTTATCTCATCTTATTGGGAACTGGAATTTCTTCACTATATTTGGACTTCATAAACTTTGCAAATGAAATAATAGCCTCATATTCCCGTTTACTTCAAACATAGTTAATTGTTTTCCAGGGCACTAAATTTTATATATATATACTAAAACTATGTAAAAAGGCAATTTCACAGCCCCTCTGTAGAACTTAGTATTCATATATGGCTACAGATTACATCACTGACACAGTAATATTAGAACGTCAGATCGAAGCATCTTCAAGGGAAGGCAGGAATGAAAACAACCAAAGGACCACTTTCCACTATGGATTCTCATGGAAAGAGGCAGGCACTCACATATCCCAACATCTTTCTGCCAAGGGGAAGTTCCTGATTCTCTTTTAGTTAGGATAAACAAGAATCAAGTCTACTGAAGACTACAATCTTTGCAGCAGTGCTGGGCTCTTTCTCTTAAGTTTCCTTCCACACTACAAATACCAAGTTATTAAGATACCAGATAGGCAGTCCAAGTCCCAGAGATGTGCGTCTACCAAAGACTACGGCTAATTCTTACATGTGGTTGCCACAGAGGGATGACCAGAAGAAAGATTAAAAGTTACCTTTCCCTGAGCTTTCCTTTTTGGTTGGCTGGCTTTCAGCTTGCAGATGGCCTTATGAAACCCAAACTGGATACACAGGACACAGGGCAGCCACCAATGCATTCTAAAGTGACTATTCCCATGCACAAATGTGTCAAGGTGACAAAATAAGAAGACAAGGAATTAGAAAAATCTTCACAGTGTTTCTAATTCGAGTCCTTTCTTTCCCTTGTCTTTTGACAAGCAAAAGGAGCAGCTATGAGCTTTTGAAACTAATAGTATACAAAGGAGGAAGACAGAATGATCTGTCTTTAAGAGTATTTATGTAAAATATCACATGGCCAAAGGCCCTTAGAAAGCAACTCTGGAATTTAATCTATGGAGTAAGGCAATGTGTCCTAGCTCCTCTCCACAGCTTTCTTTGTGCACAGCAGGAGGAAGCCACACTCTTAAAACCACGGGGTCAGTGCCAGATGACTGATCAAAGATGGCAAAGTGAAGTCTACAGGCAGCTCAGGAAACACGGCCAGCTTTTAGAGGCCACCCAGTAGCTCAGAGAAAGGGGGTATTTGTTCATGTGACCTTAAGCCTTGCAGGGGTCAGGCAGGATCACCCCAGCTTTGTTCTTTAGATTTGTGAAGGATGCATGGGTCAATGATCATTGGAGGACGGGGGGGGGGTAGACCTTGTGAAGCCATCCTGGGTCATCCTCAGGGCTCTGGCCATCTCTTTCTCTAGCTCTGAATAGAATATCTTTCACGCATTGAGTGAGTGAGGGAGGGAACCCAGACCCAGAAAGACAAATATAATATGTACACACTCATAAGAGGCTTTTAGACATAAAGCAAAGAAAAAACAACCTATAGTCCACAACCTCAAGAGAAGCTAGACAACAAAGAGGACCCTAAGAGAGACATACATTGATCTACATAGAAACGCGAAAAAGACAAGATCTCCTGAGTAAAATGTCATGGGACAGGGTCGAAGGGGGGGGGGGGCATATAGCTTAATAAAAACAATAAAAAAATTTAAAAAAATCTCTTTCACTCCAGATTCACAGTCCACTAATTAATATAGCTCTCTCTGTCTCTGTGTGTCTGTTTCTCTCTCTGTCTTTCTCTCTCTTTCTCCCTCCCCCCATCTCCATGCCCCATATCTAGATAGCTCAGGTGACTATAATATTTAGCTAAAAGGATAGTACACATTCCTGTAGATACAGTGCCACAACAATTAGCTTATCCTCCACATTTAAATTGTTAAAATTGGTGCATGTGCGTATGCTTGTGTGTATACGTGTGTGCATATGTGCAGCTGCCCATAGGAGCCAGAGAGGATGCTGAATTTCTACATCTGAAGCTGCAGTAGTTGTGAGCTCTTCCTGTAGAAGAACAAGAAGCAATCCCACCAGCTGAGCCATCTCTCTAGCCCCCATAGTTCCCCAATTCTGAGGGGGTAAAATCCTATATTATTCACATAGCATAATTTAATTAAGTCAGATATTTTTGCATGAAGGAGCACAACAAATAAGAAAGGTGTATACCTAAGAAAGGACACAAATATAACATAAATTAGAATTCCCCTTTTACATAGGCACCAAATAACTTTTTGCAAACCACTGCGGATCTCCTTATGCAAATGGTTACTCACAAAGAGACTGAAAATATCCACGCTGCTAACCCTAAAATGGAATCAGTACTCTAGACAAAGAGTAATTCTTTAGAAAGGGCATCTCTAAAGTAGGACACGATTAAACAAACATTTATCTTTCAATGTAAAATTGTACAGTTTAGGCATTGAGTTACACTATACATCCAAGGTCTTGCTAATTTTGCACAGAGAATTCAGACTGGACACAAGTCCATGTATTGCTGATCTACTTCTCTAACATGGATATGCTACACTTCACATTTCTTCTCTATAGATCTTTCAAAACCAGCACAGCAGCAAGTCAGGCATTTGTTAGACGTTCCCTAAAATAGACTCATTTACTGGGTTGGTGGGTCACCTTCCTGTGGGTAAGATCACTAGGCAACTGGCGTTTACCGCAGAGCATCAAGTAGGTCACACATGAGTAATGTGTTACTGAGAACATCTTTTTAGAGAGAGAGAGAGAGAGAAAAAAAAAAACAACCTGTCACTGCCAAAGTCCTAGAAGAAAGCTACAACTCATGCATGACTTAAGGCTGTAAAAATATAAATGATGAAAACCGGAAGATAAATTAACATGCAGAAATACTGTGATATTCCATCGGCAAAATGTAATAGCGTCACTGAAACTACAGTAAGCCACTAGGCAAAAGTCGAGTTCTTTGCACTCTAGAAATAACCAAGCAGCATATGTGATGGGCTAAAATTCATGCTATAAACAAAAGAAATACTAACAAAAAATACTAAACAAGCCGCGGGAAGCCAAACAGAAACATACCCAATTGCCATAAGACTGTGCATTTTTTATGATAGGTTTAAAAGAAAAATGATGAAATGATGTATTCATTAAGTGATATAACAAATGTTAAAGCTAAGGGTAAATTTAAGAGTTTCTGCCCCAAAAGATTAAATATTGAAATATAAAGATTTAAATATTATGTAGCTTTTACTAATATAGCATCAGAGGTTTTCTTTATAATTTGACAAAATGACTCCAATGAAGAATAATCTTCAAGAATTCTTCTGAACATTTTTGGGGAAAAGATGAGCAAGCAGGTTTGGCCTACATTAAAACTATTTTATCAGCAATAGGAACTGAAACCTATTCTGTTCCATTCTTTAAAAACAACCTGGACTGCTTTGTGGAAAACAGGATGTGATCACATTGTAATTTCTATATTGCCTGGAAAACTATGTTGGGGTATATAAGTGGTAGAAAAAAGCATACAGTGGAAAATACATAGGAAACATGTGAAAAGAATATGTAAGAACAGAGAATAAAGAGGGAAACCATCAAAAAAATAAAAACCCCAATAACCTGGAACACTGAGCATGAAGAGAGGCCTCTGACTCAAGCTCTTGGGGGGTGGAGGTGGGAGGATCTGGAGTTGAAGGCCTGTCTCAGATTCCAACAAACTCAGCCTGGACTCTATGAGACCCTGTTTCAAAGACAAAACAAAGAAGCCTGGAATCAGTGCTCAATTAACAGGGAACTTCAAACCAATGTAAAAAGAAAGATTTTTGAATCATGATGGTGGACTGCCTATCTATTTTGAAATGATCAAGTTAGAACCTGTCTCTGGCCTTACATAATAGCAATTTTGTTGTTGTTTGTTTTGTTTTTTGAGACGGGGATTCTTTGTATAGCCCTGGGAGTCCCAGAACTAGCTTTGTAGACCAGGCTGGCCTTGAACTCACATCTTTCTGTCTCTGCCTCCTAAGTGCTGGGACTAAAGGTTTGCAGAAGAACCACTGCCTGGCTTAAAGGATACCTCCCCTTTTTTTTGGAGGGGCAAAGGTAAATTTTTAAAAGAAATAGCATTTCCTCCAAATTTTCAACTTTCAGCATGAAAAAATAAACCACAAAAATTAAGGTAATCTTTACAAAGTAATAGAATGAAGAGGCCCGTCTAATCGTAATAAAGCCCAGATTAATGGGGAAAAAGAATACACCTGATAGCATAGTATTATAAATCTCTCAGAAAAAAGCAAGTCAAAAAAAAGGTAAACAAGCTGAAGAAATTATCTGTAACAAAAAAAAAACAAAACAGAAAGAGTACTAATAATTACAGTTAACACAGATGTCTGTGGATTCATCTGAAGAGCAAAACAGTCTCGAAAGGATAGACATAAAGTATGGACAAATGACATACAGTAGAGACAAATGACAAAGTATAGACAAATGACATAGAATAGAAACAAAGACATAAAGAATAGACAAATGACATAAAGCAGAGACAGAGAAGATAAAGCAATTTGAGAAAAAAATTCATGTAAATGTCCACAAATTGCATATATGCCCAAACCAGAGAATGTACAATCAAGAAATATTACAAAAAATATTTTTAAAATCAATTATTTAAAAAGCTCAACATGCTGCATAGTGGTGGTGCATGCCTTTAATCCCAGCACTCAGGAGGCAGAGGTAGGTGGATCTCTGAGTTCGAGGCCAGCCTGATCTACAGCTATATAGAGAAAAACCAAAAAAAAAAAAAAAAGTGATTACATGCAACTTTCAAGCAAGCTGGAAGCAGAACGCCCCCATCCCTGGTCTAAATCTGGGTCAGTGTCTTCCCAGGGATAATCTGAGCAGTGCACAAATACCCTAATGTCTGACAACCATGCTGATCTAGTAATTGCATTTCCAGGAATCTGTCCTAAGGAAATGACCCTGGATATTAAAAGCATATTTCTGATAGTTAATGATTAAAATTATAAATTTCAAACAGTAGCTTTTTTTTAACAGATTTTCCTGGGGAAGACTTACGAACAGACGAAACGAAACGGAATCTGCAGATTCTCTGAGTCACTGGTGCTACTCAATAATCTCATTATGCTAATCACCAAGAAATAACCATTAAAAATGCTTTTGAGTCCTACTTAGATGCAGAAAAATATTCACAATATCTTACATGCTTTACCCGCAGATTTTAAAACAGCATGTCTTCCATGCTCCTATCCTAAAGAAAATTTGGAAACAAACACAAACAGAAAGGACTGAAGGATGCATTCCAAAATGTTGCCTTCTTTAATTACTTATATTTTGTATATTTTCCACAATGGGAAGAATATGGATTCCTTTCATCACAAACAAGCAGACTTACAGTAGATTTTCCTTGGTGAAGACTTCCTAAGAATGGAAATGGGATTCGCTACTAACTACTTTGGGGCTCACACGCCTTAGTCAGTGAGCTCAGGTACTAGAGCTAATGTTGAGAGAGTCTTGGATACCCTGACCCTTCTCTATTTTCACTAAAAAGCAAAACCAAAGGGAAAATTAAAAACCTATCTTGCTTGTTTTGGACACAATGCCACTCTCATCTTTGTCCTATGCCTGACGATCCCTGCTCTTAAACCCTCTTCTACCTTTCTAGTTTGAACAAGTCAGACTCCAGCGCACAGAACTTAAAATACAACAGAACTCTGTCTGTGTTCCAGATATGACCTGTCCCATCTGTCCACAGCACTGTCCCTTCTTCCCCAGTCCTTTATCCCATCTCAAAACAAGATGAAGGAAAAAGAAGATCTATATAAAAAGAACCTGCAATAATACCCCTCTTTATAATGAACCACACCCAGGAACCAGGAAACTGGAAAGTGGAAGCAAAGGGCTCAAAAGCAGATCTACTCTGGGTCTTGGCCCTTTAGGTGGAGAAAGAGCTATTCTCCCATTCACAGAGGGCAGAAGTCCAGGGGACCAGTTAAAACACAAACTGGCGATCATAGTCAAGGAAAGACGGATGACACATCTTATAGCCGCTAAAGGTACGATGCTCTGCAGTATCAAATGGCTTTCACTGAAGGAAGAAAACGAAAAGAGAGCAAATTCTGAGAAACTCAAACTATGCAAACGGTCGAGAGTACACATTTGTATACATGTTTGGCTTAAAAGCAGTGTCCTGGTCTTGTTCTAAGTGGCTAAGCGACCCTCCCAGGACTTGGTAGCTTGTCTCGGAGCACAGCGACCTCTAGCAGCTCCAACATTATACAGTTCAGGTCTATTGCCAATAATATTTTGCATTATAAAGTTACTTAAAAAACAACAGATACTCAATTCAACTGACGTTTTTCAGGCATCCATCATGGTAAAGGTATTCCCAATAACCTGAATCTTCACAGTTGACATCTATGTAACCAATACAGCTTCATGACATCATGAACGAGTCTATACACACAGAATGTTACACACACTGAAATAAACTTCCAATGGATTTATTCTACGTAAAATATAAAAGATATTCTCCTAGTTAGCATTAGCTGTCAACTCCACACAGCTCAGGTCTATTTTAAGGAGTCTCAATTAGGGGACTGCTCTGATCATATAGACCAGTTGGCATGTCTGTGTGGCATTGGCTTGATTGCTAATTGATGTTATCTGCTGTGGGCTGTACAATCCCTGAGCAAGAGACCTAACTGAGAAGAAGGCAGGGAGCAAGAACAGTATTCCTTCATGGTTTCGGCTCTGGATTTCTGCTTCAAGTTCATGGCTTAACTTACCTCACACAGATTGTGACCTGGAGATGCAAGCCAAATAAACCCTCTCGTCCCCAAGTTGCTTTCCCATGTAGTTTACCACAGCAATAGAAAGCAAACCAGAACAGATACTATAACGAGCAATTTTTAAATATCTACAGGGAGGCAAGAATATAGGTTTGGGTGCTGGCACTAAAGACATTTACATAATGTAGTGTAAAAAAAAATTATGGCAAGGTGATCTTACTGAGGGCCTTGTGCATGCCAGAACTGAGCTATGCTCCCAGGCCCAGGAGGAAGCATTTCAAAGAGAACATTTAGAATGTTCACATTGCTGTGAAGCCACAATTTCCCAGTCCCCGGCCCTTTCCTGTAAGGCAGCAGGACACTTTGGTTGTGAGAATCGGCCTTGATTCTGGCTATTTCTCAATGAAGCCTTGGCTCACTGAGGAATGTCCCAGTCCATTCAGGTAATACAACCAGGTATTGTAGTCCAGACCCCTTCAACACGTGTCTGCCTAAGTCTCTACTCACAAAGAGGAGAGCCAAATAGCACCGGGGAGAGCTGATCCACAGACCCACCCACAAGAACAGACTCAATTCAGCATATTTTACAAGCTGGATTCTTTTTGACCCAAATTATCCACTGCCTCTGCTCTCTCATTTCAACCCACCTTTGTGTAAATATACAGAGAATATGCAAAGACTATTACGGGCCCAAGCTCACAGGAGGCCAGCCCTAGGTTGGCTGTGTGGAGCCCCGTTGTTAGGGAGGGCTTATTTGAAAAGTGACTGCCTATTAAAACTGATAATTACAGGTATGCTTCACAAATAAATTATAATTGTAATGACTAATTATAAGGTACCTTAGAAACAGTATTCTATGTTAATCACAAAATTCCTACTCTCAACATTTTCTGAGTATATCATACCCTTGACACAAGTCTACTTTAATCTTTAGACTAACAGTAATAAGGCTACCAAGGCTCAGAGAGGCTTAACGACTTCCCCCAAGTCATCCTCTTTTTAAGAGGAGATCCAGAATGTCAGAGGTCTGAACCAGGCTTCTTACCTGCTAGGGATACACCTTCCCTAAGTCTGCGTGCCAGTATTGATCGTCAAAACATTGCTAGAAAGAATTCCCACGGCACTGTGATAAACTGGAGCCACATGGGGTAAGTTTGGAAGGCATTCCCAGGCAGGATACTCGGAAAGTATTCCAAACAGCAGTGTGCATTTGGACAGAGGTGCTCAGGGCATTGAACGTTGAGCTCGGCAGGACCCGAGTTATTTTTGTTTATCCATGTGGTAAACAAAACTTTGGTGGTCTTTCCACCCTGCCAAAACCGGGGGCACAGAGTTCCCTTCAGCTCTCCCAACTCTTCACACGCAATTATTTACTTTCAGTGTCTAATAAGCTATAACTTGCATAGAGTTATTGAACATATTGTCATTATTGCAGGCTAGAACGGAGGCTCTTGGTCTTATTCGCGGCCCTGTCCCCAGGACACAGAAGCACAATGGCCTGGTCCCCAGCAGGCATGCATTCCTCATCCTTATAAACATAGGCGACAGTATCTATTCACAACACTCTCTAACCTCTACTGAAAGCTGCTAACTGCTGTTAAATATTTCACAGATTTGAACAGTTCCTTAGCGAATTCAACAGCTCCATCGCTGTGAAGAAAGCTGTAATTATGGAGTAATAGACATGCCGTCGGCACATGGAAAGGGTTTGCTTGTTACAGTTTATCCAGGGTATTAGCTTACGAGTTCAAGGAAGTCGCCTGACTGACAGGTAGTCCACCCAGAGGCAGCAAGCCAAGTTTTCTCAGTTCTTAGGTACAGTGATGGGAAGCTGCAAGACAGGAGGAGAAACCAATGAAGAAGGGATATGTGATGTCAAGACGGGAATTGATTTTTTTATTCATTTTTGTCATATATATATTTATTTGGTGAGGGGAGGAGAAACACGTGCCAGGGCGTGCACGTGGAGGTCAGAGGACAACTTTCCTTCTACCACGTGAGTCCCGAGGGTTGACCTCGGGTCATTAGGGTTGACAGCAAACACCTGCCATCACTGAGCCACCTTGCCTCGCCCACCCCACATTTGATCGTTGTTAACAGAAACGACTTTTGGAAAAAGGTTTCAAATGCCTGGTTATTGTATAATAGGTACTACGCAGAATGCTGTGTGATAAACTAATGGGGCAGTCACGTATCACTAATCTTCATGTATTACATTTTACTGGGAACAGCTTGGGGGCCTTAGTATGGTGCATCATTTGAATAGCCTTTTCATAATGAGGCAGAGGTTCGGCGAGATTACCTAGGCTTCCCACAACCACAAAGCTACTTAAAGCTGCAGTGAGGGTCAAGCCTCTAGTGATTTTCAGAAAGGAGTAATTAGTAATTTTTATCCACTAGGTGATACTGGCAACTTAGGAAGACATTTTTGGTTGTCACAATGGGGGAGAGGAACTAGGCATCTAGGGGGCAGGAATGCTACTCAACATCCCACAAGCAGGGGACAACTTCGCAGTCAAGAATTACCAAATGGGCCGGGCGGTGGTGGTGCATGTCTTTAATCCCAACACTCGGGAGGCAGAGGTGTGAGGATCTCTGTGAGTTCAAGGCCAGCCTGGACTAGAAGAGCTAGTTCCAGGACAAGAACCAAAAGCTAAGGAGAAACCCTGTCTCGAAAATAAAAAAAAAAAAAAAAAAAAAGAATTACCAAATATTACCAGTGCCATGGCTGAGAATGGCTGCTGGTAAGATAACACTATTGAACGCTAGGGCTGCCTGAAATACAGATGTTATATCTCTCTTTCTCTCTCTCTCTCTCTCTCTCTCTCTCTCTCTCTCTCTCTCTCTCTCTCTCAGGTTCCAAGGGAGAATCTGGGCCTGGTTCTAGCTTCTCACTACTGCCAGCCTCAGTCTTCCGTGGCTTAGGTTCTCCCTTGGTCTCCATCTTCACATCATGACCTTCTCTACCTGTCTTTGGCGTCTCTCTGGGATGAACTGAGGGACCATCTAGATAATTCAGAACCACGCTGCCTCTCGCAAACCCTGGTGACACTCTCCTCTCAAATAAGCCAACAGGTTCTAGGCATCTACAGATCCCAGGAATTAGGATGTGGGTCTCACTGGGGGAACACAAGGAAATATCATTAGTCCCGTTTTTACATGAGGCAACTTGAAGCCACTCCGAGAAGCTGGGGAGAGGGATCTTTAATCAGCCGGGCCCAGCCTCAGCACCAGGGCTACTGCAGGGCACCAATGAATACGTCTGTGTTCCAAGCACTCTCTGGAAGACTTGTGTCAACACAGGCTCCCAGGATGTAAAAGCCTCGAGAATATTTTTGTTAATTTTCTTAACATCCTTTATGGAACATTTCTTTTGTTTCCCGGGAGGTATGTATTATATAAACAATGACCTGTACTCCTTGCATGGAGCTGCCCACCTCCTTCCTGAGTTTTAAATATGCAACAAATTACAGCCTTAACTGTGCATGTTCCCTTAGCGCTGGTACTGTAGGATCAGCTCAGATCTCACTCTTGCTGTGAGAGGAGGTTATTGCCCACGGAGGGACCAATATAGTGGGTCTATGTGTGGGTGGGTGCCAGAGTTTTCAGCACCCCCCCTAAATGTTTGCATGCTAAAAATACTGGTTATTCAGCCAGAACAGGAAATAAAGTACTGATACTTATTACAAGGAACATGAAGCTTGAAAACACGCTGAGTGAAAGAAGCCAGACACAGAAGGGTCCATTAGAGGATTCCCAGCGGAAGAAATAGCCACAGTAGCAAAAAAGCAGCTGAACAGCTGCCCAGGGCTCAAGGGGTTGTAGCCGGGGCATTCTGGGTTATATTCTGGAGTGGTAAAATGTCTTGGAGCTAGACAGAGGTGACGTGTGCCTCCAGTTTTCACCATAAAACAGTTGATTTTATGTTCTGTGAACATCATTTGAATAAAAATAAATTAATGGCCTATATGCAAAGTGAACTCCAGCTTAAACAATCCATTTCTTTGCCACAAGGCATTTAAAACATATTTTCTTTCATACAGTAGAGGGGTTCCTACTTAAACTATTATGACTTCTTATTGTATACAGCTGGGACAAAATTTTTCAGCTCCTTTTCTGCTCTTCAGATTTTGGTATGAAGTCTCAAAGATGTGTAAACAATACAGCTTTGCCATCTACTTTTAATTTTTGTAACTAAAGTACTTGCTGTTTTTTCTTTTAAAAACAGTTATACTATATTATAATTTATACAAAAGTGACAAGAAGGATCATATTTTTGTCTCTCTCCTCAAATTGGCTCCTTACTTGCATTTTCTTATAAGAGAGCCCTGTTAGATAATAAAATGAAGTCCTGTGCTAACTCTGAAGCACATTTCAAATACAAGGCTTTATTTATATAAATAAAAGTGTTTTCTGCAGAGCTAGCATGTAACACGCTGCTGCTGAGGTACCTTGTGCACTTCAAAATGACACGCCGGCAGTAACCAGCCTGAGGAATGGGCGGTCCATTACTTCACAGTCAATAGACAGCAACTAAGCAATATGTTTCAACAGCTGCACTGGATGGGGTTTTATCCAGAAAAGGGCACGGCACAAGCAAGAACTAGAGCTGGGAGGTAACCCGACCGCCTCCTCCTGAGGGAGTCCATCCGGGCTGTGACCTTGAGGAATGTGGACCTTTCCAGTGGCTTTAGGAGGAGTAAAAGTCACTAAAGGAAAACTCATGGCCAAGGATGGGGAAGTCTTCTGAGGAGGCACAGAAGGACTGAGGAGTAAGGCAAGCGCCATGCAGAGCTCAAGGGCACCTCCTGCCTTGAGAACCCAGCCTCTACTTCTAGGTAGAAGGCACCGAGAACCCACGAATCCCCAAGTATGTCGGTTGGCCGCGAGAAGGAAGGGTTATGGAGGAGAGACGTGGCAATCATTGGAGTTTGCCATGAGTTCATATAGTAATTCCTGGTCTGAACAGAGTCTCTTATTTTTTTGCATCATGAAGGCAGCTTCTGGCTGGGAACCTGGACCATCACCCCTCAGTACACTGTGGCACAGGGAACTAGGCCAGAGTCTTGCTACGAGTTGAGTTCAGAGGACAACTGGGTAAGAAGGTTAGCAGGAGAGACAGGACGGAGAGAGAGAGAGAGAGAGAGAGAGAGAGAGAGAGAGAGAGAGAGAGAGAGAGAACTGAGTTCTGGACCATACTTGTGAGTAACATTTTGTACTCTCAAACTCATCATCTCCTTGAAGTCATCTATAAAATGGGTGGTTGTGCTGCCCTGCTTATCTCCAACAAAGTGTGTGTGTGTGTGTGTGTGTGTGTGTGTGTGTGTGTGCGCATGTGTGTTTTTCTGCTGAGTAGAGATACAAGTGGTCTTAGTGAAGCACAGTGATCTTAACAAAGGACTATGGGTGGAGATTCCTGCCCCCGCTCTCCCTTCTGGCCTAGCAAGCTCCTCTACAGGACCATGGAGCAGACACAACACAATGATCTTGTTCATCATTTCTACCTACGACATCTGAAGGGCCAGAAGTGGCGGCCTGTTTGGATGTTCCTGGACAACCCCCTCGACTCAACTGTACACAGCTCAGCCACCCCAGACTTGGCAAGGATCAGCTGCCCTCGGGCAGTATGTGGAACAAACAATGTATACTTTCTCCAGTTCATACGCTGACCTGTGTATGCGGGCTCTACTAGGTTCTGAATGCCAAAGGCCATCAGAACAGTAATGGAACCCATACAAGAAGTTATTAGAGACTGAGATGGGACTTAACAAAGAGGGCGAAAAGAGTGATTAGCAACATCAGTGAGCTGGAAGCAAGAGATCTCTAGACACAGTTGCAAGAGTGTTCCTGAAGAGCCTAGTAGAGCCCAAAGGGTTCTACAAGGCCAAGAATCCTCTTAAGATGCCCACAACTTAAAGACAGCTGCCCTGAGACAAACCTGTACTCAGTCCTACTCTTCCCCAGGCCATAAGCACAAGCTAGAAGCAACAGCTTCCGAGAAGCATCCAGACACAGCTTCAGGCCACCTTGGAAAGAAGGGGACAGCTACTAACATAGCAAACGTGGAGATGTTGACTCTTATACGATACAGAAAGTTTAAGGATCTTGCACATTAACTTGTGAAGACTGAGACCAGGCATGGGACTAAGAAATGTTTTCCACGAAGTAAGTTTCAATGGGACAGAGAGACAGACAACCTTGGTTGGCCTTCCAGCCACCTATTCAAGTCACACAACCTTGCAAGATGTGGCGGCATTATCTCATGCGGAATGTGCTTTCTAAAACCGAGGTCTGTCACACCCACCTAAACGCTAAGATCATCTTGTAATGTACTCCATCTTTGACCACACCAGGCAGATCTGTCAATATCTGAAGAAACTAAACCTACTACTTGCCCAGGTCACTGGGTCTCATTCCTACACCTTCTTCCCACTCCAGGGAGACAGATGAAGCTCAAGAGACAGCTGCCTCAGGAGCCTACCTCCAAGCTCAACCCTGTTCTATCAGGAGGAGGCTTTGGCAATCTTCAGCTTCCAAGCTTATGACTCTTCTCCTCAGATACCACCTTAACATGTCAGATTTCTGTGTTGCCATCTGGGGCCTGGCTGAGAAGCCCAAAGTCTGTGTCTCTATCTACTCAGCAGGAAACCCAGGAAATATCCATCACAGGCTAGGGGGCCTCTTAAAGTCCAGCCATTTATCCCGCATTTTGTCTTACTTAGTTCATGTAAAGCCAATCTTCAAGTCCACGGGGTTATAAAGGACGAAACAGAATCAACCTTCGGTAAACAGGCACTTTGTCAAGCAAACGGCACAAGGCCCTGGTTTCCACATTAGCAAACCAGTACACACTGAGCAAGTCTCTCTACCATCAGGAACTTCACTTGCCAAGTCAGTACACGACGGGGATTTCTCCTCAAGTATCCATGCTACTACTAAGGGAACTCTGTTGAAATTTAAATGGCATTTTGGCATTTGAGCTATTCAAACATCACAAAGCAGCTTGAAGGCCAGGACTGTGTTTCCGATTATGGGATCTCTCGGCCTCGCAGAGAAACCGATGTGGGAGAGGGTCCTGAGGGTCTCCCAGATGATGAGCGAATGAATATCCCAGCTCAGGTCTCAAGTGAAATTTAGGTGAATGCTGTAATGAAATCTATTTAAAAGACAGGCCTGCTGTCTCCTCTTCTTAGAGAGAGTTCAGTATAATTACGTCTTGCAACTGTGCTCCACAGTGTTACTCTGTAGAGAGCTCTTCCTGCCTTCATCTTTCCCCCAGCCAGTGGGATCATGCCTACTGCCCCTCATCACCACTGAGAAGCAGATCATCCCTCCCAGGATTTGACTAGATCAGAAGGAATCGATGTCTTAGATGTTGTGAAGGGAATGATAATGTTTGACAATGCATAGTTTTTAAGACTGACTTTTCACCTGCTTTGTGGAAGGACTGAAAGATAAAACAGACAGAGGAACGCTCCCTAGCACCGGGTTGGGAGGCACCAGGCACAAAGACAGGCCACAAGGTTGGGGGCCAGATGGGCTGTGTCTCATTTCTGCGTGCCTCAGGCTCCTCATCTGCAGAGGAGAGATAATAAGGGATACCTCAAAGGACCACTGTGAGGCAGAAGACAAGTGCCCGCGTGGAGGCTCTTAAGACAGACAGCATGTGAAACACAGTAAGGCTCAAACAGCCGTGACTTTTACCGCTGCTCCTTATACACATCAAGCCGTTTTACATCTATCTGCATAGTCAGTGACTCTAGGCAGCTAGCCTCAGATCTCTCCACAGAGTTAGGAGATTAAAACTCAGCTGGGTGCAACACAGAAAGCATTGTCCCATAGAAACAATATTTCAAATCATAGAATTTAAGAATTAGAAGTGACCTTATCTAGTTATTTAGTAAGTGGTCTCACTAAGTTACCCTCCCCTGTGATGTCAGAGGGCTGACCCAGGGAGGCCCGGAGTGCACAGGGATACAACTATGGATCTCTCTCTGGAATGGCACATGTACAGTACTGAACGGAGTGTGCGTGAGCCAAGGATGTCTTGAAAAGAGCCTGTGATGTCTCCTGAATGGAAAACCTGGAAGACACCAAAGCCTCGACTGGGAATCCAGTTTGGATGAAACCTCCAAAGCGCTGCTCAGATAACTAAAGGAAAACCAAAGTCACTTTCTGTGGCGAGGGATGCAGCTCGGAGGTAAAGTGCGTGGCCAACCACATGCAAGGCGCTGGGTTTAACGCCTGTGAACAACAACAAAAAGAAGGAATTACAAGCCAGGTGTGATGGGACCATGATCACAGCACTTAAGAGGCTGAAACAGGAGGGTTGGGAGTTCAAGGCCAGAGTGGCCTACCTAGAGACTTCTAGGCCTGCCTGGACTATTACAGTGAGATCTTAAAAGAAAACAAACAACAACAATAAAACAACATCAAAACCAAGTAAGCTGAGGCTGGTGAGATGGCTCAGTGGGGAAAGGTGCCCGAGTTCAATCCCTGGAAGCCCACAAGTGGAAGGAGAAAAATGATTCCTGAAATATAATTTTTTAAAAAATATGTTTTTATTTATTTGTACACATAACTATAGATAAAGAGGCTGTAAAGAAATATTTAAAATGTGAACAATTATATTCTCTGTGCTATGGAATGACAGAATTTATTAACTCCTTTGTAAATTTGTTATTTTCAAAGTTTGGTTAAATGAGAAAGTAAAATGACATTTAGAAAGACTAAAGAGTAGCCGGGCTCAGCGGTGCACGCCTTTAATCCCAGCACTCAGAAAACGGAAGCAGGAAGATCTCTGAGCCCAAGGGTAGCATGTTCAGAGGGAGTTCCAGGACAACCAGGGTGACACAGAGACACGCCCACTCCACAAACTAATTTTTTTTTTTTAAAAGTCAACAAATAACCACTTTGAAGCCAGCATTTACTCAGAAACGCTCTTATCTACCACCAACCCCTCCCACTTCATAAGCAAAACCCCTCGGTCCCATCAAATCCTACCTGAGCCTGAACTCTTACAACTCAGGGATAGCTAGCCACAGGATAGGTTGCGCTTAGATCATGTGACATTTCCAGTCTGAGCTGCTCCCAGCTAATGAGTGTCATGAGGAAATACTCCTTAAGGAAGGAGGGGGCCTTACCCCCGCTCACCTACACTTCTCGCTAAGTAAATGTTTGCCTTGAGTCATCCACAGTTTATGGCACACAAACAGCTCCCTTGCAGAAGCGGCCCTGGTGATCTCATCAGAGCTACTGACCTGGAACCCCAGTTCTAAGCCTTCTCTTCCTGCACTACCGCCGGCAGCCTGCTTCCAGAGACCTTCCTGATAAGCGTGTATCAGAAGGTACCTTGGTCCTCACGCTGTGTATATCTGTGACCACAGAGGCAGTGGGTCATTTCTGTCATCTGCTGCACCTGCCACAGTCAATTAACTTCCGGTCCATTTTCCGCCACTGCACGGGAGCCAATTAACAGTAACTAACCCCCAAACATGTCTACTATCAGTCAGACCAAAAACTCTTTCCAAAACCAGGAGGAACACACCACCGAAGTGGCTTCCTGTTCATTTTCGTCACTTGTCTTTGTTGGTTGAGGTTGGGAAACTGCTCTAGGCATGACCAGCAAGGGCATAACAGCAAAGGCTTGGCTGCAGGTGGTGATAAGAAAGAAATGCTTCTTTCAGATAAGCAGAGAGTCCACAGCTATAATGGGTAGTTTATTGCCCGCCCAAGGTACTAACCAGAAACCAACATAGGGAGAGAAAGCACACAGGACAGCTCATCACTCTTGGATTAAGATGCAATGAACTCACATCAAGAAGATGAAGAAGAACTTAGGGCAAAGCCTAGCGCATGCATGGACACAGTAGCAGGGAGCTGAGAATAATAAGCCTTGGAAGGATGATCATGCTAGGGCTGGGTCTTCTTCCATAGATGCAAGTGCTCCTGTCCACTGAACTGTCACTCCTGTCCCAAGCACTATGAGATCCTGACATAATAAACAATGCAAAAAGAAATGGCTAAATAGAAACAAACACGAGAAAACCTCCCTCCAAAAGACAAAGTTGAGACTTGGGAAGATGTATAAGCATTATATTTCGTGTGTAAAAATCTAGTCCCTATGTTGAGTGAGCAGTCGAAGAAGAAGACTAGATTAGGCGAGAGTAAGCTGAGGCTTGCAGACTGTGGTTGATTCCTGTACAGAGGACAGGATGAAAATACAAAGTGAGAAGAGAAAACACGAAGTTGAGAGATTCACAGACAAGACTGTGAACTCTGTTGCTTTGACGCCCTTGGATCAGGCACATCGCAGTTCCTTGAACCTGGTGACCCATGTTTATCTTCTCAGCCTGTACTCTTGTCCAGTGCACATCGTGCCCTCACTTAGGGAGAAAGAAACACTCCTTAGAAAGGCTTTCAACGGGCCATTTCAGAAACCGTGAGAATCCGTCTACGCCGACTGTTGGGATATTTTCCGACAACTCTTTGAGAAGCCTGTGCCTGTCGTGGGTAAGAACTGACCTCCTCATAGGGCCTCCTTTCCACCCTAACACTGCCCTCAAAACTACACTAAACACTTTTCTCAATTAGCTCTAATATCTATTTGAAACAAAGGGAAGAAAAAAAACCCAGAAATTTGAAATTAAGGGCTCACAGTGGTTACAAGTAAGTTAAGGCATGGTGCTGAATGTGATAATGAGAGAAAAACCAAGAATTGAAGGCTGGGTTAGATGAGATAGCACAAAGCAGGTAGATCAGTGAGGAACTGAAGGTCAGTCCCATCTGGGGGCAGAAGAGACTCACCCAGAAATCCTCAAGAGGTACACTTGCATTCTGAACACAAGAACATTCAGGTCTTCCTCAGATCAAAGAGTTAACTTTTTAACACCTCACCTTAGATGTTTAGGGAACCTCATACGGAAGGGTCAAAATTAAGGTGAAAATAAGGATAGTTTGTTTAGATATTCAAGGACCCATTGGGTCTAGAAATTTGCCCAAAGTTACCGCAGAGCACAAGTAGGAACTTGGGCAGTCACAAAGAACCCAAGCGTGAGAACTGAGCCCAGTGAGAATGGAGCCGAGCCATGGACTGCATCCTATCCCTTGCCACCTCCAACTTTTAGATTAAAAAAGAAAAAACCCTCAGACTCAAGAGGCCAAAGGCTTACAGAAGACAACAAGTTCATGGCAGTGCCGAGGGTAAGGTTCTACTTCTTCCCTCCTTGCCCAGTGGTCTTATATCACGTGTTTACATCAACCAGGTGCTGACAGGCTCAGTCTTCTCCCCCCAGAACAGGTCTTCTGGAAGCTCCCTGCTCTCCAATGTCTGATCTGTGCTCAGTGGCAGTCCCTGATGTCGCTTGTAGCGTACCACAATCTGATCATGTGTGCCCCAGAGACAGGCAGTCACTCCAATTAGTGGAATAATCTTTCCCTATCTACTGAATCCCTTTTAATAGTGCCTTTCCCTTTCAACTATCATTTCTTGGATGAGATGTAAAACCAATGCGTTTAATTCTGTATAGATCATTTGTTAATGCCAGCCTTACCGACTTAAGCAATGGTCTACCTATTTCTCTGCTGTTTTGGGTCCAGATACAACTAACAAGCAAAATAAACTGTCCTCGAAAATACAATTGACACCACACACACACACACACACACACACACACACACACAGAGAGAGAGAGAGAGAGAGAGAGAGAGAGAGAGAGAGAGCTTTGAGTGTGGGAAAAAAGACCGGAAAGGAAAGGACAAGTCACAAATCTACTGATAATACAGCCATATATTTAGAGAGCACATAGATAAGATGCTCTTGGCCTTTGGTCTAGGAAACCTATACCTGTGCATTTATCTTAACGGACACATTCAGAAAGAGAAAGTCAACGTTTAGAAATATTGGAGGGATAACAAAGTCATGCCAGCCCCAAACTCGATGCCTCCCACAGGAGCAGAACAATGGAGTACAAGGCTGATATGCAAATCTGAATCCCATAGCGCACCTGTCAAGGATACCCTCTAAAATGAGCAGCGCTCTGCAGTTGTGACTAAACTAAAGCCCTGGATGATGGAGGTAGGGTCACTGCGATCACAAGGGTCTGTAGAAAAGGTAGGGTGGAGAGCAAGATGCAGAAAAAGGCCCTGATCATGGCAGCAGAGACCGGAAAGAGCAGGGGAGGGAGCTGTGAACAGACAGGAAGTATCTGTGAGCCAGGAAACCAAAAGCTAGTCAAGCAAGGGAAACATAGTCCTGGGGAGTGGGGCTCCAGGAGAAGTACTGTCCGGCCAGTACCTCAGTTTAAGGACATATCACCTCCAGAGCTAGAAGGTAATGAACCTCTGTCCTTTAAAGATACAGAATTCATAGTTCATAGCAATGAGAGGAAACACAAGCTACCATGCAGCTACTTAAGCACTACAGAATCATCGGAGGACAGCAGGACAATATACGGAAGGCAGGTGGTGTGCGTACAATTATTCATATGTGACATGGGGTAAAAATTAAAGTAGAATAGCTCATCTTAATAGGTGGAAAGCTCTCTGAAGTAGTCACCCTGATTCTGTTCTCCCGTCTCCGCACCACAGTGGCCAGCGCAGTCTTTCTGAATGTGAAGTCAATTACCTTATTTCTCTGCTCAGGCGTCTTCATTCATGTCTCTTCCGCACATGAAACAAGAGCCCAGGCATGAGCAGCTTCCTAGGTACCATAGCCAAAATGGCTCTGAGCTCTGCGGACAGCCATTCACACATTCTTTCTGTGAGCAGTGTCCCCTGCGCAGGCACGTGTGTTTGTCCTCACTTGCTACTGACGACCAGTACTGAGAACCAGTTGTCATGTCAGGCCCCCTCACCCATGGGGACTTTTCATCCACTTCCTTCTACCAACAACCATCCCGCTGCCCGACTCTAGAACCCGCCATGTCCGCTATCTTTTCTCCACAGCATGTATTATCACCTGACATTTTTAAAAGCCACCTCTTTGAGACCCATCTTCCTGAGTTAGATGTATTCTCCGCGAGAACAGACTTCAGCGGGCTGGTCCACGGAAGCGCTCTGAGGGCTTGAATGAGTCCACACAGTGGGTGTTAAATCGAAGCCTCTTCAGTGAGTGAACTGAGAGCAGAACTGACTACAGAGAGATAAAAGCAACTTCCATTTCAATATAGCTGGGGTGTGGACGAGCCATATCACTTCACATAGACGGGCCATCTAAGGCTTTTAACAAGCCAGAAGTCAGTAACTTCTGACGGTGATATTTTTAGAAGTCTTACTCTAACTATAGAGCCATTCTCCATTTTCTGTGCATGACTTTTTAACATCCCAATTAATCACACGGTGTCCTCTAAAACCACAGGAGCTGTTTTAGCTTCTCTCTCTCTCTCTCTCTCTCTCTCGCTCTCGCTCTCGCTCTCTCTTCCTCTTTCTGTCTCTTTATCTCCCTCCCTCCCTCTCCTGAAGTCTCATCATATTTATGTAATCAGAGTCTCAAACGCTCCTCTCTTCTGCATCCCAGATCCTCGAAACACTCGAAGACCGGCTTCATTTCCACCGGTGCTTTGCACATCCACTCTGGCTACACATCTTAGGACCTGAGTTTCTTCTTTATCCTCTCAAATGCTAAAGGGTCAAGATAAAGAATGCAACAAAATGAGACGGAGCTCCAGAGACAAGAGCAAACAGATGAACCCCTTTTCCACTGCGGGGAAGCTAAGGGACACAGGAGCAACTGAAGGAAGAAGAAAAGGAGGACCCAGGGCTGGGATGTTTTGAGCTACAGAATAAAGTGACATTCAATTGCAATTCAAAGTGAAAAACAAAACAAAACATACACAAGTGAGCACTAAGGATACATGTGACTGAATGAAATGGAGAATGTGGAGAAATCGTCTATGCTGAAGTACTCCACATAATTTTATAGATACCTCTACTCTAACGCAGAGGTGCATCACTTCCCAGTCTCTTCCTGTGGGCTAAACATAGTGACACCTGGCTAGCCATTCCAGAATAAGAACTGCAGGAAGTAAAAAAGAAAATGTACAGTTAGGACACCTGGTGAGCAGCCAGAGAGTCTAGAGTAGCATCAGGAGGGACAGGTCCTCGTGACTTACTCTTTGCTGATATGAGTGAGCACCGCATTTTACCTTCCAAGGACACATAATTCTAGCCTAAGGGTAAACATATCAGATAAATTTCCACTAAAGGACCTTCTACAAAACACTTGACAGTAATTCTCAGAATTGTTAAAGACAGAAAAAACAGGGAAAATCAACTCAAATAAGGGAAAAGACTGAACTATGAGGAGGGTAAGAGGACATGTAAGTGAAACGCAGACTGTAAGAGAACATGTGATAGAAATTCAGAATAAAAGAGGGCATGTGATAGTATCTCAGAATGCAAGAGAACCTGTGACAGGACCTCAGAATGCAAGACAATATGTGATAGGATCTCAGAATGCAAGAGGGCATGTGATAGGATCTCAGAATGCAAGACAACATGTGAGAGGATCTCAGAATGCAAGAGGGCATGTGATAGGATCTCAGAATGCAAGAGGGCATGTGGTAGGATCTCAGAATGCAAGAGGGCATGTGATAGGATCTCAGAATGCAAGAGGGCATGTGATAGGATCTCAGAGTGCAAGACAACATGTGGTAGGATCTCAGACTGCAAGACAACATGTGATAGGATCTCAGACTGCAAGACAACATGTGACAGGACCTCAGAATGCAAGACAACATGTGATAGGATCTCAGAATGCAAGACAACATGTGATAGGATCTCAGAATGCAAGACAACATGTGATAGGATCTCAGAATGCAAGACAACATGTGAGAGGATCTCAGAATGCAAGACAACATGTGATAGGATCTCAGAATGCAAGACAACATGTGATAGGATCTCAGAATGCAAGACAACATGTGAGAGGATCTCAGAATGCAAGACAACATGTGATAGGATCTCAGAATGCAAGACAACATGTGACAGGACCTCAGAATGCAAGAGGGCATGTGATAGGATCTCAGAATGCAAAAGGACCTGTGGCAGAATCTCAGAATGCAAGAGGACATGTGTCAGGACCTCAGAGGAAAGGACACTGGGAAAACAGTAAGCTGGAGTCAACTGTAGACATAAGTTAAAAATTGTTATCAGTTCAGAAATTGAAACAAATGTACCATATCAAAGTAAGACAATGATAAAGAAAACTGGAAGTGAGATACCAAGAATTTTCCCTATTGCTATTTATGATATATTCTGCTATATTGTGGATCTGTAGTGTCCCCAAAGGTCCATGTGTTGGAGGATTGGTCACTAGTCTATGGCACTATTGGGAAGTAATGTAATCTTAAGTAGCTGGTGCCAAGTGGATGGAAATTACATCATTGAGGTTGTACTCTTGAAACACATTGGAGCCTTGGCCCTTTCCCCTTATCTCTTTTTATTCCTGGATGCTGTAAACACTACTACCACGGTACACCATCCCACCACAGGCCGAAAGCAGGCTGACACTTCCATAACCAAGTAAAATGATGCTTAAAGTTGATTTTTTTTTCTCAGTTATTTTGTCGTATCAACCTAAAGCTAATACATCCTCTCCATCTAAAAGTGCTCTAAAACAAAGTTTGCTAAAACAAAACAAAACAAAACCAAGAACTCATGACCTCTGTCTTCAAAGGCTTCTTAAACTTCAATTCATAAGACAAATTTTCCTAAGTATGCAGTGTAAGATCTAATGAATCAAGTTCTTCTGTTATATCTAAGTGACCCACAAGCAGCCACACACATGGAGGAATGGCCCTATTGCTCATGCAGCAGAAGCTGGTCACTTTCTATTGCCTTTTCCAGTTTTTCAGTTTGTAGCAATGAGGTATCTGCCTTTGTCACCATCTGTCTGGTTGGCAGGAGATTCCCACAACAGTCAAGCAGATGGGCTGCCCACTCCTTTAACCTCACCAAATGCTCTGCAGAGTGGCCTTGCCATCAGACAGGCCTTATAGAAGGCATATTCTTCTTTCTTTTTCCGCCATGTTTCTCTGGACATGTTTATCCCCGTGAATCTCGAACCATTTGAAGCCACGAGAACAAGTATCAGTTACCTCAACAATGAAGACTAAGCCGGGCGGTGGTGGCGCACACCTTTAATCCTAGCACTCGGGAGGCAGAGGCAGGTGGATCTCTGTGAGTTTGAGGCCAGCCTGGTCTACAAGAGCTAGTTCCAAGACAGGAACCAAAAAGCTACAGAGAAACCCTGTCTCGAAAATCCAAAGGGGGGGAAAAAAAAAACAATGAAGACTAAGAGTATAAGAAAAAGGAGGCGGATCATCGATCATCTACATACGCTGTCCGTCTTTGAAG
Source organism: Microtus oregoni (assembly GCF_018167655.1). Classification (NCBI taxonomy): domain Eukaryota; kingdom Metazoa; phylum Chordata; class Mammalia; order Rodentia; family Cricetidae; genus Microtus; species Microtus oregoni. Next base: position 35,207,632 of record NW_024543071.1, on the reverse strand, counting down.
GTCATCAGCATTAACTAAACAGACACCCCACACCTACCTGTGATCCTTTGCTCTTGTCCTTCCCTCAGATCTAGGTCTTCCTTGATACACTTCCTTCTACATTTTTCTAATTCTGTGTGGCACCCACCTACAAGCGGCCTTGCCATGCATGACCTTGCCCTCAGTGACACCAGTTTAGACTCGGCTTACTTTATATTCCCAAAACTGCTCTATCTCCTAAGTAGATCTTCCCAACCCCACTGTGAGCTGCTTACTAAAAGTGACCTCATCTGCTTCTCTTCGTGCACTTTGTGCTTTGATCAGTCAAGGAGTCCAATAAACATCAACAAATATTTGAACTTACCCCTGAAAGTTTATTGCACAGAAATTAAATGAAGAACATAACCATCCTGTTTTGCAGCTGAAAGCCTTGAGGAAATGGCTTAAGCAGTTCAGTGATTTTTCTGGGGTCGTATGGGAGTTTGCAGAGCCAGAATTTGAACCACATTTCAAGCTCATACCTAGCACTATGCACATCCCAGTCTCCTTACTAATCCTAGCGTCCTGGTTAGGGGTTCTGTTGCTGTGATGAAACACCATGAGAACAAGCAAGATGGGGAGGAAAGGGTTCATTTGGCTTATGCTTCCATGTTACTGTTCATCATCCAAGGCAGTAAGGACCAAAATCCAAGCAAGGCAGGAACCTGGAGGCAGGAGATGATGCGGAGGCCATGGAGGGGTGCTGCTTACTGGCTTGCTCCCCATGGCTTGCTCAGCCTGCTTTCTTATAGAACCCAGGACAACTGGCCCAGGGGTGATCCCTCCCACAATGGGCTGGGGGCTAGGTACTCCCACATCAATGGCTAATTAAGAAAATGCCCTACAGGCTTGTCTGCAGCCATATCTTTTTTTTTTTTTTTTTTGGTTTTTTCGAGACAGGGTTTCTCTGTGCATTTTCTCAACTGAGGTTCCTCCTCCCAAAAGACTCCAGCTTGTCAAGTTGACACAAAACTATGTAGCATAAGCAGCCAAAAATTACCTCTGACAATGTAGGCATCTGAGAAAGAGATGAAGGTGGACACTTTGTTATTAATTAAATTTATTCTTTAACCACCTTGTATGTATATATAATAGATTATAATCACTCTTCTGTCCACCCTCTATTATCCCCCCTCCTCCATCCTACTGATCCTATTCTCAGATCCATGACTTTTGGGTGGTGTTATGATGCTGATGCATTTAGTTAAAACAGGACCATCTTGGGGACCACTGGATTGGGACTATGCAGAGGAGCCTGGTGAGGTCACTAGTAGGCACTAGTAGGGCAATGATGCCCCCTCTTCCTGAATCTCCCATTAGCAAATAATCCTCAGTGAGAAGCAGGCCCTCTTGAGCTTCTCTCCTCCACACATGCTAATGGGGGGGGGGGGGGAGGCAACCTTGTACGGGCCCAGTACAGGCATCCACAGATGCTTTAAGGTAACTGAGAAAACTTTTATTCGATCATTCCTCCCCAAACCTAACAGTCCTCATGCATTTGCATATGGAATTAACAGGACGAAAGGGAGACGCCACTCTGTAGTAGTAAGAGCAGCGGGCTGCGTTCCCTTTAGCTTATGCCCCGAAATAATTACACCGAAACTGTATTCTTTTAAACACCGCTTGGCCCATTTCTATCTAGCCTCTTCTAGGCTAGCTCTCGCACCTGGACTAGCCCATTTCTAATAATCTGCTGTAGCCCACAAGCTGGCTTACCAGGAATGATCTTAACCTGCATCTGCCTGGAGTGGGAGAATCATGGCGACTCCTGACTCAGCTTCTTTCTCCCAGCATTCTGTTCTGTTTACTCCTCCCACCTATGTTTTAACCTATGAGGGCCAAGCAGTTTCTTTATTGCTTAACCAATGAAATCAACAGATTGATATATGACACTCCCACATCAGGAGACACTTCCACACGTTCTTCAGGGAGCACCGTGCTTAGCTATGGCTCTTTGTGATACTCACACAGCAAGCAGTTAGATGAACTAGCGTGCACAAAATGAACACGGAAACACAAAAGACCAAAAATTAAGGGATACAAAAGAAGCAATACAAAGAGGGACATTCACAGCAGCAGGAACCTACCTCAAAGAAACAGAAAGATTGATTTGGGTATAAGGCCAGGGACAAGCGCCAGGGCCTTAGGTTCAATCCTGAGCACTACAATAAATGAATACAACTAATATCTGTAAATAGATTTCAAATTAGCAAACTAGTAATGCTTCTCAAGGAACCGGACCAGCAAAGGAAAGAAGTACCGAAGATCAGAGGAGTAATAGACAAGAAAAACAATACAAAAGACCAAGGAAAAAGAGTCATTTTGAAAAGATAAACAAAACTGACAACATTTTAGATGTATTAATCAAGGGTGGGCACTGGGGAAGACCCGACCCAGACAGAGGTGAGAGAGAGAGAGAGAGAGAATATGCAAGGTTGTTTTTGAACTGTGGTGGCAGGTGAATCACTTTTTGGGTAACTGTAGCAGCAAGCCAGAAGCTGCAGGACTACTCCATATGAGCACCATATGCATGCCTGAGGTACCTGTGCAGGGTCAAGCCAGCACATTGGGTACCCTGAAGCAGCAACACAGGACACACAAGCACCCAGAGGATGTGCAGCAAGGTCCCTTCAGCAGTCCGCCTCTCGTTTCCTGCAGGCAACTCTGTGGTCTGCCCCTTAGAGTTTCTAAAAATAAGTTGCCACCAATTCAATTACACAACTACATGAGTATTTACAATTACATTGTGGTCCTTGCCTGAATTAAATCAACTTCTCTTTTATTGTGGGAGGAGAGGGACCAAATTTCTTTGCAAGTACAAAGCACCAAAACCAGTCCAAGGCTCACCTTTCTGTATCACCACCACCCAATCCTGAGACAGAGGGCTTTGCAGAACATGCCCACCTACTATGCCAGTCATCAGAATTCCAACCTATCCAGCCAAGAATTTCTCAGTTTCACCTAAAGGGCAGACAGACCTTTCTGCTCCACTATTCTTGCCAGCACTCTCATGCCAGCTGCTACTTACCTCCAAGTTCTGCCAGAGAGCTTTGCCCAGAACAAACCCTGCTCTTCCTATAGTGTTAGGCACGATAGGTTGTTTTTGTTTTTGTTTTGCTTTCATGGCTTCTGGTTTAGCTGACAGATTTGAGTCCGGTAGCTCTTCCTCTGATCTCCTTTCCCCAAACCACAGGCAGTCATAACCCTGTTTCTATAGAGAGAGGTGAGTGAGAACTTTAAAATACGCCACGGCTAATCCTCTGGAAATCCAACAGAGCATCAACTAGAAACGGTAGGAGGACGAATCCCCTCCGAATCCCAAACATGTCTAGGACTACACGAGCAGAGAAGCCCCTTAACTTAGAGAACATATTAAACCCACCACAAGCTGAGACTAGAACACATTGAAAATGCATTTAACATGCCTCGCCTACCAAAACAGCATGGCTTGGTCTCCCTGCTGTAAAAACACAAGAATATCTGCATCGCCCTTCAGTTGGCCAGACCCATCCAACACAGAGCCTACTATAATAACATGTAGAATAGGTCACATTGAATAATGTACTGATAGACAGCAAAGAAGTCGTCCGAAATGGTTCCATACCATTGTGAGCAACACTATTAAACAAAGGGATCCGCATAATTCAGCAACAAGACTTTGGCTTGAAGGGAATCCCATTTGCCCACATCTTACTCATTGAAAATTAAATGAGCCCCTTCCTCAATCAACAAATATAACCCGGCAGAGAAAAGCAAGACCTACAAAATAACAGAAAATACATTGTCGAACTAAAAGGCTTATCTCCCTCACGTCACTGCTTACTCCAGTATCCTGGGAAGGATTCCTGGAGTCATTACTGCCCCTGGGACTAGTGCACTGGGGCTCAGGAAGGGTGCTGGTGGCAGAGGCACCGGAATCCATGGAACATGGACAGCAGGAAAAGGCTCCAAGTTATCTCCAGGCCTGCAACACCCAAGCCCGCCCACATCCCCAAGGGGCTGCAGTTTGCATAGTATAAATATTTCCTAAAACGCAGAGAAAGGGAGGCAATTTTCAAAAGCAAAGGGCATAATTCTAGCACTCTATCACTTTTAAATGTGACTCAGTAACTTCCACATGGACTTGCTCTGTGTACTAGCCAGTCTTCGTATGTAAATAGAAAAATATTCACACTTGCAAAGGCTTAATCTTGAATCTTAAATCTGGCTTTCACCCCACGTGTGGCCACATTCCGCCCATGCCACCGCACCTTTAAGAACATTACCTTTCTCTGATTACACGTTGTTTCCCCAAGCTCTCCTATCTGTTGTGACTTTCTTGAGGGCGAGGGCGATGTATTGTTTTCACAATTGTGTCTCACCCTAGCCCTTCCCTCCAAATATCAACCCTTTGCTTAAGGCACCTTGCAAAAAGCATTCCACGTGATACGTACGTGGAGGTGCTTTGTACTACACATATTTATTTTTGAAAGTTTTATTTTCATTTCAAGTGTCTCTGTGTGTGTGTCTATGGGAATCTGTGTGCTTGTCTGTGCTGCGGTACGAGCACATGAGCGTGGGTACCCACAGCAGGCCAGATCCCCTGGAGCTGGAGTTACAAGTGATTGTAAGCCACCCAACAAGGGTGTTGGGAATTAAACTTGTATCTTCTGGAAGAGCAGTAAGAACTCTTAACCACTGAGACATCTCTCCAACCCCTCTCCATGTTTCTAAGTAATCTCATGGGCTGCATTTGCCTCACTTTAGAGGCTGAAAAGACAATGGGACCGAGTCACCTTACACATGCCCAGTGTACCATTGCAACAGCAACTCTACTTCCTTCATATTTCCCAACAAAACAAGCATCTATCTAGACATCCATGATATCAAGGCATATCGATGTCATTTATACTCATACACTGAAGCTAACTTGAGATACGACACCTCCCAGACACAAACGAATGATTCTACAACAGCCTTTAAGGCTCGAAAGCAGCCATCAACCAATACATGTGACCCTTGAAACCAAATTATTCCATATATATTGAAAGGGACCCGTAGGCATGTGGCAAAGGTGACTTTCCTTGGCAACAGTGACTATGGAGTTCCTATCTGCTTACTTGTTAATGATTGAAGGAGCAGCTAGGTGGAGGAGATTTCAAATAAGATTTCAAGGAAGCCAATATCCATTCTGGCCCCATCTTGGGATAATGCTTTCTTGTAAAAGGGGGCCGCTCTATAAGGCTGTCATGTTCAAAATTTAAATCCAAAACAATCGTGAAATCCCTTTGTGCCTTCCTGCTTCCACCCTGGTCGATGTGCATTTGTGCCTTGCGCTTACGTAAAGGCTACTCCACCCATTTTAAGGGCCTAATGGATTCTAGGGAATTTATTGTCCCATTCTAATAGGACCTGGTGGGACAAGCTCAAAGGTTAGATTCCTCAACAGAAGTCCAGATTCCACTATGACGGCTCCTGTGGGCTTTCCAAAAGTCCCCTGCTAATCTCAAAGTACACTATCTACTAAGAATTAAGATTTTTGCAGGGTTTATGTTTTAATGCTGTAATTGGATACAGGCTGTGATCCTGGATCTAAAATGTCCTTTAAAGTAATTTTTTTTATCCAAAAATAAATCACATCTGCTGACATGGCTCACTGTTTTTGCAATCAATGTTACTTCCAGTAAGTCTTGAAGGACATTTCTCTGAGCACATCGTCCCCACCTACACTGGAAGCAGAGAGTCATCTACATCCCAGGTCCGGGCCCCTGGTGGCAGGCACACACTCTATCTTGTCCTTGTCCATGGTTTTATACACCCTAAATATCATTATTTTAAAAGTGATTTGCTTTTCACTGGGCATGGAGGCTCATGCCCACAATCCTAACCCTGAAGAGGATGAGGCAGGAATACTGTTGTAAACTGGAAGCCAGGCTGGGTTATAAAGTGATACGCTGTCTCAAACAAAACAATAAAACCAGAAATCACCAGACAAACATGAGTTAAAGTTTCTTACATTCTTACTGTATTCATATGCAATAAAATGCATGATAAACGGTGAACAAGCTGCAATTTTCTCTAATGCATCTTTCAACTTATTTGAAATAGATCTTACCATAGTACTTTATCTTCAAATAATATTCTGTCCTTAGGGCTACTAATCCGGTTTAATCATTCTCTAAATGTCAGGTACTAAAATTATTTTTAGCCTTTCATCATTATTATTAACATTGCTCTAACAACATTTTTCCCAGTATTTTTTTTTCCTGTGCAGACAGACATCACTGGCCAGGCACGGTGGGACAGCCTGTAGTCCCAGAACTTGTTAGGCTGAGGCAAGAGAATCTCACTTCCTTGATTTTTAGGCAAGCCTGAGTTACAAAGGGAGACCCTGTCTCAAAACAAAGAAAAAAAACAACAACAAAATGAATTACTGGACCAAGGGTATGTTCAGTAAAATGGCTTTTGTTGGCCTCTTTAGGGCAGTATATCTTTTTTTTTTAAATTTTAGTTCTAGAGTTCAAATCAGTACTGCACTAGCTCGAATGATAACTATTATGTGTAAATGCATAATTTCGCAGTCATATCAACCTTGTAGCATAATTTTATTCTTTAACCTATCACATTAGCTTCATTGCCTTCATTATGATAGGTGATTACTTGCTTTTTTTAATGCACAAAAAATGATAGCTTCTAATCTTTGGCCACTTGTCTAAATAAAGATTGATTTTACATAATTACTTTTTATAATTTGAAGACTACCCTTCCCATACATTTGATTAAATCCTCTCTCTGTATATATTTCCATATAGTTCTTTTAAAGAAATCTTTTTTTTTTTTTTTACTTTTTTTTTTGTGGAGGAAAGGTTTTAGCTAACTTCCACATCACAAAGGAGGTCAGGACAGGAACTCAAGCAGGATAGGAACCTGAATGCAGGAGCTGACACAGATGCCATGGAAGAGTGACGTGTAACACTATTTTCAATACAACTGGCCATATAAGGAAATTATCTTTCTTTTATATATTGGCTAAGTAAATTTGACTCAAGATATCTAATGTATCCTAAAAATAAGCCAAAGTATGCTTTCCCTTAAATACCAAATTAGCTATTTACTCTTATTCTTAATAATCATTAATTTTTAAAAACAAGTATATAAATCAAAAGAGTTCTTAGGGAAAATATTGTGATATTATGGATCTAGTTTGGATATAAGTACCTCCATTTACCCAAACATCTCAAATTCAAATTAAACCTTTCCTTATTCTTTCTCTCCTTCTGCACCTCACTGCTCATTAGTACACTCTGTATCTTTCAATTAGCACTGGATAGCAAAGAAGATTTTTAAATGATGGTTGAGCACGTCAATGCCATTAAATGTAGGAAAATTGGTAACTGTGGCATGAACTGTCGCCTGTACAGGTCTCTGAGATTTATTGGTTCAAGCACTAAACCATCTTTAGGGAATGTGCATACAGGCAAACAAGTTCACTTGCTCAGAGAGGACCTGATTTCCCTGGTGGTTCATTCATTCAGATCTTCACCAACCAGAAAAATGTGCTCGACTTTCAAGACTTTATTTTCTGAGGACAGGGTCTTACTGCATCTCCAGTAGTATAGAACTCACTATGTAGACCAGGGAAGTCTAAAACTCATAGAGAACCATCTGCCTTTGCCTCCTGAGGGCTGCGATTCAAGGGTGTGCCCCCCACCAGCTGAAAGTTTCATTATGAGAGACAAGGCAGCAAGTTCTTACTGAACATCCTTTCCTGACACTCAATTGCTAAAGGCTTCTCATCATACTAGATCACCCCCAGATCTCGTTTATAAAGCCTTACACCTGCCTTGTCCCATGTATGCTTGCCTCCCTTCTCTGCCCCCACCTTGGGATATACTGATTCTTCACGCTGGCTTACATGGGTCAAACTATCTTTGGGCCTCAGGACTTTGTACTTACTATGCCTTCTGTTTGGAAAGGTTTCTCTCATATCTGAATAGTATTACCTCTGCACTCTGAGTCTATGTCATAACTTAAAATATTTGCTTCTCCTTGAAATTTACATGTTGCAACCCCCACCAACCCTCTGTGTGTGTGTGTGTGTGTGTGTGTGTGTGAGCATAATTGTGAAAATGGAATCCTCATGAAGGGTATTAGTGCTTTGTAAAACAAACAGAGCAAGTATGCTTCCTTTCCTTCTGCCAACTGAGGATTCTTACTTTTCTGTTCCATTGGCCTCCCCATCTAGAATAATACTAGTGCCTAGGAGTGTGATAATAGGCATTAACTACCTTGCTGGTTTCTAACTGGACATATGCTACGTACTTCTTCAAACAATGGCATCACAAAACAAATTAAGCTATCTTAGGATCAAGAAACACCCACTGTATGTGCTCTGAGGTGTCCCAGCCATCAACCTGGCATGAGATATACCGGGCAGCCTACCTTACAGAGATGGTTATGTCGCTCAGCCACCTGGCTTTGAAATCTGACTTCATTCATCCACTTTTAATACCTCTGGTCCTCGATTTTCTCTTCAGTAAAATGGTGATGACATCATCTACCCTCAAGGGTTTCTCTGAATATGAAGTAAGTTAATGCATGGTTATCACTTAGAAAGTGCCTAGATTATAATAGACACCCAACTTAGTCTGGGCACACATTGCCAGGGTGCCGTCACTGTAGCCCCGCCCTCTCTCCTCCCCTTTCTTCCTTCCCATCTTTAACCACAGACAAGTTCTCCAGTATTTATTTCTTAACAATCAGTTTCTACCACCTACTTATTGTAGCAATTTTGTGTCATTTGTGTCTCTGTGCTGTCAGTGACCAAACGTCCTCATGAGAACTAACTCCTCCTATCCCTCTTAATTCCATTCTTCTAAGACGGCTGTTCTTAAATTGTATGCTTTGGGTCTTGGTGATTATTTCAAACTTCTTGGTGGAGACTTAAATCCTTAGGGCTTGGTTCCCATTGCACACTCTCCCAAGGTTAACATACTGCTATTTTAATTCTTATGTTCAGTGACTTCGTAGTTTTAAGTACAAGTCTCTCTGTGTTTCTGCTCATCTTTATAGTATGTCTTCAGACATACGGCAGGATTATCAATGTAAAAACTCACAGTTAAAGATGACAATGTTATATAGTAAGCACAGTTAACTCCTAAAGATAGCAATTTAAAAACACAAGGTACCTGTTTGAAAGACCAGTTAAGATGACCACAGTGAACAAAACTCATCATAGCAAGCACGGATGAAGAGTCAGAGCATCTGGGACCCAGTGCTGCCAGCAGGGATGCAGGTGCCATGGTATGGATCCAGCAGCTTTTAACCGTTAAGTTCTTCTCCCCATTGAGCAGATGGGGATAGGAACACCGCTGCCTTCTTATCTCTGCTTCAATAGCTCACTTCCCATCAGCTCGCCTTTGACTTTGCAGTCAGAACCGAGCCACACTCAGTCCACAGTTGGACCAAAAAACAGCTCAGCTATGGACATGATGAGACCACTGTACTCATGCCAGGATGAGCAAACAGTTCGGATCTTAGTGTCATATTAACAGAGCTAATGCCCTGACTACAGACCCAAAGATTCCTATTCCAATGTGTTAAACTCTGAAGGCAGAGAGCACAGCCAATGGGCTGTGGGGCAGTCAGACATTAGGATGTCCACATAAGATATATCTTTCATACATACTTGCTTTCTTCACACAAACATCCCCTACAATGCCATGCTCTCATAAAGGTAATCTCCTGTAATTGGACACTTTATTAAGTGGGAACGGATGGGCAGAAAATGCAGCAAGTTTCCTCTGGGGAATCCTGTTTGCGGAGAACACATCAAGAGCAGGCTTGACCAGTGCCCACTGTGAGGTCCTTCAGCTGACAGGCCAGGAGGATGGCTCTGCTGGAAGTCCCAGAAGGTTCTTGAGAGTGCTGGCCTGTGGCCAGCTCTGACAGGTAGACACGTGCAAACTCAATAACAGCACTGGAAACTCAATAATCTCTGAAGCCAGAGTCACATGGTGGCCAGTCTCAAAGTCCCCTTGCCAGTGGTATCAGTGCAGAAACATGAGATGCGATGTCTTGTGGGCATGGCAGCTCCAATTTTCTATTAGTCACCCAAAATAGTTTCTCCCATCTTGATCAGGTATTCCCCTTCTCTGTAAGTCTGATCCCTCTGACAGCTGGCATGTACCACTGGGCTATAATATTTTTATTACTGAAATTTGCACTGGGCGTTTGAGGAGTCCAATTAAATTCAAACGCCTTAAAAATTTCCCAGGTGCATGGCTTCTGAGAGCGTCTCTCTCACACTCAGCCTCAACAGCAGCACTCACTGAGACATGGACCCCTGTGAGTGTGGCCTGGTGCTAGGCTCGCTGCAGTGTGCTAAGTTCCGCCCACACAAGAAGTAGATACTTATTTAATACTGGGAGCATCACCTGCTACTCTCAGCCTTAGCCAACCAATCACAGGCTGTTAACCAGCATTGCTTTTTCTTTAATGAATAAACACGTGTTTTACTTTCTCCTTTGCACCTGTATCAAGGGCGTGTTTCAACTCAGAAAGTCTTGGCAGTCTTCAATGAGATGCTATCTTCCCAACCTCGCGCTCCAGGGCTAGGAAAGGAAGCATCTTTACAAGGGCCCTTGGTCCAGATCTGCTAACCCACCCTTGCTATAAAAGTGAAGCCCTGAGCGTGACCTCTTTCTGTAATCCCTATAAAACACATTCTCTTCTGTATGGGACACTTCTGTTCTGAGGACCTCAAAGGCCATCACTCGATTCGGCCTCTCAAATGGATCATGCCTTTGATCACGCTCAAGAGCCAGGGTTTAGATGTTCATTCTACGGATGACAAGAAGAAAAAGGCAGGAACGAGGTCAAGCCACTTGACCAGGGGTCACCAAAGTGTCAGCATAAGGAATGGATGAGTCAGGATTGTGCTTCTCTGAACACGGTGCTCACTGCATTCAAATTCAACTTGGGCAGATATAAGCAAATGACCTTTAGAAGCACAGGAAGCTTGCTTTAACACACCAAGAGATAAACTCCTCTTGCAAGCAGGTAGGAAGGAGCTGCCAAAAGACATTTTCTTCCTTTAGAGTCTAAAGTCACAATAAAGGCGAGTCACAAGAAATTTACACTGGTCTTTGTGAACTTCTTAGTACTTCAATTTCTTTTCTTCTTTTTTAAAAGTAAGAAATAGAACAATAAGCTTGCAAACATTTTTTGAAGCAGGCATTTTCAACTTACTTCAAGGCATATCGACTGCTACAAACCCTACAGAAGTTTAAGTTTCCATTTTCCCTTTGTTCTTCTGAAGGGGGATCAAAATAATAGATAAAACACAGCAGCAGCGTCTAGGGTGTGGAAGGCGCAGAAGCCGTTAAGTTGGGTGGGAAGAGAGAACAGGCAAAGATGTGGTCCCTGACGTCAGGACTTGAGTCTGCTTAGAGAGATAAGCTTCAAGGCAGTGACAAGCCAGCCTCAGGGGAGAGCTTCAGGAGTCACAACAAGAAGAAGAAAAATGCCAAAGAAAAAGTGGGCTTGAGAAATTGCTTCTGGGAAAGTAGGTATTCGGATCAGTGGGGTCCCAGATGCCTTCCAGAACAACTGAATATGTATTGCACCATGACAATTAGATGCCATTTCCTCAAACAGAGAAGAAAATAGAAGGCAATTCAGTAATAAAAAAAGAGTCTGAGCCAAGGTATGAGGTAATTAAATTGCAAATTAAGATGAGCAGACGGTATGCTCTGTTACCCACACCTTTTCAGGGAAGTTCTATTAATCCCAAACCTCTAACAGCTCACAAGCATTCTAACTACCATGGCTCCACCATCTTTCCTTCCCTCCTCCCTCCGGAGAGTCCGCAGGTGTCTCAGCAGTATCTGCTCCCATGGCTTGGATCAGCGCCCACAACCTGTTACCTTACCACAGTCACCATTTCCTACCACTCCCATGACAGCCCCACCCGGCCTAGACCATGGGCCTCTTTACTGGGACTGTCCAAACTGGGACTCATCAAACTTCATGTCTCCAGAGACCATGCTGCCTCTTCTCCACACACTTTCCCCAGAGAAGCATTTCTTGCCACTCTTCTAAGCGCTCAGCTAAACACCAAAGATGTGCTTCCTTTGACTCCTAATGTTCTCCTAACATTCCCATCTCAGTGGGTCAACACCTCCAAGTCTCCCATCTGCTCCCCCTTTCGCTGCGCTCACTCCCTTTACCGAGGTCTCAGATCGGTCATTAGCCTCTCTGGCCCTGGCTTATTTCCTTTCAAACCCACTTCCCCACACTGCTCACATGACTGAGTGAAAACACGACCTCATCACCTGGGCTCAACTCTTCTTGTTGCACCATCTTCAGAGAGAAAGCTTTGAACACAGCGCAGCTACTGTGTCCATGGGGGGTCCCCAACACACCACGTCCCAGGTCCTCCCAGCCGTTCTTACACACACCCCCAACACCAAGGCATGCAAGTATAAAGCACTACGATCTACGGTTCCCTATGGCGAGTGTTGTATGTGGTGTACAGCTGCTGTCCCTGCTCTAATACCACACTCATGATGACAACAACAGTGAGAAAGGATGGCCAACAGTCATGTTAGACCAGACTGTGGATGCTTCAATGGAACAAACCAAGACACATAAGGGTTTGGCGGTGGGGGTGGCGGCAACACAAATGAAGCTCCAGGAGCAAGTAAAAATGAACAAAGGAAAAGGGGGACATTAAGGTGCTTGGGGAGCTGCTGAAGGAGGGCAGTTAAGAGGGGCTGGTATAGGGAAGAAGTGAGGACAGAGAATAAATATCTTCTTAAGGTTAGCGGCTTAGAAGCGAGACGGCCGCAAGTGTCTAAATCTGCAAAGATAGTAACTGTGAAAAAACGCTGAACCTGGGGAAAGAGGCAGGCTGGGGTTTCCAAGGGTTCCTGGGCTCACGCTTACGCCTCACTGTGAAAAAACTCAGGGTCTTAAGAGCAGAGAGTCAGCAAACGAGGCACGTGAGGTCATGAAGTTGTCTCAAATATAGCACACCCCCTGCCCCCGGGCAAAAAAAAAAAAGAAGTTAGGATGGAAAAAGAATTGACAGCACACAAGGCCACTCATTGGGACAAGGATTTGAAAAGGTGTTCAGGCTAGAAGATGGATGGTTCACATTTTCAAAGGAAAGGGTAAACCAGATTAGCAAAGTAAGTTATAGCTTATAAAAAAATGGATTCGGCAAATATGAACTGCAGGTTGGCCCTGGGCTAGGCCAGTGGTTTGCACCTGTGGGCCATGTCTCCTTTGGGGTCACATGTCAGATATTTACATTACAACTCATAACGGTAGCAAAATTACAGCAATGAAATAATTTTATGGTTGGGGGTCAGCACAACACGAGGAGCTGTGTTACGCGGTCGGTGGCAGCATCAGGAAAGTGGAGACTCGCTGGGGTAGACGCTGTTTTAAGCACTGGGGACGCGAACGTGAGACGGTGAGAGGAAGGTGACAGTTAAGTGAAGGATGCGGACGAGGTCACGGGCAGAGTGTCCATCAACTCTGAAGCTGCTCAACCCAGGTGGAGGACACAGCGCTGAGCTCCAAACTGCTGCGAGAAGTTCTGCCACGTGTGGGAAATGATTATTCCTCAGAGTTTGCACAGAAGGAAGTGATGCATCATGCTTACATTACCAGCTACTGGGTGGGAGACTGTTTCTAAGCTGTTGGTTAACAAAATGATGAAACCCAACCGTATTATAAGCCGAATTTCCATTTTGCTTTCTATAAACAAACATATATGAAAGTCCTGTTTCTCTTGGCACCAGAGGCAGGGCTGCCACTTGCTCCATTTCCCTTTACCCTCACCACTCCATGGAAACCATGCATCTTGGGGAAAACAATAAGTGGGCATCATTTAAAAATAGCTCCCCAAAGCAAGGCCTCGCTTGTTCCCTTTCAAAGACGAATTCTTAGGCCGGAGGAAAACCTGCTTACAGCCTCTTAAAGTGAATTTTTCATCATTCGTTTTCCTTGCTTTGCTGGAGGTTTGCTGATAGGAGGCAGGGAATTTGGGAGACTTCTCTGTGCAATTTCTCCAAGGAAAAGAGAAAGGCGATGTGTCATCTATAGTTCTAAGGACCTAAAAACCGAAAATGAAACTGCCATCAAAATACCCATCCTTTTTACCACTACAATTAAGTGAAATAGAAACATTTAGGAAATCCTGCTTTAGATCAGATAAATTAGCAAACACATGATAAATACTTCATAGAAAATAAAAAGGAAATGATGCCCGCCTCAGCTTTAAAAGGTAGCACTTTGGGAAATGTGCCTGCTATTGGCCTTTCAACTAAGTGCAAAGCAAAGGATTTGAGCAGAGACCTCTTGAGGTCCTCTCTCAAAAACCGCTTATGGGTCATCCCCACTCTTTTTCTCTTTAAGAAACAATAATTTCAGACACTGGAGAGATGGCTCAGCAGCTAACAGCAGTTGTTTCTCTTCCAAAGGACCCAAGTTCAGTTCCCAGTACCCACATCAGGCAGCTCATCACTATCTGCAACTCAAGATCCAGGGAACCTGATGCTCTTTTCTGACCTTGGTGGACGCCTGCATGTTCTTGAATGGACACATGTGTATGCATGTGTATACACAGAGAGAGAGACAGAGACAGAGACAGAGACAGAGAGAGACAGATAGAAAGTCTTTAAAAAATGAAAAAGAGCCATTTCAACGTATAAGGAATGAATCTTACAGAGTCACATTTTAGAAAACATAGGTATTATGTAGTCCCTAAGTCACAACATGGTCTCAACAGCCTAGCAAGGAATGAGTAAAGCTATTGCTGGCCAGAGTTACAAGTCTGAACACTTGGTCTGCAGCTGAACGCACTGTTTTAGAAAGAAGAAGAACCTTTGGCACTGGTCTAGCTGAACAGCATAGCATAGCAGGGTAGGCCTCCAGCCTGGGTCTAGCTTTCTCTGTTTCCTGGGTTGACCACCTGAGGCACTGCCACTGTAAGTGTCCTTGGCACAGACCTGCTTCATCCACTACGACTTCCTTGTCATGCTGAACTTTATTTCCTGAACCTGGAACCAGAAGAAATCCTCTTTGAGTAGAGCGTCCTTAAAATAAATGAATGAAATCAGAGGGAGTTTCGGAATAACAAACCGGGGCCAATGGGTAGGGAGCAAAGAACACCGCATGCCCCATCAAAGGCTACATTCTGCTCTGTGCCATCTTACAAAGGCGGGGAAGAAGATGCGACAACTTTGGGGAGGTTTTCTAGTTGAAAAATGTCTAACATCAATGTTGTACTTCAAGGGACAGTCAGCCCTCTGCAAATAGGAAATGTAGTCTAGAAATAAAGCAGCCTGCCCAGAGGTTCTGTGCAACCACAGGGTCGCTCAATCGATCCCTTTTCATTTTGTGCTTATGTGGTCAGTTAATATGGGAAGACAATACAACAATGAAGTTCAAATGCAGGGGAAAAAAAACACTCTCAAATTGTCCTTGACATGTTCCCCTCCCCCTCTTTGGTTTTTCAAGACAGGGTTTTTCTGTAGCTTTGGAGCCTGTCCTGGAACTTGCTCTTGTAGACCAGGCTGACCTCAAACTCACAGATCTGCTTGCCTTTGCCTCCCGAGTGCTGTGATTAAAGGCGTGTGCTACCACTACCCAGCTCCTTGACATGTTTTTAAGAAAGGGTTTTATTTGTTTTGTTTTTATTTATTTCTTTCTTTTCTTCTTTTTTTTTTTAAAGAGTATTTAGGCTCTTGTTAAAAATAACATAGCATAAACTTTAGGGTGAACATTATGTGAAAAAAATACAGAAATGCTCAATTTAAAGGTCGTTGTTCATTGCTGAAACTTATGACTCCTGCGAGAGAAGGTGGCTTTATGAACCTCTCTCCTCAAGGTCCAAATTCCAACAGGTGTCTACTCTCCATGACTCACCTTGCCTTTCTGACAGAAATAAAACTTTATGGGGAGAGCCTTCACTTGGTCATTAACTCCCCATCTTCTGGTTGGCACATACAGGCCAAGAGTCCTAGATATGAGGCACACCACAGATGGCATGGGAGGTAACAGGAGATAAGACTCGCGCTTTCTACATACAGTGGAAGTAATGCCAATCGAATGCATCAAGGCCAGTGTTTATTAGAACTTAGAGGTAGGAGGGAATGTTCCGGAAAATAAGAGTATACTTCATATACTGTGGACATGCTCTTTCATGAAACCATTTTTTTTAATTATAAATATTATTTACATAGCTTTGTTTTTATTTGTTATGGTCATCATTGACTGTATTTCTTTAAGGGCATTGACTGCCATGCCAGACTGAACTCCTGTGTTCCCCCAGAGTTATGTTGAAATCTAACAGCTCTCATCTTAAAAGGAGTAAGAGATAGTCTATTCTGGAATCATTCTGAGTGACCATAGCCCAGGAACAGAGATTTAGGTTACCCCAAGTTTCATGGGGTTTTTATAGTTTTTAGGGCAGAGAGCCACAGATCAAGGCACGTTAAAAATGCATTGGTGGGTACACCAGAGAGGTGGGTACATCAAGATGGGGGGAGGTTTTCTATGGGGCTAAAGTGTTATCTGATGCCACTCTTAGTTCTTGGATTAGTGGAAGCCAGTGTTCTGATAAGGTTATAATAGCTTCTAAGAGGTTTTTATTTATTATCATGCGGTATCAGTTCAGATACAGATACCAGATACAGTTATCAGAGTGGGATAAAAAAAAAATTGGGGCTAAAACTAGCCCAAGATAAAGTAACTAGCCTCTGAAGCTACAAAATTCCAGTCTCTCAACAGAACTGAAATTCCAATCAGTCCATCTCTGCAGACACAGAATCCTAGAAGTTTTTTGCTCATAGCCAGACAGAGCTTTATGTCAGGAATTTTTGATCATAGTGGTTAAGAGCACATACTGTTCTCCCAGAGGACTCAAGTTTCATTCCCAGTACCACATCAGGAAGCTCACAGTAGCCCATGGGTCTAGCTCCAGGGGTATCTGATGTTTCTAGTTTCTGTGGGCACATACTCACAATAGACATACAATACACACACACGCACAGACACACACAATTTAAGTTAAATCTTAAAAAAGCAATCTTCACATGGTTCTCCACCTCTCTTCCTGCCATATAAGAATATAATGTGAGACTAGCTCTCCACAACTTCAACCCAGAAGCCAACCATGCCAGCATTCTGATCTTGGGCTTTCAGCATCCAGAAAGAACCACCAGAAATAAATTCTGTTGTGTATAAGCCATCTAGTTGGGGGTACTTTGTAACAGCAGACTGAACTGAAATAGGTGGTTATCTTTTCACTGACTTTCACAGGGTCTCACTATAGTGTCCTGGCTGTCTGTAAATTTATTCTGTAGCCCGGGTTGCCATGGGATCTGTGACCCTCCTGCCTCAGCAACCTAATATCTGGGATCGCAGGTCTGTACCAACAGGCCCAACAGGTCAGGACATCTTATCGGTTCTCTGAGCATCATCAAGATGAATGCTTTAGCATGGAAATGCTTTCCTTGACAGCAGCTTGTTTTTGTGGATGCAGGGAATATTGATGTTCTCCTCTTTGAGTAAATGTTCTATTTTGTCATGGGAGCATACATGCAAGCCTTTTCAAAGTCATGTTATAGAGTGTGGCATCCTCTTTGACTAGGAGCCACTTGACGCCCATTGGTGCGCAATGAGAGGCCAGCCCTCCCACCACTGGTCCCACCTCTATCTTCTCTCTGACTCACAAGAATGTCCGACTTTCACATCCTTTCCTCCATTGCAATTTTAGTTTAACTAACTCATATGGTTCCAAGTTTAGAGTTTTAAAAGGGTCTATGATAAAAAGCTTTCCTTCATCCCTGTTCCCAGGGAGCCAATTCATCGTCTCGGGAGCATCATCCTCGAAATGACTACGGGCAACCTTTCTTGGGAATAATTACATTACAGAAAAGCTGATCACAACAGTTACGCTACCAAGCAGCAGAAAGCTGGAGAAAGTCCACGGGCAGCATTAAAAATGTGCAGTGGCGTGCGGGACATCTGTGCATTTCCTCTCTCTCTCCTGGGATTTTGCAAAAGTTTTGCTTTGTTTTTCAAGAGATGAAAGCAACGCTACTCGTTTGATGTGTCCATTCGACACTTTTAGATATGAAGGCACTGTGCTGCTAAGGACATCATGGGGGAAAGACGCTCACGGTGTGCAGTCTACCCTTCTGACGCTGAGGGCTTCTAGGGGCACTGAGTTCAGCAGACACAGCACCGAAACCCTTCCCAGGGAGCAGGCAGCCCTGTCTTTGATAGAAAGGTGGTAAGAGCCTCCTTCCAAAGCCACCTGAGGACTACCCCAACATATGGCTACTCTAGGCACGGCACATCCCAGACCGAGCCACACAGGGCTATGGGGAAGGTCAGTAATGAGCTGGTGTTCAGCAGGACTGATCACCAAATAGTACAGAAGAGACCACTTAGCCGGAGACTGGAGTGACAGAGCTTGGACTCCACAGAGCCCTTCAACCAAGTCCGTTGTCAAAAATGCTCTTATAGAGTAGAGGACAACAATGCTACATCTTGACAATGACAATGAAAAAAACTAAGCCAGGCGGTGATGGCATACGCCTTTAATCCCAGCACTTGGGAGGCAGATGCAGGCAGATCTCTGTGAGTTCGAGGCCAGCCTGGTCTACAAGAGCTAGTTCCAGGACAGGCACCAAAGCTACAGAGAAACCTTGTCTCAAAAAAAAAAAAAAAAAAACAAAAAACAACAACAACGACAAAAAAAAAAAACCAATGAAAAAACTGCCTGCTTTTAACCCATGTCTTGATTACTTGATCGAGTCTGAATTCAAGTGTAATGGAATCAGTTGTTTAATGGAGGAAATTTCAAGATGGCGTAATATTCAGGCAGCAGTACAGTTACTACTCACTACATTTACTGAGGCTTACCAATGAGAATTCAAGTCACAAAGACTGGTATGGAAAAGAGTGGATGGACCAGGAGAGCGAAGACCAGTGGTTCTCAACCTTCCTAATGCTGTGACCCTTTAAGACATTTCTCAAGTAGTGACCACCCGACCATAAAATTATTTTCATTACTACTTCATAACTGTAACTCTGCTACTGTTATGAATCAATCATAATATAAATATTTGAGGGGAGTTTTTTGGTTTATTTTTTGAGACAGGGTTTCTCTGTAGTTTTGAAGCCTGTCTTGTCCTGGAACTCACTCTTATAGACAAGACTGGCCTCGAACTCACAGAGATCCACCTGCCTCCGCCTCCCAAGTCCTGGGATTAAAGGCGTGCGCCACCATTGTCTGGCATAATATTTGTGTTTTCTGATGATCTTAGGCTATCCTTGTAAAAGGGTCATTCGATCCCCCAGAGGGGTTACAACCCACAGGTTGAGAACCATTGGTATTGACAAAGCGTCTACTCTCCTTAAAGAGAGTAGCCCAGGTAAGGAGAACTCTACCACTTTGCAGTGGCAAAAAAGAAATTGTCTTGAAGGCAAGATCCTCTTTCCTGTCCAATCAAATTCAGTCAAGAGGAGGAAGACTGAACTTCGTGAAAATGCCACCAACGGGGTGTTGTCTGCTGGGAAATAATCACCTGGGGAAGTGTTTTCCCAGGTTTAGTCACCAAGGTACCCAGAAATCACTACAGCTGTGATAAAGGAGGCCACACTACATCACCATCTGGCAACAGAGCTTGGCAACACTGTCCATATGGTCCTGAATTTACAGGCGTGAAATATCAAAAGTTACGGAGTCACAGAAGTTTGCACCAAAGTTCAAGAAGGTCACCGAGGTCAGGTAATGTACGGCCTGTCGGATTTCTTGTAAGGGGGACCTTGAGAGGACACCCTGTGAAGCTGTGAAGGCAAAGCCCAAGCTGCAGTGGAGACCCCAGAACATCGGCCATGTCAGGACCATAAGGTTCACCAGGAAAGCTGTAAGGCACAGTGTGGAGCTGGCTTAAGGGGGCAGAACAGGAGGCGCGTGGAGTGACTGAAGGCTGTTGGAACACTAAGACTATCAGGAGCTCTAGATGCTGGACCTGGAACTGAAGCATGTGGTACTTGCCCTGCTCATGTTCAGTTTTGCTTGGTCTGCTCATTCCCCACTGTGCTCCCAGTCACCGCTTCACGGAATGAGGTTGTTTGTTAGTGTCATTGTATGTTGGATATATGGAGCATGTCATTTTATAAGGGAACAAGGTAAGAGGCTGTTTTGAGTTCTGGAGGAGACTTTGGACTTTTGAGTAGTGATGAAACAAAAGCCTATGAGAAATTCTGGGTTGAAATGAATATATTTTTGCAGTATGGGATGGCCAGGAGCCTGTGGGGCCAGAGATGCAATGTCATGACTTGAAGCGATGCACTCAGCGACAAGGGCCACATAGGGCAGCCCATCTTCATCTTTAATTTGACTGGTTTGGAATCACCTTAGAGGCAACACAGCTCTGGGTATTTTGGGGGTGTTTCCAAAGACAACCACCATCCAACAAAATGTTTATTTATATTAATCTTCTTGCTAAAGAAGACAAGTAACTAAACAGGAGTCTTAAACTATATTAGTTTTTCTAATTACTTTAAGAAAATGAAACTACATTAAAAAGTTGGAGTCTATTGAATAAAGCCTGTTTCGAGTGATAAAGAGACACCATAAAGTCCTGGATCTGCTTTCCACCAGTCTGGTTGGTATTCCTAAAATGACTCAGAAAGAATAGAATCACTGAATAATTAAGAAACATCCTGAGATTTTTAAACATTAATTTGGAGGTGGCTGACACATTTTAAAATTTCTCACCACTCATCATATCCCTAAACCCAAGAATATCAACATAAACAGCACAGGATAAAACCCAAGACTATCAACACAAACAGAACAGGATGCCAAACCTTTCCCACTGACGGAGAGTTGCCTAACACCTGCGACAATGCTTCCTACTCCCTCAAAGAGGTCATATGATGGTGGGCACAGATTCAGCAACAACAAAAAAAAAAATAAGAGGTATGAATTAAGCATGAGAAACTCATTACATTGCTGGGCGGTGGTGATGCACAACTTTAATCCCAGCATTTGGTAGGCAAAAGCAGGCGGATCTCTGAGTTCAAGGCCAGCCTGGTCTACAGAGTGAGTGCCAGGACAGACAGGACTATACACAGAAATCCTGTCTCAAAACCAAAAACACAAAGAAAAAAAAGAAACCCATCCCACAGCATGTTCAATCCATGGTATTTCTCGCGCCAGTCTATCTGCGAAGCAAAGAAACACATTTCTATACATGTCTATGACTAGCGATGTCTTTATGGTGCTTTTGAAACTCATCCATTAGCATCGCTGGATGTAGCTTAAACACCCCCTTCTTCTATACAAAATAGATGAACGTTCTACCATTCCTTTCTCCAAACCTTAGTTTCCCCCCAAGGTAAATTCCATCTCCCAGGCTCCCAGCACTCACAATTAGAATCCTCACCTGAGACTCATTTCACATCCCAAGAGTAACCCAGTTTGAAGAGAATCCATGGATGCACCTTTGCCCATTCTGATGAAGTCATGCACAGGATGATAACGTTGAGAATAAATCAAACAAAACTGAGGTTGGCGCATTTGTTTATTTCTAGTAGGACATGGCTGAAAAAAACAACTTAATGGCATCGCCTATTCTAAAAAATATGCTTGAGGTTGATTTGAAAAACAAAAACAACAAAACAAAAAAAATACAGAAAAATTAGTAAGACAAAATGATGCGAAGGTCCTCCAGTCCTTTCTCTGGATTTCAGCAGAAACACCTCCAGCTTCAGAGATAAGAGTACAAGCGAAGGCTGTGCTCAGCTACATAACGTACTGGGCAGCTCCAAAGAATCAAAAGGACTCCTCCAACTCCAGTCAGTGCGTTACTTACAAAGGGAAATGGTTTTTCTTGTAACAAACAACACATTTAGGACTTGATGTTTGTCAGAGAACAATAAGGAAGGCTGTAGCCATACACACCACACACACACACACACACACACACACAAACACACAATTATTTTTCTGCTTTGAATTACAGTTTAACAGGAGTACAACCAAATGCAAATGAGATGTATGCATATTTATGATTTTACTGGCTGGGTGACAGGGCCACCTTTAGTGGCTGCCTTTATTTACCAGCACAAAACCACCCTGCATTTGTTTCTATTCAAACAAATCCCTTTCTTCAAGCCCTGGATGGAACAAAGTATTAATTATGAATCTGCCAATGTATCTTAGTCATGAAAATGATAGCATATGGATGAGAATGGACATTTATTTAGACAATAATATTTAAAAAACAAACAGAAAACCACTTTAAAATATACCTGCTCCATAAATTACTGGCAAACAAGTTTTCTGAAAATCTCTAACGTTTCTAAAAGTCAAAACTGCACCCTCACAACTTTGAAAGTAAGCCTCCCTAACAATGCTGCATGAGCTCTGGCCTTGGCCCAGCACCCACGTGACCATGAGCCAGTGAGTTTCCTTCCTAACTCTTCAGCTGTCATACCTGTAAATAAATGGCCTATCTCCAAACAAGTTAATGCTGCCATTTAAATTCTTTCTCAAAAGGAAAAAATATCCCACCCCCTAATAAACAGCAAGGTCTATGAGCAGTATTTCAGATCCACTGTGGAAAGAGAACAGTAACTAGGTTGGTTTCACTAATTAGGTTCCTCCTGCAAAACCACGGAGCCAGTGTTAGTTGTTACTGGAAAGCACCTCAGCAACCTTGAGTAAAAAGGAGACAAGTCCGTTCATAAAAGGACACAAGTCAGTTTCTGGGGACGGATCCTTTAGCCAGCTACTCGTTTCTCACAAGAGGTGGACGGGCATGAAAGGGAGCATCATACAGATGGCATGAGGATAGGAAAACCTGCTTCATGAGATGAACTCAGGAGACGACGTGGGTGATCACCAATAGGCTCCCAAGAAGGCACAACTCTCTTCTCACAGGTAAATTACCTTCCATGCTGGGAATTTACATGCGAGGTTCTGTATGTCTTACAGCATGCTTTCCCTATGAAAGATCTCATTCCCTTCTATTAACCGAACAGCTGTGTGTGTGTGTGGGGGGGGGGGGGTATTTACTATATGCAAACTGCAAAACTTTAAAAAAAAATGACTTGGCGGTGGTGGCACATGCCTTTAATCCCAGCATGAGGGACACAGAGGCAGGTGGATCTCTGAGTTTAAAGCCAGCATGGTCTACAGAGCGAATTCCAGGACTGCCAGGGCTACACAAGGAAACCCTGTCTCAAGAAAACCTATTAATTAAATGAATAAATCAATAAGTGTGCACATATACTGTTGAAGTACTGACCCAACTTGTACCCGAGAGTACTTCACCCTGAGTACTTTAACGTCAAACAGAAGCACTAAACAACTTAGATGGGAAATTAAACACACTTGCAGTTTTCTTTCCCTCCAACAAGGTCCACAGTCCAAGTCAGAAAAAGTAAACTGAAGCTGGCATCCATGATCAACTAAGCCCCTTGGCTGACTCAGGGTAGACATTTTCCTACTCCTAAACTTGAGAAGAAAAGGACCCAAAAGAAGTAATACCGCCTTGCTAGACACCACAGAATGCTAAAGCTGGCAAAAGAAACAGAATCCCATAGGCACTTCGTTGTGTATGGGAAAGATTTTAGGCTTGGAGGTGGTAAGTCTGGTACAAAAGTTGTGTTGGAGTTAGGGCCCAGGTCACCAAACAGCACTCTGAACAGCATGACCTCATCCTGATCAGAAGTGGGACAATGACAGAAAACACAAAAGCACCAAGCTGCCAGGAGATTAGATGAACTCTCTGGTCAGAACCTCCAGGCAAAGGAGAAGCGAGGCACAACTCCCAAGGTTGTCTGACCCTGAGTTTCCTCACATCTGCAACGCGAACGCGTGAGTGGCAAGTCACAAAGAGACTGTACTGGCCACCAAGAAAGGAAGACAAGTCTGGTCATTAAAAAACAAAACAAACAACAAAAAACCACCAAGACTTCAAGTACAGAGCTGGCTCTGAGTTAGGAACAGCAAACCTGGCTGGGACTCTAACAGCCACTTGTCACTGTGATAAATCCCAGAATCCAAGTGTCCAGGGCCTCCTGCAAATGTGCGATTATCATCTTTATCTCGTCCCCCTCAGACACGATTGAGAATCAATGAGAATACTGTAAAGTATTTAAAAACTGCAAAACGCTAATGCAACTATTAGGTGGCGTTCCGTCCCTCCAGTTTTCTTAGTTTGGACAAAGATGTAATGTGGCTGGATCTGTGAGTGCTAGACAGCTTTCCTTCCCAAGATGAACATCATATATCAAGAGCTGACTGCCTGCCCTTCCCATCCGTCCTCAGGGGTCGCCACCTTTGCTCTCATAACCAGCATTTCCTTCAGCTCAGAGATCATAGGTGACACTTAAGGTTGTTGGGCAAGGGGTTCCTTTCAGCTGGTAGCCCTCTAACAAAAGCTTCCACGAACCCCCATTTATTTTATCACAATGGAGTCGAAAGAAAACCAATCCTTGGACTTTGATCCACTCCAACAACTGCAAAAACACTACAGCCTCTCCACAGAACAAGAGGGAAGTCTCCTGGAAGAGGGAAAAAAGGGTCCCTCCGAGCTGAAGTTCAAGAGAAAGGAGTTGGATCACTCCTTGGGTCAGATTAACACATTCTCGGTCCTTGGGGGCCATTCATTTTACAGTGGGGACCTCTACCTAGCTGAGAATGTCATCTAGGGCCAGTGTCAGGGGTGTTACCTGGGGGCCAGAGCTTTAAATAGCATCACACTAAATAGCAGATCCCTGTTCGAAGCCCTGATTTTAGTAGGCACAAGAAAAAAATTCACTGACCTACCCAAACAACTTCTCCGGAACAGGTTTCTACCCAAGCATGCTGTGCGAGGCAGACAGCCTGCTTGGGCGGTGGGGGTAAGCAATGAGAGAACACTCATCTGCATAGATGAGAGATAAGCAGTTTGTTGTCTTGGGTGCTGACGACTCCTGGCACCAGAGCGGCAAATCCAACTCCAGCACTCTTCCACCCCATGGCCCCATACTCCCAGTCCCCTGCTCCAGATGTTGAAGCTTCACGTTGCCTGGGCCAGTGGAGAGAGGGGCCCCATAAAAGTCCCTGGCTGTTTTTAGGCTGGAACCGTACCTCACCTGTTCCACCCGGCGCCAAAGCCAAAAATCACCAGAATACTGACTCACGCAAGCCCCTGTGGACATCCCAGGGGCGCCTAACAAGTTCGCGGCTGTTTAGTAGCAGGGGAGAAAGACGGGGACACCTCTCCCACTGCAACCAAACTCAGCAGACTGCCCTGAAACGAGGGTGGGGGATCACGCTTAAGTGAGCCACAGTGGTCGGCGGGTGTCACAGCCACCCCAGGGATCGGGGCAGGGAACCGGTGGGTGCCCACCGGGAATGCGCAGCTGAGGCCCCCCGAGGTACAAGGGTCCTCGTTCGGGAACCACGGGCGCCCCCTCCATGTCACCCCCAGCACAACTCAGACAGTCAAAGTGGCAGGGTGGAGAGGTCAGGTCTCAGAAGAGACACAGCCCCAGGCGCGGCGGCTAGGGAGGGTGTAGGCAGGGTTGCCGAGGACGCGCAGGAAACTTACCTCCCCCGGCCGGCGTGCTGGAGCCTCAGAGACCGAGACCAGTTGCGCCACGGCGAGCAAGTTGTCGGGATGTTGCGGGTTCCTGGGTGGCTGCTGCGGGCAGCGGGTGGGGCGGGGCCGGGGCAGCGCCGGAGGCGGGCAGGTGCCGGGCCCTGCCGCGGGGCCACACTCGGCTCGGACACGCGGTGACGGGGACGCGCGGCTGCGAGTGTGCAATGCGCGCGCGCCGCGGCCGGTGTGCGTGTCCCCGCGTTCCCCTTCCTTCCCGCCGCTCCTCTCACCGTCAGAGTGGCTAGCGGACCACAAGGACCCGGCAGCCGGGGGTCGCAAGGCGAGGCAAGATCCGGGGTGGAGGCCGAGGAGTGGCAGCACCCGCCGGCCTCAGGTCCCCGCACGGCGCGCCGGAGTCCGAGCGAGGCGGGCGGCGAGCAGGCTGCGCGGCGGCAGCGACTCCCGGAGGCTGCAGGCCCCGCCCGCCGGCCGCCTAGGCTCTTCCCCTTTTCTCTCCACCCACTGCTCCATCCCGCACGCCCTGCAGGGAAGCCAGACCGGTTTGCAGCAGCGGCGGGGCCCGCAGTCGGAACAAGTGCCGGAGTCGGTGCGTGGGGACTATGCACCCTGTGCCGCTGCCCGCAACCTGGACGGGGGTTGGGAGTGGGGGGCAAGGTGAAGCGGCTCCCTGGAATTAGCAGGATCCTCCGAAGCTCCAGGGCTTCTTGGTACTTCTAGCAGTCTTGAAGCCTCACAGCTGAGTTCTGTGTTGGGGTAGAGCACGTCCCTGCCCCAGGCCACTGAACCAGGTTATGCCTGACTTCTGTTTCTTGGAGAGCTAGCACTTAAGTACAGGCTCCCTCTTCCACGAGGAAAGGACAGGCAAAGGTTCTGAGACCACAGCTGTCCCCCTTCTAAGGACAGCAGGTGTTTTAAGGAAGGTAGATCTATCCAACAGGTAGGGATAGGTTAGTGAGGGGTCCCGCGCAAATGCGCAGCAATGGGGCGCACCTGCTGGAGCTTCTTGGAATCTCACCTAAGTTAGTATAAGTGCAAAGAGGGTGGAGACCAGACCTAAATATGTGTTTGGAGTTATTCTGTCCTGGACACTAATATTAAATTTATCAAATAGGCACGGGAAGATAGCGACTCCTTCCAGTAGGGTCGAAGCAATTGGAGTTTTTCAGCTTCATAACTTCCTTCCACTTTTCCCTTCTCAAACAGTTGTGGGAAATAGAGCTCACGTTCTGTGCGGTGGAGGACAGCATTTGATGATCCTTGCTTGAGGGGGGACACTCCCTTGAGATTCTGCAAAGAACACTGTCTGCAGTTTTGAAACCTTTTACCACCACCCCCACCAACTCCAGTGATTTTTGTCGTGGTTTGATATCAGTCTGGGATGGAGAACAATAAATCCGTTGTAACAAAAATTGATTTAAGGTTTTATTGAAGTGAAACGGGCAAATCAAATAGATGTGAATTGTTCTTTGGCTATATTCCCAGTGTATTTCTTCCAGGTGTGTCTGGCCACTACTGAAGATTCAGGGCACCATTGATTCAGGACCCCTCTGCTTGGGTCCTGGCATCCTGAACTTATTAAAGTACAGAGTAACAGCATGTGTGGTCCAGCTTGCACGCTTTTCAGATGAGAAAACCATGGCTCAAAGACATCCAGTAACACAGACCAGAACACAATTTTCCTTACTCTTCGTCCCTGAACAAAAAGTAACCGAAAAACCAGCTTAACTGAGTTCAGGATGGGGCCAGTGGAAGGGGGAGCAGACAAAGGAACAGATCAAAGATCAAAGAACCTTGCTGCCTCCTGCTGTGAATTACTGTCTAGGGGGCAGCAGCACACTGCTCTTAGTGGCGGACTAGCTGAGATCTGGGAGGGGGGAATCACAGTCTCTCTCTTAGCGTGCTTCTCAGACTTCCATTCTGAAATTGAAGGAGTGGGGTGTGAATTTGCTTCCCAGAGCGGGGAGGCAGGTTGGGTGTCAGTAAAAATGCCTCAGGGGATGTGAAAAACAGCAAAGCTCAGAAATCTCAGTGGATCAAAAGTGGTCAGATGCATTACACTCAGACACCCCAGTCCTCCTTTGCTTCCTCTACAAAGCTGCTTTTCCCATTAGCACCTAGACTGCTTTCTGTAGTCACAGAGGCGAATAGCCTTGAGTTTCTATAGGGAAGATCCAAAGCCAACTGCCTACTGGACATTTAGAGGGCTAATGCTGTGAAACCAGACACAAAAGCCTTGATACTGTAGTGTTATTAGTTCTGTATGGTGAGACAAAAATTTCTTCCTGGCTCTACCTCAATAGAAACTCAAGAGAGTCATCCTCTACTGGAAATAGAAAAAGCATCAATGTCACTAGCAATAGTGACTTGGTCAGTTGATATAGTGACTTGAAGCCTATATAAACCCAGAAAATACACATTTAAATGTCTTACTTAATTTCAAATATTTTTCCCATAGATTCCAGATCTTGGCCCAAAGTATTTTTTTTTAATACTGCCCTTACACAGGAGACATGCATGTTCTTTTTATAGCCCATTTGATGATATTAACGGTCATCAATTGATAACTTGCCTTTATTCACATGATAAAAAGCATGTCTTGAAAACTGTACATTTTTGTATCAGATCTTGGGATTCTGCCATTACCAAGTCTGCTGCTGGACAAAGACCCTGGCGAAGCTGGGCGGTGGTGGCGCACGCCTTTAATCCCAGCACTCGGGAGGCAGAGGCAGGCGGATCTCTGTGAGTTCGAGACCAGCCTGGTCTACAGAGCTAGTTCCAGGACAGGCTCCAAAACCACAGAGAAACCCTGTCTCGAAAAACAAAAAAAAAAAAAAAAAAAAAAAGACCCTGGCGAGCAAGAGCTGAGTCATCACAGTGGAGGTCATCTTTGCTAGGCAAAGATTTGTTCTCAGAGGCACAAACAAGTCCAAGCGAGCTTCATCAGGCTTGGTCCAGATCAACAGACCATCCACCCGAACCATAGGTCTGTAACAAATAATGAGCTGCTACCTGTAGGCAACTCTTTCAGTTACCGACTGCTGCCCAACAAACCATACTAGAACACTGTAGCCCCAAACCCTGATGATTGACTAATCGGACTGTAGATGAACTAATATGAAAACTCACTTGGCTTCATTCCCTTGGCAGCTTGACAGAGCTGCAAGGTGCTGGGAGGCTTCACTTGAATATCAGATATCTCAGTCCTCCACCACGTAACAGCTTCTGACTTCTCATGTGGCTGAGTTGGGCTTCTCTACGGCAAAACGTTCATACTTCTTCCATGGCGTCCAGTTTCTAAAAGGGAGAAACTAGAAACTGTCCTATTTTAAGAATAGAACTTGGAAGTTCTATGCTATTTCCACTTCATTCTATTGTCAACTGTGGGTAGTTCATCTATCATGGATGCTGTAGCCAGGGAAACAAACACAAACAAGAATCCAGAGGAAAGCCTGGGATTGTAGCTGTTGACATCAGACAGCAGAACCCTTACCTTTCACAACTTAGAATTGCCTTCTTTTTATGGAAATGTAATTTCTAAATAGACAAAGGGGCTTAAATATTTTGTATAGCTTGATTTTTCTAATTGTGGAGGGAGAGTTTACCCTGAAAACTCCATGGTCTCTAATTTCAAGTTCACTCTGAAGATTAGCTAAGTCTTGAAATATCATGGCTACTTTCCTCTCTTGTTGTTTAATTATTTTTTACTCTTTTCCCTTCCTTCTGATAGCTGTCTCTTCCTCTCTCCCCTCCCTCCCTCCCTTTTTCTTCCCACCCTTCTTCCCTCCTTGCTTCCTCTGTCTTTTCCCTTTTTTAAAGTTTATATATTGATTCCTGTAATTGAGAAATTAATTTATGTAATATATTCTGATCATGCTCATCCCCGTCCCCAAATCCTCCCAGGTCCTCCCTACCGCCACACCTTCCCGACTCTACCTGTTTCTTTCTCTCAGTTAAAAAAAAAAAAGAAGAAGAAGAAAAAAAACAAGAAACATGCATGCACACATGCGCGCGTGCGCACACACACACACACACACACACTCACAAACCCAGAAACTAAAATATACAAGCAAAAGGTCAATAAGACAAAAAGTACCCAGACAAAGCAGTATGAGACAAAAATCTACAAAACACCATTTTGTGTCCGCCAACTATTCCCAGACATGGGGCCTAAGTGTGGTTCATATACTCGGTGAGAATTTATTGGATAAAACTCACTTTCCCTTTGCAAGTGTTATCAATTACAAACATCTTCTAGGTTAGGGGTAGGAGACGGGTCCAGTTTGCCACTCTGAGAGCTGGGATCCATCTGGCTGGAACCTGTGCAAGCTCTCTGCCTTTTCCCTTTTTAAATCCTAATCACCCCCTTATCCCTCCTTCCAATTTCCTATAAAGTTTCAAAACAACATGGAACTAGGAGTCATAAGACCCATGCAGTGTTTGATTGAAAACTGTCTCCCGTAAGCTTGTAAACACTTGGTACCCCATTGGTACCACTGTTTGGGGAAGTTAAGGAACCCGTAGAAGGTAAAATATTGCTGGAGGAAGTATGTCATCGAGGGTGGGCTTTGAGGATTTATAATCTCACCCCCACTTCCTGCTCTTTTGCCCGGCTTCCTGTATGTGGACAGAAACTTGCTTAACCAACTTCCTGCTACTACCACCTTGCCTACGGCCCTGCCCTGCCTTCCCTACCGTGAGGACGCTATCCCTCTGGAAACACACTGAAATAAAACCATCTTCCATAAGTTGCTCACACTCCTGGTGTCTTATCGCTGCAACAGAAAATTGACTGATGCACGTGACCTTCTCATCCTACCTCTGACTCTGGTGAAGTCGGCATTCTCTTGTTTTCAGACTCCTGGTCTACCTCGCCCGGTTAGCAGAGACATGCTCTGAAAAGTCCCTCCTATTTTATTTACATTATGAGATCCTCAACTGCCTTCTGCCGTGTACACAGTGGCAAGGTTTAAAGGGAGTTTGACTAGCAAGAACTCTCTAAAAACCTGTGTGATTCCCAATGCCTCAAAACTTCTTCATATTTTTCCCTTATAATTAGAAAGCATGAAACTTTCCCAGCTATAAGCCCTGTTTAATTCTTTGCCCAAGGTTAGCATTATCCCAGCTCTCTTGAAAACTCGCTGATGTCTACGTTCTCCAGTCAGAAACAATATGAATACTAGAGGCCCAATGTCAACAGGCATGCAAGTACAACCCTAAAACATTCTTCCTCCAAAACGTAAGAGATATGAAAAAGAGCTAAGAAGGGTTTCTCTAACAAATTTCTGCCCAAATAAAAGCATATGCACTAAGATTATGATTGCACAAAAACTGTACATAAAACCCCCTCAAAATAAAATTACGGAGAATTGAAGTATTCATGTTGAGTGGGGAATTCCAATGTTTTTTAGGTTGATGCTCTATTGGTTTATGCATTTAAACTGTATATACCGTAAGCATTCCTAGTTCTCCTTGCAGCTGTACCACCCGTCTCCTGTCAGAGTCACTGACTCCTCTTTTCCTCAGTACCTTTTCCTTGTTAGGAACAGACTCCCGCGAACATCCTTACCAGGTGAATTTTCACTCCGCGCACGAGTTACAAAAACAAACCCAAAATGATTTATTTGAAGAGTGGAGAGAAGTTGCAGCTATCAGAATGGCAAGGATGGTCAAGAGAACCACACTGAAGTGTAGAAAACATTCTAAAGATACACTATGCCTTCACATACCTTTTTCTTTTATCCATACTGAATTAGAAATTTTTTGTTTTGTTTTGTAATAATTTAATTTTTTATGTACATTGGTAGTTTTGACTGCATCCATGTCTGTGTGAGGCCGTCAGATCCTCTGGCTCTGGAGTTACAGACAGTTGTGAGCTGCTATGTGGGTGCTGAGAATTGAACCTGGGTCTTCTGGAAGAGCAGCCAGTGTTCTTAATCACGGAGCCATCTCTACAGTCCCCTGAATTGGAGTTTTAAAACCTGCAAGTCAGGATCTTGTTTGCTTGCTTGTTTAAGACAGCATCTCTCCTTGCGGCCTTGGCTGTCCTGGAATTCACTCTGTAAACCAGGCTGGCCTTGAACTCACAGAGATCCACCTGCCTCTGCCACCTGACTGCTGTGATTAAAGGCCTGTGCTACCACACCCGTCAGAAGTCAGAATGTTGATGAAGGATGAACGGATCCTCTTTTGGTTGGACACACTGATTTACCCTTGAGGTAGGAGTTAGGGAAAAATAAAAAGAAAACTTGAGGTAGAAGAGGGAGATTGAAGTGAGCTCCAAGTCGTTGTGTCCTGGGAGCCTCTGAAGAGCAGTGTATTAAAACACCTCTCTGAAAGTAACAAAAATCATCTGGGGAATCAGTGGTCAAGTCCTTGGAAGACATTTTGTACCCAGACAAAAAGAGTTCTTCTGAACGTGCCCAAAGTTGTCTCAATGAACATGGGTTCCCCATGCCAAAATGTTTTGAAGTTTTGAAGTGTAAAATCTTTGGGTTTTTTTTCTTTTTTTTTTTTTTTTTTTTTTTTTTTTTTTGAGACAGGGTTTCTCTGTAGCTTTTTGGTTCCTGTCCTGGAATTAGCTCTTGTAGACCAGGCTGGCCTCGAACTCACAGAGATTCGCCTGCCTCTGCCTCCCAAGTGCTGGGATTAAAGGCATGCACCACCACCGCCCGGCTAAATCTTTGTTTTTTTACTTCACTAAAATGTCAAGAATTTTCTCATCGATAGTGAACACAAATTTGGCATCAAATAGATTAAAAATAAAAGGCTGACAGGTCTAAAAAGAATAGCAGGAATTTTTACCTTTATACCTGTAGGGTTGATTCCAGGGGCACTTAGAGGTGTGACAATGCAGATGCTGAGGCCCTATATAAAATAGCAGAGTATTTACAGATGGTTCATGCGGTCCTTATATATACTTTTTGTGGTGCTGGAAATGAACCTGTCCCATACATTTAATCTCTAGATTACTTATAGTAATTAATTATATGTAAATTCTCTATAAACAATTACAGTACCTTGTTTAGGAAATAATAACAATATAAAGTGTCTCTCTCTCTACACACACACACACACACACACACACACACACACACTCAGAATAGCCCCAGCTCTTGTTTCCCTAAGATTTTTTATCCATTGGGTAGAATTCACAGAAACACAGCCCATAATATGTAGACTATAGTGCACTCTTCTGGGAGGCAGAGGAAGACAGTGATGCTGATGGAACCGTTCATGTTTCTTAGGTAGATTCATCTTTGTCCCACCAAGCTGCAGCCGCTGCCTCCCTCTAGCCAGCTGATTAGTGAATGTCCTAGGGTTTCCGTCACTGTGAATAGAGGCCACGCCCACAGCAGCTCTCATAAGGAAACATTTAACTGGGGCTGACTTACTCTTCTGAGGTTTAGTCCATTATCGTCATGGCGGGAAGCATGGCAGCATGCAGGCAGACATGGTGTTGGAGAGGTGGCTGAGAGTTCTACATCCTGATAGGTGGGCAGCAGGAAGAAAGTGAGACACTGAGCCTGCTTTGAGCTTTTGAAGCTTCAGACCCCACCCCCAGGGACTCACTTCCTCTAAAAAAGCCACCCTCACCCCAACAAGGCCACACCTCCTAATAGTGCTACTCCCTCTGGGCCTATGGTGGCCATTTTCATTCAAACCACCACAGTGAGCAAGTCAGAGTCTTCTCCCCGATAGAGTGGCAGCTTCCAGGATCAATGCCCGTGTTTCTTGAGCTTCATTTTCTGAAGGGAGATAGAATGGCACACGTGATGCTAATAACACAAGAAATATTTGTGGCCTAGAAATGAATGTTAGCTTCAGACTGCAGTGAGGCTCTAAGATCCGCCAAGCCCCTGGGAATACGCTGGTAAGACACAGCATGGATTCTGCTTTTCATCTTTTGAAAACACAGTAGTGACTCTCCTGCCCATTGAAGGATGATCCTCACAAGCCTCTGCTGTCTTCTCGGCCATGTCTGAATGCTTTGCTGTCAAAGTCGTAGTCTGACTCCCCCTACCAAGCCAATGGCTACAGTCTGCCACAGCCATCTAACAGGAGATGCAAACTGATACAACACACAGTCTTAGCTATGGTTTCTATTGCTGCCACGAAACACCATGACACAAAGGCAAAGCTGGGGAGAAAAGGGTTTATTGGGCTTATACTTCAGCATTGCTGCTCATCACTGAAGGAAGTCAGGACAGGAACTCACACAAGACAGGATCCCAGAAGCAGGAGCTGATGCAGAGGCCATGGAGGAGAGCTGCTTACTGACTTGCTTTCCCTGGCCTGTTCAGCCCACCTTCTTATAACACCCAGGATCACCTGCCCCTTACACCCAATACAATAGCTAAAATAAAACAAAAACAAAGCTAACAACAGTGGCTTATAAGCAAGTAAGGAAATTGGGATTCTCATCCATTGCTGGTGAGAACATAAAAAGGTGAAATTGGTTTGGAAATTGATTTAATAGCTGCTCAAAGGGCTAAATATAAGGCTTTAGTCACCAAGTTTGATGAGCCAAATTTGATCTCCGAAACCT
This sequence comes from Microtus oregoni, assembly GCF_018167655.1. Lineage (NCBI taxonomy): Eukaryota > Metazoa > Chordata > Mammalia > Rodentia > Cricetidae > Microtus > Microtus oregoni. The sequence continues at coordinate 35,173,441 of NW_024543071.1, read as the reverse complement.
AAATGGTAGAAGAATTTAGTCCTGGAACTTGTTCTCTGGCCTCCACACACATGCTGAGGCATGCATGTGTCCATACACATGTATATACACACTAAATACATAAAGTGATATTAAAAAATTAAAGTTAAGTGCAAAGCCATCCCTAGGTATATCCCCAAGAGATGTGGAAGCAAAGCCACAGGGGAGCTTGTACCCAAATGTCAGTAATAGCATAGAGTGAAAACAGACAAATGTCTGTCAATGATTGGGTAAACAAAATGGGTTCTGTCCACACAACAGACTGCTGATTGTCAAAGACAGAAATGAAGTGACAGGAATGGTGCGACATGGGAGAATCCTGAAAACAAGCCACCTGATCCAAGCCGGATACACTGTTTATTAGATTCCATTTTTAATAATCAAGAATGGAGAAACCCAGAGAGGCAAAAATCAGTTGCACAGAGACAGGGAGGGGAGGCTTGCTAGGGACACTGGGAGTGACTTTTAGCAGGTAGATTTGCCAAGGGTGAGACACTCTCCTATAGTGCTGGGTTCTCTGGCGGAAAGGTCCTCACACAGGGCACCAATCTGCCGAGTTCTCTGGCAGAAAGAGCTGGGGGGGGGGGGGGGGAGGCAGATCTGGACCCTCTGGACTCTCTCTGGGGCTGAACAGGATGGTGAGAGAAACACACCCACTGAGTCGGGAGTCTGTCAAAGCACGATCTCGTTTAATGGTATCAAGCAGGGACTTACATAGGGTTGTGATGGGGGTGGAGAAGCCTGGGATGGACCAAGGCTGAGCAAGAAACAAAGGGCCAATAATATTCTGCCATGCTAGAGGTGGCTGGGCAAAGGCAGGTCTAGGTCAGGTAGCCAGAGACAGGTCTCCAAACTTGAGCTAGGCTTGGAAAGTTACACTTAGGAAGTTACACTGTGCCTCATGCCCAGGTCTCATGAGGCCCAACACTACAGCCCATCGTAATATTGCACATATAGCCGGGCGGTGGTGGCGCACGCCTTTAATCCCAGCACTCGGGAGGCAGAGGCAGGCGGATCTCTGTGAGTTCAAGACCAGCCTGGTCTACAGAGCTAGTTCCAGGACAGGCTCCAAAGCCACAGAGAAACCCTGTCTCGAAAAACCAAAAAATAAAAAAATATTGCACATATAACATTGGATATTCTGGGAACATTGTGTTCTTTTAATGGGTAAATTGGATAATATCTAACATACCTCAAAAAATATTTTATTTATTTATTTTTGATTTTTCGAGACAGGGTTTCTCCGTAGCTTTTGGTTCCTGTCCTGGAACTAGCTCTTGTAGACCAGACTGGCCTTGAACTCACAGAGATCCGTCTGCCTCTGCCTCCCAAGTGCTGGGATTAAAGGCGTGCGCCACCACCGCCCGGCAAAAAAGATATTTTAAAAGTAAAAAAATACATTAATATGATATAAAAGAGACTAAAGTTAAAAGTAATTTTTTTTCTATCTACCTTACCATCTAAAGTTTAAGATTAGATCATTTTTAGCAGTTTCGAGTTTTATTTTGTTTTGGGCTTTTTGTTGTTTCCAATTTTAACATTAAATTATGTAATTATAGTTTTTTTTAAATGTAGCCATTGTTTCAAAATTATTTTTGGTATTGTATTCTGAAAGAGGGAAAAAATAAACTAACAGTTTTACTGTTCCCTATAGCCTCTCTCTTTCTGGACTTCCAAAATTTCAGTTTTTATTTTTGTAAGGCTTTTCACTTTTATCCTTTTAAGTGATATATTTAAGTTCTCTTTTTTTTTTAACTTTGCCAATTTTTGACACTATTAAAGACCAAGAAGAAAGTAAAATGTATGCATTTCATGGTGAAAAACGACAAGGGAAAAAAGCCCACCAGAGTAAATCTTGAGTCCTCTTGCACAACATTGCTACAAGCCCTACTAATTACACGCTAAGACCCTAATTGAATGTTTCTCGAAGATGCTTCAAGAATTGGCTCAGTGATATTATAATTACCTGAGAATTGATTGTAGTGGAGGAGAGTGCTGACTTTGATACCTGGGTGCCAAGAATGAACAGAACAAATTCTCTCCTCTGCCTCCTCGCCTCCATGGTATTTATTCAACAGGTGTTATTTGGTATACTCTGGAGAGACCAATTCTGATGATGGGAAAGAGTCACGTGACTGCAGAGTTAAACAGGCAGTCACTGGGGGTGTCCTTTCCACCTGGAAAGCTGGCGATTCTTGAACTCTGAGTTCGTAGGAGGGATGCTATAGCCATCTACAATCTGCCTGTGTCCTGCTAACATTGTTCCTTAAATCTGGTTGCCATAGTGACGATCTTGGACCAGATGGTGAATAGAGGATGAGACACAATAGAAGGAAGAGAATAGGAAGGGAACAGTGGAATTAAAACATGCCCCAGTAGGGCTGAGAGATGGCACCTTGGTTGAGAGCACTAGCTACTCTTCCAGATAACGCGTGTTCAATGTGTGTTCAATTCCTAGCACCTATGTGTGGTTCACAACGACCTGTAAACCTAGTCTGAGGAGATCTGATGTCCTCTTCTGGCCTCCATGGGCACTATGTGTGTGCTCGATCTCTGGCATCTTGTAAAGGAACGCAGTGGCATATGCCTGTAATCCTAACATTTGGGAAGTAGAGGCCTGAGGATCAAGAGTTCAAGGTTTTTCTCCACTATGTGGAGAGTATGAGAACAGCTGGGCATTACATGACCCCAAAGCAATGCTCAAACTCAACATGCTCTGGAGAATTAGATACATTAGATAAAGTTTTTCCTAGAGAACAACTAGGGAGTGTGGAATTATCCAAATCTGTATCCTGTTCACTCCATTTGGGGTTGTGCTCTCTAAAACTAAAAGTGTGTGCCAAAAATATTGTACAAAAGTGTTCGTTATATGATATGTTTAATACTTAAGGGAAGCCGGGTGATGGTGGTGCACGCCTTTAATCCCAGCACTCGGGAGGCAGAGGCAGGCGGATCTCTGTGAGTTCGAGACCACCCTGGTCTACAGAGCTAGTTCCAGGACAGGCTCCAAAGCCACAGAAAAACCCTGTCTCGAAAAACCAAAAAAAAAAAAAAAAATACTTAAGGGTGATATACTCACCACCCCAAAATTGAGGCCTGATTATACTATAAATTCAAACTAGAATGGAGTATTTTAGATGATTTTCTTGTGCAAAAAAAAAAAAATACAGATGTGTTAGACAAAGGCAGAACAGAGCAGATACTGTGTAAACAGTGAACCAAAGTATCCATAATGCATTGCAATGTTGGCAAATTAGCCACAGCATGATGCAGTATTTGCATGTCCTATCTTTGTTATTCACAAGTCTATAGAACTTCATTTATTTTTTTTTCCTGATGTGTACATGTATTGAGTTCAAGTTCCAGAAAGGAATCCCGAAGCCTCCGCACTGGAGTCTCGTTGAGGGTTTGAAGGGAAGAGTGAGGAAAAGTGGAAAAACTGCAGCATACTGTGAGAACAAAGGAGAGTAACCCCCAAAGCCTCTCCAAAGCATTTTTCCTGAAAAGAGAGGGAGTCTTATGGTATCTAATGCTTCCTGAGATGGAAGCCTGGTGGCTGATCTCTTTGCTCTGCTCCTGAGTGTAGGGCTCATCCATAAACAGTCCTCCAGATTTCTATTGAGAGCCCCTGGCCACCCGGAGGACTGAGTCGTCTCATCTTTATAACCCTCAAGCCTCAGCCACAGATGATATGCCTGCCCATCCGTCTCAGCCTCAGCCACAGATATGCCTGCCCATCCGTCTCATCAGCATCGGTCTTGCGGATACCACACCCAACTTCTCTAAGCTCTGCTCCTGCCTGAATGCTTCCGCTATTCACACACCCTCAACACCTTCCAAGATAGCCCCCTCCCCTCTCACCTTTGACTCTTCCTCCATTTAATGATTCTTCATGGGAAGACATTACTCAACGAGTCTTCATGGTATGACATTACTGCCCCCTCTTGGATTTCCTACAGTGTTTAGAGGCTACTTGCTTGTTCTGCCAGTAGTTCACAGGCTCGTGTCTTTGTCCCCACGTGACAAGGGATCTTAGTTTTCTGAACACTGCACACATCCCATCCGTGCTTCACAAAATGCACTGGAACACAGCAAAATATTCAGTTCATACTGTGAAGCTGCCACCTACGCCTCCCAAAAGATAGTGCTAATCTCTGTTAGCCACAGTTCCCTTAATTACAGCATTAGGCTTCCGAGCACAGTCTTGCAGTCGGACAGGTTTGAAGTAAATGTGCCCCGGCTCATCGTTCCTGATGTCAGGCAAATTTAGTTTCTCCAACTCTGAGTCCATTTCCTGGCTCACTAAGTAGAGATATGCAAAACCTCCACAGGAGCCTAGTCAGGACTGAAGGCCCTTCAGCTCCCAGCCGTGACTTGTCGGGGTCGCTTTCCCAGCACTCGTCCTCACTGCCAGGTCTTGATGTGCAGTCTCCTCTCTGTGCTTTCGGACCCTGTAGATGGAGAACCTCTGTGTGACACTGCTCTGTGTTGGGTGCTAGGCTAGCATGGACCACACCGTTAGGGAATGTTATTTCAGGGCGTGTTGCTTTTGTTTATGCTGTACTTGTTTAACTCTGTGAAGCTGTGATTCTTTGCTTGTCTAAAACATCTGATGGGCCGGGCGGTGGTGGCGCACGCCTTTAATCCCAGCACTCGGGAGGCAGAGGCAGGCGGATCTCTGTGAGTTCGAGACCAGCCTGGTCTACAAGAGCTAGTTCCAGGAGAGGCTCCAAAACCACAGAGAAACCCTGTCTCGAAAAACCAAAAAAAAAAAAATAAAACATCTGATGGTCCTAATAAAGAGCTGAATGGCCAACAGTGAGGCAGGAGCAAGGACAGGCAGGGCCAATAGGCAGAGAGTATAGATAGAAAGAGAAATGAGGAAGGGGAGGAGAGAGAGAAGAAGACACCAGGGGCCAGCCAGCCAGTTACACAGCAAACCACAGAGAAAGAAGCAAAGTAAGGTATACAGAAATAGAGAAAGATAAAAGCCTAGAGGTAAAAGGTAGACAGGATAATATAATATAAAATGAGCTGGCCAGAAACAAGCCAAGCTAAGGCTAGGCATCATAACTAAGAATAAGCCTCCATGTGTGATTTATTTAGAAGCTGGGTGGTGGACCCCCCCCAAAAAGCCAAAAGAGTAAAACACCACACAACACAGCACTTATCATGTGGCTAACTTGACCAGGGAAATGCACTTTTAATATTATTTAAATCTAATGTAAATAGTAGCTAGTACCATCGCACGGGTCCCATCGTTACTACACGGTGGTCATGTGTCTCCTGCCAGATGGAGCTCTGTGATGCTCTCCAGAGCTGTGATGAGCACCACCACAGCCACACCACCTGGCACACTGCCACGTTCCCAGCATGGCGGCTCTCAGCCTCTTCAGCATCAGCTTGTTCATCCTTGTATCCTAGAGCTTAGCCCAGCGTGCACTGGAGGCATTCAGCAGTTCTTTGCTGATTGATTGATTTTTTTTCTTAGAAATCAACCAGTCATCTGCTCCCAGATAATGTCAGTTGCCTAAGTATATTTTAAAGACATTTTGTGTGTGTGAGTACCATGGTGGGTAGAAGCATCTGCCTGAACTCAAACCCTGTCTCCTCTATTTCTAGATACACAGCTTCTAATGTGTCATCTTTTTGTCCCTCAGTGTACTGTCTTTTTAGAGACAGGGTTTCTCTGTGTAGCTCTGGCTATCCTGGAACTCACTCTGTAGACCAGGCTGGCCTTGAACTCACAGAGATTCGCTTGCCTCTGCCTCCCGAGTGCTGGGATTAAAGGCAACTGCCATCACGCCCGACTAGTATATTGCTTTGTAATTTGGGGACATTAGTGGCTATGTTTTGTCAAAAGATGACATGTGTGGAGGACACCAACAGTCATTTTATAGAAAATATGATACACTGTTCCATGAGGTGTAACCGTTAACTTTAACTGTTAAATATGTGAACATATACCCCAAAAATCCACCAGCAAAGTTTAGAATATAAAAACTCCAGCTAGGAAATTAAGATAGGAAATCACCTAGTTATTAGTGAAAAAACATCAATGGTCAAAACCTTACAGTGAGAGGAGGAATCTGGCCTTATTGCTGTTTGTAGTTGGTGCAGACTCTTAAGTGAGGAAGGATGCTGGCACTTGGCTGCTGATGTGAACTCGGCTGCAGCGTCCCTCACTTGGCATGGACTAGCTCTCGGGTGGGTTTAGCAGATAAAGCCCCCACTTCAGATTCTGTGCTTTTTAAAATATATGTGATTTTTAATTATGTATATATGTGTGTCTGGAGGAGGTAGGGAACATGTGCATGCGTGCGTGTATGTGTGCATGCGTGCGTGTTTGTGTGTGTGTGTGTGTGTGTGTGTGTGTATGTGCGTGTGTGTGTGTATGTTTGTGTGTAAAGGTACCAGCAGAGGCTCTGAATCCCTGGAACTGGAGTTAAAGGTGGTTGAGTGATATCCAATGTGGGTGCTGGGAACCAAACTCCAGGCCTCTGACGAAACAGGAAAAGGTCTTAAATCACTGAGCCATCTCCTTCCAGCCAGACTCTGTTTACAAGATGCTGGTCCATCAGGCACAAGCCAGACTCTGTTTACAAGATGCTGGTCCATCAGGCACAAGCCAGACTCTGTTTACAAGATGCTGGTCCATCAGGCACAAGGTTGCATCATGAGGAGCAGCTGAGGAAAAGCCACCCTTTCTTCATGCAGGAGTAAGAATGTGAAGTAGGGGAGTAGTGGGGGATATGGAATAGCTGGAAGAACCCCTGAGTTCTGCTGCTCCCACAAGGCCCCGAGGATATCAGCCTTCTAAACTCTCATGATGTGGTATTCCTAGACACCCGACTTGATCTCTCATATTCGCCCCAATTTGGTGTTCTGAGTTGTGATAAGCTGTTTTTATAGTGTGTTTTAGAAGAATGTTTTAACTTTCTTCTACTTTATAAAATTAAGCCAAATAAGCAGGGCATACATATGGATTAGATAGATAGATAGATAGATAGATAGATAGATAGATAGATGGATGTTCTTCTGGACAGATAGACAGACGGACAGATAGATCTCACTACAAAACCAATATCACCTCCCTAAAATCAACTCTGCTTTGGTTCATCTACTCTGCTAATTCTGATCCTAGGGTTATCACCTCCCTGTGGCTGACCATATCAACCTTGCTTTGTTTCCTGGCTTTAATTCATGCTTGTTAAAATCCACCTGCCACATCCTGTCCAGCAGGACCTTTCAAAGGACGGATAATCAGATCCTATCCTGCTCCTTAGGCTCCTCTGAAGGCACTGTCTTAGGATAAAGATAAAAGACCTTGCTTTGGCCTTCCACAAGGCAGAAACAGTTCAGTCCCTGTGAGGTCTAACCACAAGGCAGAAACAGTTCAGTTGCTCCTGAGTATTCCAGACACACCCATCTTTCCTTTTTGATTCATGAACATGTTGAATTTGTTTTTTATGCTCAGAGTCGATAAACTTTCTGCTAGGAAGCCCCTTAACTTGGACTTCCTCATGGCTGTCTTCTTTTCATAGAAATCTTAGCTTCTATATTGTCTCATTCAAGCGCTCTCTCTCTCTCTCTCTCTCTCTCTCCCTCCCTCCCTCCCTCTTTCCTCTCTCCCTCTCCCCCCTTGTCTCTTCCTCCATCTCTCTCATTATATGAGATACGCATACCAGGTGAAGGGTTCAGAGCAGGACCCTAGAAGTCTTCGGCCTGCCTTATTTCCTGTGCTAGTTCTCATTATATCATTGGTTTTCTAGCTTCACCTTGCACATTCATGCCTGTTCTCTTCATTGATTGGTTGATTGGTCTACTCCGTAAGCACAAGGTTTTTGGCTGTTACCCTATATTTGTGTATCTCTAGCTTCTAAGAACAAAGCTTGATACTTGGTCAGTAACCACTGTTGAGAGGATAAACTAACTAGACCAAAACACATGATACAAGGAAAACAAAAGACTAGAAGCTAGCCAATGAGAGCTGAGCAGTGACCTTCTTGGAAGATGTTTGTTGTTGTTTTCTTTAACTTCCTATATAAATATGAATTTGTATATAAACACTTTTGTTTACAAAGATAATATGGGTTTTTACATTTTCAGAAGAGTTTAACTTCGGCAAAAGCTCATACTGACAAGAAATGTTAGTTGACCAATTTCTGTAGGCAGACAGGTTGCTAATGGCAATCTCCAGATCTGTGTACCTGTGGTCCTCAACCAGAATTTCTGTGACATTCCTCCAAATTCTCAGCAGTTAACTCCAGCAGTACAGCCAGATGGAATGCAGGTCTACCCAGTGAAAGTCCTTGGGGGAGATCTGACCTGCCTCATTCCATTCCAAGCAGAGTGTGGTCCTGTGCCCTGTGACCAGACCAGGTAAGGCCTCTTTACCTCCAGATCCTTCAGTCTGGAGTTCTGTTCTGCCCCAGCCACCATGGAGGTCAGCCAAGGTCAGGACTACAGGGAGAGTGACTCACACACAGCTCGCAGCTCTCCACTGGGCAGATTGGAGTCTGGTGACCACTGTGATTTTCCAGACTCAACTCCCACGACCTGCATGCAGTTCACTTGCTGAAACATTGGGTGGAAAAGGAAACCCAAAATAGACACCAGAGGGTGTTCAGTATTTAGAAAAAAGGAAACGTCTACCACTTGGGCGGTCTCTGTGGTTCTGGTTCCACGTATATTGTGAAAGCTGAGAAACCTCCTAAGAATTAGGCAAAGGCGAAACAATCACTATGATAAAAACTACTATGAAATATTACAGGCATACAAGTCCTAACAATAATACAATAAATAACTACAATGCTGGGCAGGCTTGATAAGATTTTTAAAATGTTTCACTTCCTTCAGGAATTCTTAACGGAAAGAAACAAACCAACAAAATATTATAGATATAGTATGGGTTCCAATTCCGTCTTCTCCTCCCCTCCCACCAATGACAATCAGAAACAAGCCATGATTCACTCTTCTTATTTTTATGTTACTTTTGTTTTTTACTTTGTAGAATACAAGAGTTTTTATTATGACATTTTAATATAGATATCTAATTCAATCACATTCACTTTTTCATCCTTTCTCATATCTCTTCTCCCTCCCTTCCTTCCACAGCCCTAATAGTCTTCTCATGTTCATGTCTTCCCCAGTAAATCACATATATGAAAGGAAACATTTTACTTATTTTGGCTTATTTTACTTAACATGATAAATTCTAGTGCCAAGCATTCTTTCTGAAAAACAAACCAAGAAACTCTAATTTCATTCTTACTTCTTCATGCATACTATGCAGGTGCATACCAAGTCAATTTAGTCTTTATTGTCTCAGATTAGCTAAGGGTGTGCCTCATAGAATCCAGTTTCTCCAACAAGGAGGAGGGAATCCCAGTATTCCCCCCCCCCCCAGCAACCTTCACCTTGTCACACTCATGTGACGTCATTGAAAAGGATCCGAAAAATTACCCCAGGCTAAACTCCATGCAGAGACTATTGAAAGCACTGTAAGCAGAGGCCCCTGGCTTCACTCTTGGTAAAGGGGGTGGAGAGGAGGCTTCAGTGGGTTTCATTTTTTTTTTTTTGTTTGTATCCAAGACAGCAGAGAAAGGAGAAACTGATTCTAGGCCAGTGTAGTCTTGTGTGTCTGGAAGAAAGGTGGGGGAGGGAAGAAGCTTTGCTGGGAGTGAGCCTGCAGGCTGGAGAAACTGCTGAGTAGGTACCTGTACAAATGAGTGAAAACTCCCAAGCCAGCAGAGACCGGCTAGCTGACAACAGGAGCCCAGATTAAGCCCCAGTAGAATGATTTACAGAGTGGATAAGAGGTAAAAAAGAGAGAGAAGCCTGAGATGATCCTTGAGAAACAATCAAATAATCAGTACCAGGAAGTATGCCAGATGCTTTCATACTTCATCCTTAATCCCCATTCCAACCTCCCAGAGAGGTACCAACTTCCTAAGGAAGCGTCCTTCGTCCCTCCCTAGAGAGGCAAAGGCAGCAACTCCCAGAGTCCTAGTGTGGCCTCCTCTGTTTGGCTTCAAACATCAGGTGCCTTCAGTTAGACCTGCTTGCTTCTCAATTTGTGCCAGAATTGCCTCATTCAGACAGCCAGACTGCCCACTACCTGTTAAACTGCAGGCCAGAAGCAGCTCTTAGTTGTCAGTGGTGGGGAGAGAGCCCTCTATCTGCGCTCTTAGGCCCATTGGTTCTCTCAAAGTCCCCCTTATAGGACTGTTAGTGCCACTCCAGTCCATCAGTGCTGTGTTTGAATGTGATCTTCTCTTCTGCCTGGGGAGGGCCAAATCTCCAGACGGAAGCATGGATTCGTGAGATCCAAAAGCTGTCCTGAGGTGGGTCGCCTCTGCCACTTATACCAGATGAAGGCAAGAACGAAGAAGTGCATGCTGGGTGCTGCTGTCTGGGGAAATGAGAAGAAAGGACCTTAGCTCTTCTGGCAGCAGGGATGCTACCATGGTTTATGATAGTGCAGGAGGACGCATGTAGATGGCCACAGCATTATCACCCAGGTCTTGGCCCATCTGGAGAAACTCAAGTGACATTTGAAATTATGAAAAGTATTTTACTAACCAGGCATGTAATCTTCCTGGAGTTCGATTTCTGAAGATTCTTCCTCACGGTTCATGCCTTTTTTTGCAGAACAAATATAATGACAAGGCCTTCAAAGACAGGCTTTTGAGGTGAGGTGTTTTTTCCTTCTATCTTAACCAGTCCACCTACGTGCCTCCATTAGGAGGAAAACCACAGACTCTGCGTTAGTATAATACATGGTAATGACATTATATGTGCCACCATTCTCAGGAGCTAGGGTCCATGGACCAGACACCTCTGCATCACTAGAGACTTCATCAGAAATGCAGACACTCAGACCCTACTGCAGGCCAATCAAATCAGAAACTGCATCTTCACAGGTGCTACGTGTGCAAATGAAATTAAAGAGGCACTGGAGTAGAAATTAATTATGGAAAGTTCCAGAAATGCACAAGATATTTAAAGAATCTAATTTGGGCCTCAAGGATAAGCCTAGCTTTATAGTAAGGGAGGGGGGAAAACTAAAGTGAAAATAAAGTCCAGAGGGCGAGGGTGTCTCGGATGTCCACTGGCAAGCTGCCAGGATAGTGTGTTGGGGAAAGGGTGTTTCTTGCCATTGTGTGGGTTCCCTAAACAGCTATCAATATATCTGGCAGTGGTCTGATTCTCTCATCCTCACAAGTATTTTCAAAGTGGTGGGATCAGTGATATACACCACCATGCCTGGTCGTCACAAGCATCTTCAACATAACCAAGGACATCCATGTGGTTCTAAAACCCTGAGGGAGATTTTATTTTACAGTCAAACTGCTCCTGCAAATGGGACACATTCAGAAACGATTTAGAAAGAGACTGGCACCAGAAACTCAGTTTCTTCAGAAGCGTGGGTTGGGATAGCACTCATAGATTTATTTTCTGTTTGAACCACAGACTCACTACACTGTCTGTCTTATCAATTGCCCCTCTGGGACATCACACACACACACACACACACACACACACACACGTTATAGACAGCTTGAAAACAATCACTACCCATCCCTCAAACTGTCAGCATGCTGCATCCCTTACATGGCATCACCAGCCACCATGTTAATGGGGAGAATCCTGGGAATCACTCCCCATTCCTTGATTCCCCCATGCCTACCATCTCCCCACATCTACTCAAGAAAAGAGTCACGTCAGCTACAGCTCTGAAGAATCTCCTTGGGCTCTAATCGTCTCTGTACTCCAATGTCGCCATCTCAGTCTTGGCCATCATCATCTTTTGCCCGGGGCTCTAACAAACAAGAGTCCCCATGTTGACCCACCTCTTTTGATCTTATTTCAGTTTGCATTTGCCCTTGGAGAGCAAAGGCAACATTAAGTTACATTTATCCGCTCACCTTTGAAAAGCAACGACAACATTAAGCCACATCACCTCTCCCCAGTGTAATTCTATCCACTGAACTTGGGGAAATATGACATCTTGCCAAATACTTTCCCTCACTTTCACAGACTAGCTCATTCTGTCATGTATGTCACAGTTTGACATCAGCTCCTAAGGGAGACCTGCCTTCTTCATCCTAATGAAAACAGGCTCTCTCTCTCTCTCTCTCTCTCTCTCTCTCTCTCTCTCTCTCTCTCTCCCTCTCTCTCTCTCTCATGCTCCTGGCTATCTGTTCTCATCACAGTGTTTATTACAAATTTTAAAGTTGTTTGTGTATTTTGGCATACATGTGTGCATGAGCATTCCACAGTGGAATTCACAGTGGGTTCTAGGGATGGAACCCAGGTCATCAGGCTTGGAAGCGAGTAATTTTGCCAGCTGTGCCAGCACTCGAACACACTTTGGTTGATCTTTTTCTCTTCTTTTCTGAGTTGTTCTTGCATACATAGATGTGAGTTCCAACGAAGGGAAGGGGTTATTTCCCTTCAATGTTGCTGCTTGCCCAATTATTTTCACAGTGCTGACTAAGATTCAATACATAATGAGAACCCGAACTTCAAAATTACACACACAGGTTCGCTGTGCATGTTCCAACACTGGTTTGGGATTTTTCTAAAGCCTTTAAATGCTGGAGAGATGCATTTCTGGGCAAGGTAGTTTTGATTCTGTCTCCCATTAAACTTTTACCAATGTGATCTAATTATGAGAATTCTATAGCATCATGACTTCCTCGTGAGCTAATGTGACCTGCTGGTATTATTTTTTTCATGTATGGTGGATTAGATGATGGTTCAGATAAATCACACCAGGCGATTTCTTCTAAATCCTTCATCTGTCCAAAAGGCAACCCTAAGAATGGCACAGGTCTTTTTTCATCCCTTATGTAATTGCCTTGTTGAAGATTTAGCGTGTATAGGCATTTTAGTTCTTGATTTATCAAGCTATCCATATTTACTTGAAAGCCGAATTGCACACACCTGATTCTTGAAATGGAATGTTCAAACATTAAAGCTATAAAGTCATAGATTTTTTTTTGCCCCTGGGATTCAAACCAGCCATACAAACTAGCCTGAAAGATTTGAGCTGAATTCTACAGAATGGGCCACAGACAAACTTGCATAGCATTTCAGGTTTGGGGCCATTTCTCTGGTGAATTACATGGTTCATGATGAAGCACATGATCCTGTGTTCATGCCATTGCTGAGCAACAAGTGGCCTTGCCTATCCTTTTTTTCATTGTGCTGTGATTTTTATCTGACTCCTCTAGTTTGTCTTTCTCGGTGTCCTCTTTTGGGGCCTGCCTTTCCTCCTTTCTACCACTTTTTGTTACCGTCTCTGAACTCCCCTCTCAGTGACCTTCCCAGTCTTCACACCTGGCCACACCCTTCCCTGGCTTTTGTCCCCATTTGGATGCAGATGGATCCAATTTTGCATCCCCTATTTAAGACTACCTCTCTGGAGCTGGAGATCTGTGTTTACCAAAACCTTAGCATGTTGTTGCATTTTCTTTTACTCTGGCCCCATGTTGGAACGCCGAAATGCTATTGGTTGTTTTACTCTTTGGCTCCTTGGGATCTTTGTGGCACCCACCACCCAGTTCCCAAATAAATTACACATGGAGTCTTATTCTTTCTCATAAATACCCGGTGTTAGCTTGTCTTGTTTCTAGTCAGCTTTCCTTAACTTAAATCATCCCATCTGCCTTTCGCCTCTGGGCTTTCTTTTTCTTACTTCCATATATTTAATTTTCCATCTTCCTCTGTGGCTGGCCCCTGACATCCTCCTCTCCTTGTTCTATCCTGTTCTCCTCCTCCCTTGCTCCTTCTAGTTCTTCTCTCTGCCTGCCAGCCCAGCCTATCTTTGTTCCTGCCTCACTATTGGCCATTCAACTCTTTATTAGACCACCAAGTATTTTAGGCAGGCAAAGAATTTGTTTAGCTTTACAGAGCTAAACAAATGCAGCATAAACAAATGTAACACACCTTTGCATCATTAAACAAATGTCCCAGAGCATAAACAAATGTAATACACCTTAAAATAATGTTCTACAACTTTGGGCCATGTCATCTTCAATGTGCTCTGAGCAACTATGTATTTCCTCCCTCTGTGTTTTCCCGGGACTATCCAGGAGAGCTGGCACCCATTAAACCTGGGTATCTTTTAATTTGGTCTAATTTGGTCTGATTGGAATTATTTGCATTGGTGCAGAGGCTTGTTGGCCAGAAAATACTTAACACTATGATTCAACACTTCCTAGCAACCCCCGACATTCAAACAAAACACCCTTGCTCTTTATACTAAAGCAATGCTCTTCATTCACTCGGTCACTCAAGTCCAGAACTGGAGATCCTCCTTGACCTAACTTATATTCTTTACCACACCCAAACGCTCACAGTGTTTTCTAACTTTTTGCTGCCATTTTCTGTCCTCTTGTTGGGTTAGGCCATCACAGGTTAAAAAGAGAAAACTCTTGCATGGGCTTATGAACACCATTCTGAGATCTCGGTATGAAATTTCATTTAATCCTACCCAGCTAATCTCTTTAATTATTATAAATCTCATTTTCTAAGGAAGATGCTTGTTCAAGCAAGTGAACCAACCTACCTGGGAAATCCAGTTGACTAAGGGCCCCTGCACAAGCACCACGATCTCCAGGCTGGAATACAGCAATGGTCTCCACCTCTGTTCTTACTGCCACCTCTTTTTTTCCCTAAAACTTTCCATGTAACTATTCCAGGGCTTCTCAGCAGTGTTGATTATATTATACTTGTTCAGAACCATCTAAGATGACTCATTCCCTATAAGGCATAACCCAAATTCATTGACATGATTTGAATTATCCTTCAGGGTCTTTGACTAAGCTGAGCACTTCAAGTCTCTTGTTTGGGCCTTTGCCATATTCCAAATGCAGAGACTGATCTTTATGTCTGTAAAGCACTCTCCAGACCAGCCAAGCCCCCTTATTATACTGGTAGCCACCAATCCATTATCCGGTCTCAAGTATCGTTTCTTCCGTATTTCCTTTTTCTTGAAAGTAGTGTTCTATTCTGTGGCCCCTCATATGTCCTTACTTACATGAATAGTATTTGACTCATTGTAATATAACTACTTATCAACCATATTTCACTTGGGATGTCATTCTGGAAGGCACGGAGAATGAGTGCTATAAAGAATTACATATCTGAAGACACCTCTGGAGCACAGTGAAGTATCTGACACACAGTAGGTGTTCACAGAATAGCCATTGTTTAATAGATAAGAAACTTGAACTTCAGGAGTGAGACGTGATAGCTCGATCAGAATGGAATTTTCCCAGCAAATTTTATATGCATGATTTCTAAAAATAGCAAGTCTAATCATCTAATACATGATTTTTTTTCTATAAGATTCATAGACACTTCTTGAATGCCTATTGTGAATGGGCACCATGCCAAGAAATAGGCAACACAAGGAAGAATGAGGCACAGTGTCTACTTCTGGTAAGAGAAGATTCACTCTAGGGCTCTGTCTCAGAATGGGGCCGGCTCAGTCGCAGCATGGGGTGGGCTCAGTCGCAGCGTGTGATTCTCAGATCATCAGCACCCATGCTCAGTCTCAGTGTGGGGTGCTCAGACCAGCACCCATGTAGTATGGTAGAAACCAAGGGGCAGGAAGACACAGTGGATTTTGACAATACAAAAAAAGAGGTCCTGAAACCACTTGTGGTGGCATCAGAGAAGGCACTACAGAAAGTCACTGATGTTAACCATCCAAGTGAAAGAGGGCAAGGAACCTTTAAATGCAGAACACAAAGGGACAGTGGACTTCTCTGGGCTCTGATGCTATTTTAGTTTATTATATAACTAAGTGAGAGACAGGAAGTGAAGGGTTTCGTATGCCACAGCAAGGACACTGCTTTATTCTGAGACTTGTGGGGAGTTTGGAAGGGTTTTATAGCAGAGAGGGACCTAACTGATCTGTTACTCTGGTAATAAGACAGGAAGACAAAAATGGTGGTCCTTAATTGAAGTATGAGGCTATGGGCTTAGAAAGCAGAGGAGCTGGCTCAGTGGGTAAAGTCCTTGCTCTACAAGCATGAGGAGCCACCTTTAACCTCCAGCACCCTTGTAAAAGGAACTGGGTGTGGTGGTACATGCATGTAATCCCAACATGGGAAGACTCCCTGACTGTTCGGCCTCCTATACTTGGCAGAACACCAAGTGCTAATGAAAGACACTGTCTAAAAGCACAGGTGTATGGCTCCCAAGGAATGACGTCTGAGGTTGACCTCTGACCTCCACATTTATGTGCACACACAGCTACATGCAGCTGTACAAACATGCGCACCTGCATGCGTGCACATGCGCGCGTGCGTGCTCACACACACACACACACACACACACACACACACACACAAAGTGGATAATGAGATTCTGAGGAGGGTCCTATTGTGGAGAATGAGTGGTGGGCAATAGTAGCTAAACCAGAAAGGAGAATAGCAAGACCTAATGCCTGCTTGCAGGTCTCCCTTGGAGAGGGAGTTAAGAATAGCTTCTAGGCTCTGCCTGTGGTATGTGTGTGTGTGTGTGTGTGTGTGTGTGTGTATGCACATGAGTGTGCACACACCCATGTGTGCAACTTTCATAGAGACAGAGGTTCAGGACCCTGGGAGGGGGGCAGGGGACTTGACAAGTGAGTTGCTTTGGGTAGACCTGAGATTTAGTGTTGGAGCACTGGAGGACAACCCACCATAGACATGACTCAATACCCAGGAAGGAGGAAGAAGGACAGCATGAACGGTCGTCAATATATGAAGGCCAAGTGAAGAAAGAGGAGCATGGCTGGCCCTGGAGAATATTCACCAGATCAGAGGAGGAGCTGCTGATGGAGTGCCCTTCTTCACCGGGAAGGAAAGAGAGAGGCCATGACATTTGCACACAGTCACTGGTACACCACACACAGTTACTGGTATACCAGAGGTCATGCTGAGGTCATGGAGAGCACCCGTTCAGAAGTCATATGCTCACTGCCAGACCAGTTGCTTTTCCACAGCCGGAAGCCTGCTATAGCTTTAACAGCTGAAGAACAAGATTTTATTTTTAAAGTTTGGATATAAAGTCAAGGAGATATAAACATAGATATGAATAGCAATCATTATCCCTCATGGCAAACGGCTCTTAAATATGTTAGTATTTATATATTTATATATTTGATTTAATCTAACCTCAGGCATGTGTCTTTTCAAATTTTCATTTTCTTAAAGGAACATTGCCATACCCAGTAAAACTCATTAATAATACACAGATCCAAGCATTTTGATTATATTGAAGTTTCATTATGTTTCCAAAGAGAGGCGAGAGAGAAGGAGGGGGGGGGGGGTAGGGAGGAGGGAGCTCTAAAGAACACGGGTTTTTCCTAAAGGTTTATTTTGCAGCCTTCTGCAGCATTTTGTTGGTCCTTGTGAACAGGTACATTTCTCTGTGCATTCACAAAAAGCAAAACAAAACAAAACAAAAAACACCTCAGTCCCTCAATGTCCAACACCTGGGAAACACAATTAGCTTGGTCTTGATTGACTGCGTGTAGGACAACATTCTGCTCTTTATCCCCTACAGTGTGTGTTGGTGTGAAAATAAAGACATAGGCAGAGTTTCCATGTGCAGCTGCTAAATGGGCTCCTTGTGCTATGTTGTCCATACAGAACAATCACAACCAGGGGTTGTGCAACAATAGGAAACTCAAGAGGAAACCACACAGGACTCTTTACCAGTCTAGACTCCATTATCGGCAGGATAGTCTCCAGCCCTTGCTGAAGACAGTCCACCAATGAACTGGGATGCACAGTGAAGCACTAGAGTAAAAATACCAGGGAGGAGAAATTCAAGACTTATTCTGTTTCGTCTTACTGCTACTTAGCAAAAAAATTTCCATCATCTTTTCCAATGGCCTTGTAATGCTCCCAAATCCTGTAGAAATGGTCCAAACACCTTTCAGACACAGAGAGAACTTTAGACTGCAACATTGATCAGTAAACCTAACCACAGGTTGATTGATCATGAACTAACAGAATTTAAGCTTTCTGCCCCCCACCCCGCTCCACTGGCCATAGGCCTTTCAAAGACCCTGGAGTCATGATCTCTTGATTATTAGTTTGCATTCTTTATCTTAAAGAGGGCCCCAGACATTGTATTGACATTATATCCCACCAAATGTGGACCATTCCCCAGCCTAGTTAAAAGCTGCTTGTAGCATAACCCACTGGCTGACACGGTTACTTAACATAGGAACAGCTACTTTGGTTCCAGAGGAAGAAGCCACAACTTGCTGGTCTGAGGAAATGGCAGCCCCTGAATGTTACCCAAGAGAGACCCGAGTTCATGTTTATTTTTGCATGTCTATGGTGGGGGTCATTTTGTTATAGCAGCTTAACCTATATGCTTCTCCTTTATTAGGTCCACTGGGTCAGGGTAACATCAGAGGTGGGATGAAATGGAGTGAGCGGGCAGAATAAGCCTGAGTCCAATCCTGTAAAGGATACATGAATTAGGGTTCTCACGAGGCACAGAACTAACAGAATAAACATACATATATGTGTGAAGAATTTATTATATCAGCTTATATTGACATAGTAACAGTTGAGAGACAGAACCTAGTAGGTGCTTGATTCTTGAGGCTGAGCATATTGGCAGTCCTATTCTGCTACTGAGAATCTGGGATGTCCTAGAGCCTCTGGACCTTGGAATCCAAGAAATGATGTTTGATATCCATGAAGGAATAAGCAGCAGCAATAGGATAAGTCAACTCTGTGCTGAAGAAAGGCCATGAGAGCAAAAGGTAAATCATTTTCCTCTGCCATGCCCACTGTTATCTATCTTAGCTGGTACCAAAATGTGCTGTCCACTCTCAGGGTGTTCCTTCCTACATCAATCAGTTCTTCCATCGAGGCTCCAAACTCAGATGATTCTAAAGGTGGCAAGTTCAATTGAAAGACAATCACAACAGAGACCGGTAAGAATCCAGAGAGAGAGAGAGAGTGAGATACAGTTACAAATGATTACAAAACAGAGTCATGATAAAGTATTCAGAGTCAAGAACGGGGTGGGCATATGATAAGAGTGGATGCAAGACAGCCACAGGTTCCAAAGCATTGTCTTTTGGTACCCATGCGTTAGCATTGGGGCTTGGGTGTTTAGCTGCATCCTGGAGACAAATCCATGAAGAGTCTATAAGCTGAATACTGTTCTTCTGACCTATACTGGTCCATTTCACCCTAGCTGATAGACTCCAGGGCTAGTTCTGACCCTGAGATGTCATTTGTGGGTCACATATAGGATGTAGTTTTTTTCCTATAAGATGCTCTATTCTTTTTTTTTTTTTTTTTTTTTTTTTTTTGGTTTTTCGAGACAGGGTTTCTCTGTGGCTTTGGAGCCTGTCCTGGAACTAGCTCTGTAGACCAGGCTGGTCTCGAACTCACAGAGATCCACCTGCCTCTGCCTCCCGAGTGCTGGGATTAAAGGCGTGTGCCACCATCGCCCGGCTAAGATGCTCTATTCTTAATGAGACTGACAATCCTGATCACATGCTTTCTTATGTGAGGGCCAGCAGTTGGCAGTAAAAGTATATCCATTACTTTTCCATCACTATAACTAAGTATTTAACAGAACCACTCAAGAGGGAAAGATGAATTTAGGTCACAGGCTCAAGAATTTCCATCCCTGGGTGGGTCTTGGCTCTGTTCATTCTGGGCCCATGGTGAGTCCACCAAGGTGGGAAGCATGAATGGAAGAGGAAGCTGTTCCCTTCATGGTGGGAAGAAAGCAGGGGAAGGGAAGGGGATAGGACTAGATAGAACCTTTATAGACACCCCCCCATACACACACACACACACACACACACACACACGACCTTCTTTCTGTGGTTAGGCCATATCTCCAACGCATTCTAGAACTTCCCGAGATTCGCATACACTGAGATCAAGCATTAACTGAACATTTCATATTTTCATATTCAAACCATGACAAGAAGGAGAAGTCAAAGGGTGCCAAGGAAGGATTCACGGGAGTGTGGGCAAAGCCACTCAGCAGGTGGGGGCAGAAATTAAACCATCAGCAGTTATGCATGTAGTTGAGTATGAGAATCTGTAGCTTTGAAGCTTCTGTGATGATGGCTCTCCCTCTTACTTCTATGGAGAATCTAATAGATGCTCAAAGTTAACAGCCAGCATAAAGAAACAACACTGACGTAGCCAGGAAAACCCGCATGGTGCCAAAGTTTCCCATGTAATTTTTAATCTGTAACCATGACCTACATGGTCAGGTTTGTAAATAAGAGAGGGAAAAGTGGAGCCTGAGTGTTTGTTTTAGTCTTAAAGAAATTGGGTTGATGTTGGAAAAGTCCGAATAATGAAGCATGTCCCCCTCTATGTGTGTGCAATTTGTTTGATGACCCTCATAACAGAATGACACTATGGCATTGTTCATGTTCACGGCAGATACAAATTTAGAATGGTTTGTGTGTATTTAGGCTCCCTGCTGGAAGAGCTGTTAGAACATTACATGCTATTCTGGTTTCCTCCTGTGAGTGCCAGCTATGTTCCTGGGAGAGGAAGTGGTTTTACATTGTGTTCTGAAGACATCTACTTCAAGGAGCTATTTTTTTCTGAAAAGATAAGATGATGGCAACTCTGGACCTCACCACCATTTTTACCTTCTCTCATTTGTCCTCCCAAGTCCCTAGGAAGCAAAGCGAATGAGCAGAAGAAGCCAATTAGAAAACGAACTCCACCATTCCCTCTGTTCCATCGAGGACCATCTGTGTCTCCAGCTCCGTTCATCTCCCTGGCGCTGTGCTTTGGGGCTCCATGCCTTTGCAACTCCATCTCTGAGCCTCAATGGCCACGTACCCATTGATTAGGACTGAGCTTAAAGCTCGGATCCTCTTTGAGTTGGTGGGTTTGGGCTCTTTCAGTGGTTGCTCAGTAGTACTAGGGTGCACCACCTTTATGGAGTCAATCTGTTTCCATTCAGTGGTTCAGAATATAGAGTACAGGTCTGCAAACTCTAGCCTGTGTTCCATATCTAAGTTGTTGCCCATTTTTGTAAGTGAATTCATGTTGTCGGGGTTGCAATCTGTGTATCTTTGTCCTGGAACTCACTCTGTAGACCAGGCTGTCCTTGAACTCACAGAGGTCTGCCTGCCTCTGTCTCTCAAGTATTGGGATTAAAGGTGTGTACCATCACACCCAACTACTCTCTTTCTTATTTTAAGGACTTTAACCTTTAGCCTACATACATTTTTTAACACAGTGTAAAACATTTAGAGGTTTTATTCATCTTTGAATCTCTCTTTACTGTATATCTTTCGTTTTATGACCACATGAGTTTTTAATTTGCTAAGCAATATGGTAAAGGTTAATGCCATGGCTTTGGCAGCTGGATCTAGCCGGTTTCTTAGCTGTCTGAGATTCCAGTCTCATGGCAGAGGTACCGGCTGTAGCCGTGTTTATTGCCACAACTCTATGGTGTTTCAAGGTCCCTGCCAGCAAGCAAGCTGCAGCAGTCTGCTCACAAACTACAGTCAAATGCTCTGTAGCTGGACCTCCTGCCTGAAAGAGTCAGAGTTTGCATTGGCAGGATGGCCCAGAAAGCCAGCATTTTAAGATGGCTGAAAACTAAAAAGCATGTGGTCAGTTTTTCATCAACACCATTTAAGTGTTTCATGGCAGGGCCTCTTAAAAGAGCTGCAAGGTTTTACAGTTAAAACTGAGTCAGGAAGCCTCTTTTAAATGATACACATTTGCCTCTAGCAAAGAGAGCCCACCTGAGAAAATGCTGCTATCAATAAGTCATGCTTAACTCTATTCTTTTCCCAAGCTCTCTCAGGTAGGCTGTTTAAGATCCAGACAGACAAGAGAGGGCAACAACTAGAATAAAAAGAGATGCTTTAGTTGACTATTACTGAGTAGTACAATACTTCTGTTGCTAAAATCCCCTCCCTGGGGGAAATATGAATGATGTCTATCCTTCTTTATTAAGATTGCAATCATAGTCTGGCCAGTGGTGCATGCCTTTAATGCCAGCACTCAGGAGCAGAGGCAGGAGGATCTCTGTGAGTTCGAGGCCAGCCTGGTCTACAAGAGCTAATTCCAGGTCAGTTAGGAGTGATACCCTGTCTCGAAAACAAAACAAAACAGAAAGATTCCAACCATAAACCAAAGTACAATTCCACACACAGTTTACCCTAGGAAAACAATGGTCTGATTGCACTTACTTACAAAGCCTAGTGGAGGGAGTGTGGGTAACCTCAAAGCAGACACTTAGGAAAGTCTTCATCCAGCACATGGCTTCCCACTTTCTGCACAGACAGAACTCCCTCACCCTTTGTCTACTCCATCATGTATATTCAAGCCATTCCCCAAGACCGATTAAGGCAGAACCACATATATCCAGGAGGAGTGGTTACTCAGGTGAGGAATGGCTCCCCCAGCCTTCCCTTCCTTGAGGGATTGTCCACAGTCAAAAAGCCTAGTTGAGATAGATGATGGTTTGCAAACAGACGCAGCTGGTCTTGTAAGCATGGCTGCTGTTTTGCTGGGAGGATTGTGCTGAACAACACCCCTAAATGTCATGGCTTGAAACAGCCATTCCATTCTACTTGTTCTTGTGTAGGTGGGCTACTGCAACGGGGCTGGTCTAGGCAATCCTTTGACTCTGGGTAGTGTTCATGAATATCATACTGCGGTGACTGTAAAGGTCCAGAATGTGCCTGGCAGGAGTGACCACACGGGGAACTCTGCTGCAGGTGCCCACCTACAGGGCAGTCAAACTTCCAGAGGCAGCTCCTGGCTCCTAGAGCAAACATTCAGCAACCAGACAAGAACGTCCTTGTCTTTGATGACCTAGTCATGAAAGTCATATGAATCTTCTTCCTCTTTCATTGGTAACATTAAGGAGCCTGCCCAGGTTTCAAGGGAGGGGAACGGGTGCCTGCCTCTCAATGGAAAAGCACAAGAGTCTGTGACCATAGCTTTAAGCCAGGTCCTGGAGGTAAACATACGAGAAGCTGAGGGCAAGTAACTAATATTCACTAACTAGAGATTTCCCATGAGTCTTTCCCCAGAATCTTAATATAAAGCATTTTTTAAACCATTTTATAGCTTAGAACATATATTCAAGATCAAAGTGACTCCTAATGAAATCACCCAAGATGAGCTAGTGAGTTATGGTGCTGTCACAGCAACTGAGGTTAGATGAACATCTAACCCTAACCTTTGTTCGTAATACCATGATGTCTGTACAAAGAAATACAGTCAACCATAGCAAATGGGGAAGTTATGGGAGTTATGGGGTTAAACGGGGAAGAGTAAGCTTTGTCTTCTTGCTCTTGGAAAATGAAGTTGTTGGTGGCAGCAGACCCCTGAGTTCTGTCTGTGAAAACAGGATGTCCTGGCATAGCCATAGCTCCTGGAACCCAGGTCTTCAAGATGCCACATGGACTTCTGGTTAATCACACCAGTCGGTATTCGCCTAAGACCACCATGCTCAGAGTAATCAAAGAGGGCAATGCTGGTGAGCAGCTCAACTGTCTTCCACAGTGACTCTCACTCTCCTGCCAGGGAACCTGTGTTCATACAGAGGCAAATTGCAATCCTGAACCTCAAACTCTTCCTCAGAGGCTCCTCCCCTTCACCTCCAGCTCAGCAGAACAGGACAGGACATCACAATGTCAAAGCCAGGTTAGGCAGTTCCTGCCCTCCTCGGTTCCCAGGCCACAGCATCCACAATTTGCTCCTTAGCTTCCTCCCCTGGGGAGTGAGTGCAGACGGGCACTCCACCACATGGATGCAGGCCTTGCTGCCTTTGTGGGAGTCCTCCCTGGCATTTTCTTAGTTACTTGACTTAAAGTTATTTTTATCTCATTGAACTTCATTTTCTTTCTTTTTTTCAATCTTGAGATGGCAACATCATCTTCAGAGCATTCTTAGGTGATTAAATCGATATTTGAAGGGATTATAACAACATTTGGCAATTGTAAGGTACTCAATAACTCTTAGGTATCATTATGCCAGACTGGTCTCTAAGGTTTGCATGTACTGAGTATATTTTTGTCAATACATCACTAGCTTAGCCTAGGTCCTTATTATTTTATCCCCATACAATTGTAATGACCTCAGAACAGAGGAGATCTTGTTTCATCTAGACAAATAAAAGCTCCATAAAAACCATCACAATGCATTGATCTCCGATATCCTGGGCACCACACCAAGCATTTTAGAGACATTATCTAGAACCTTTGAAACACCTTACTGGGTCAAGATGACTATTATTTTCCCATGACAGATGAGGACACTGGCCTGAGAGAAGGAACTTATCCGAGATCACATAGCTAGGAAGTGGCCATCAGTATTGAGATAAGAACCCAATGATTTTCTTTTCTTTCCACCATAATTCACTCTTTCGTGACATACAATTCAATGTCATTACCCTGCTTAGAAACTCAAGCAGATAAACAAATGGACCAAGGACAACTTGCAGGAGTTGGTTCTTTCTTGTCACGTGGATTTTGGGGATCTAACTCAGGCCATCAGTCTTGGAGGAAAGTGCCATCCTTCACTAAACCATCTCATGGACCCTTGTTCCATTTTTGAGACAAGATCTCATGCAGCCTAGGCTAACCTCAAACTCACTACACAACAAAGCTGCCTTTGTAATCTGGATCTTCCTGCTTCCATCTCCAAAGGGCTAGGATTATAGGAATATGTCACGATAACCAGCTCAGGGCTTTTAGAAAACATTTTAATGTAGTAATTTAGTTCCAAATTCATTTTATAACCACATTTTTTGTATTTGCCAGTTCAAACCCTCTATTGTAGCTAAGTTAAACTATCTGCCTCCCAGACAAACCACAGAGGACTCCCATCTCCGTGCCCTTGTTTATAGCATCCGCTCAGCTGGAATATCCACTCCTACTGCTTTATAGCTACTTGACTAAATTATACCTAGATCACAACACAAACCCTCCTGCCTAGCAGCCAACCCATCAGTCAAGACCTATGAAAAGCCTGAGTTTTTACTCAGCTCTCAAGGGAACTATGTAGCCACCTGTTTTCACAGGTGCTGGTCCAAGCACAAGAATCCTGCACTTTACAGGTGACAGAGTCTTATCCACCACAGTAGTGGTAGACACAGCGTCTACATCTCTGTGCCTGTAGTCCCGATGCCCATAAGATAACATGAGAAAGGACAGGTGAACTCACACACTCTCCCCTGAAGCTCCTGCCACCTATTGCCCTGCTTACTCCACCAGCACAGACCCTAAGCCTTTGGAAACTTATGATCAATTCAATTCTTTCTAAGTTGCCTTGGTCACAGTGTTTTATCACAGTGGTTAGAAAAAAAAAGGTAACTAAGACACTGGACATGCTTATTTCTATGACATATGGGACAAATAATATCCTGTCAATAGCAGGCAATTTGGCCTAAATGAATGTGTAATCTATGGTCAAAGGCTTTGTCTGTGCTAGAGTTCAATTCAAAGCCAACAACCATTTCTCAAAAAGAAAACACATTGCTTCAAAAGATGCTATAGTTATCTTCCAGAATCCTAAAGACATTCACTGTGGCTCATTCAAAGGAGTCTTTCCAAGGCTCCTAGCAGCATCTATATGTACCAGATACTGTGGGATCCATGGAAGTGGTGGGTCACATGACTCTGCAGCAGAGCCCATTGAATAGAAGACTGGACACTTTTCAAGACTGATAGTCTTTGAGCAATTTGGTAGGAGAAGTAGAATAGCATTCCCCAGCACGGTGTCTGCAGCCTCCAGAATCAAGATGCTATTTGACCTAGTTCTTAGTGTGAAGGAGAGCCCAGATACTGAAATCTATTTATATCCTGTAAAAAAAAGAAAGGAAGAAAGAAAAGAAGGAAGAAAGAACTTTGACATGAACTGTACAGCTAGACTCATGGGAATTTTGCCTAGGTGGCACTCTTGACTTTTTGCCCAATTTATTTTCCTTCCTCTAGCACACACATCACCACTCATTATTATCACCATTAGAGAAGCTCAATATTGTCCATTCTATGAGTTAAAAAAACTTCATATTGCATGTCCCTCCCACAATAGAATTCTCCGGAATAGCTTCACGCTCTAAAAGTCCTTGGCGGTTTGTCCAGTCACATCTCCCTTCCCCCCACGTTTACAGAATGTCCCTCAGCAATCCAAAGTGTGCTACTTTTTCTGGCTGCCTTCTTTCAGTTGGTAAGATACACTTACATTTCCTCCATGTCATGCCGTGGCTTGTTGGCTCACTTCTCTTGGCCATGAATGATATTCCACCATGCAAATCCAGTTACACGCTTACTGAAGCACCGCTCGGTGCGTCCACATTTTGGCAACTTTTAATGGAGTTGCCCATGCAAGTTTTTGGGTGAATATATGTTTTCAGCTTCTTTGAGCAAACACCAAGGGTGTCCAGTCCTTAGGGCATGTGTTCAACTTTGTGAGGGAGAGATAGATAGAGACAGAGGCAGAAAAAGCAAACTGTGTGTGTTTCAATATTGTTGCATCGTTTTCATGTGCACAAGCAATGAATCAGAGCTGCCATTATTTTTTTTCCTTATTAATTTATCTTGCCAGAATTTGATGTTGTCAGTCTTTTGTTTTCTGACCCTTCCATCAGGGAGTAGAGTGTTTGCACTTTTTAAGGACCCATATTGACTATAAACAACAAGTTTTCAACCCCAACAGACCAGATTTTATGTTGGTCATTCTTCCATTAAACAGAGGAGTGATTTTTTTTCCAACTTATGTTTTCCTTTTCAAAGTTGTATGAAAAGAACGAGTGACAAAAACAAAGAGGATAAATCAAGGGCAATCTTCCCTTCTAGCAAATAAGTTTACCCCATTGTTGAGAGAAGGCTTTGTGGTCCACCTTGTTGACCTACATTTGTGCAAGGTTGGATGAACCTATAATATATTATTAGGCAGAACTTAAGAGAGAAATCATTTTGGCCTGGATGTAGCCTTTCTTTCTCCCTTCCTCTTTTTTTCTCCTTTTTGGTTTTTTGAGACAGGGTTTCTCAGTATTATCCTGGCTGTCCTGGAACTCACTCTGTAGACCAGACTGGCCTCCAACTCAGAGATCTGCCTGCCTCTGCCTTCTGAGTGCTGGGATTAAAGGCGTGTGCTACCACACCTGGCTGGAATGGAATTTCAATGTTTATTAGTTCAGTTTCTTCAGTTATTATAGATGCAGCTGGTTTCTGTTTCTTTTGATTCATTTAAGCAAAACTATACTTTCCTGGGAAAGTAACCATTTTTATCCAAATGTACATTTATTAATATAAAATTCACGTTACTCTTTTATTATTTTAATATCTGCTTTGTCTTAGTTTATAGTCTGTCTCATATTATTATGTACTATGTCTCTCCTTTATAATTTTTAAAATTTTGCCCAAAATGTGTCTTTTTATAAATCAAATGTGAAATATTTGGTTCAGTTTGATCCTTTTTATTACATTTAAATGAAAAATGAAACTCATCCCCGGGCAGCTTTCCCTAGCTGTCCTGACGTCTTTCTATCACTTCCCACCTGTGTGGCAACAAGCTCGTGATCTATGGTCAAAGCCTTTGATCCTCCGCCAGTGACTGAGCAGCTGTGAATCATCAAGTAGTCTTCGCACAGGGAACTGGGGCCTTTTTCTACCTCTCAGACTAAGTGACATAGAAATTTGGGGGAGGCACATGTCTGCTTCTCTCTACCGTGTTGCTCTGTGCTCCACACGTAGAGAACGAGCAGCAAGAACCGCTGTGCCTGCTTGGTTCTTGCTCTACTCACTCTGATTTTGCCTTCACATCTGTGACTTTCTCTCTCGTAAGCTCAGAGTCTGAAGGAGATCAGAGGATTTTTTTTTTTTTTGGCTCTGTTGGACTCCAACATTTTTGTTCTTAATTCCATTAATTTGTGCTCTTATATTATGGTTTCCTACTGTTTTTTTTTTTTTTAGGTTACTTCATGTTCCTTTCAGCTGCATTAAATTGCCATGCTGTTCCTCTTGGGCTTTAAATTTTATTGATTTTGTTTAATTTGAAATAATTATACTTGCCATTATAATTTATAATTTATAAATGAATTATAGGTCTACTTTTTAAGATTAAAAAGTTATTTTTGTACAATAACACATCATGAGGATGTTCTTTTTGGTGGCTATAAAAACAATCCAAAGACTTTAATTCCCATTCTCAAAGGGAAAAGATCTTTAAACGAGATGAGAATTCCCTGGGCGTGGGGGTGCACACTTTGAGTCCCAACCCTACGGAGGCAGAGGCAGGTAGAACTCTGGGAGTTTGAGGCCAGCCTGTCTCAAAAACAAACAAACAGCAACAAAAATGATGAGCATTTCAGAAGGAATCAAGAGAACACCTTGGACCCTGCTGTTAGCACAGTAACCCAACACAATTCAAAGAGATGTCAGGTGACCCAGTAGCTTTCATTAACTTTCCCCTTTACATCAAATGACTTCTGTTTGTCTGCACTTAACTTGATTACCTTTTAAATGCCCTTTGTCTTTTGTGATATTTCTAATGTGATTGTTTTGTGTTACAGTCAATCATTCTTCTCTCTTAAAGTTAGGGTTTTATAGAGTACCGAAAACAAGATGGCGCTAAAGAGAATGCCTTGTCTGTTGTCTGAAAACAAAACTTGCACTCTCTATTTTCCCGGCAATGGTTCATTCACTTATCTCCTCCCCCACCGTGATGGCAGAGGGTGTAAAGCTGCATCTCAAGTGGTCCCTGTCTTTCCACAAAGTGTCTTTTTGTTGAAGTGCATTTTGACAGCTTCAAGAGATCTGTTCTCAGTAAAGGTTTCCTATAACAGAATCACTCCCAAGCAGCGTGAAAACCAGCTCTTGGTTGTTGCTGCTGATCATAGGCAGGGAGGACTACCTTGTTCACCTCACTGCACTCTGTCCAGTTGATACTGGCACATCAATCAACTCTCATTGCTCCGTCCTAGCCTTCCTAGGAATCTTCACTTTCCTAATCAACAAGACAGCCAATGATGCTCAGCCAAGCCACTTTATTTAAGGACTCTGTGTGTGCACGTGTGTGCACTTTACATACCAGATCAGTCAGCCTGCCTAAAGTTAGACCATGATATCATTCCATATCCTGTTTAGAGCTTTCTGATTATATTATATATGTCTTTAACATTTTGGATCAAGAACCAAAAATGATTTTTCATTGCAATTAGTCCACAGGCCTCCTACATTTTTTTTTTTAGTTTATAGATTCCCTTTGTTATTCTTTCTAAAACGTTTCAGCTAAGAACATAGTTTGTTCTGTAGAATTTTCTGCAATCTAGATTTTGTTGGGAATCCAAAATATTTATAGGCCTGAATGCTTCCTGTGTATTGCAACTGATTCAGAGCTTCCAGGGTGTTTGCTTTTGTTTTGTGTTTGCAAGACTCCACAGTGTGTGTTGTGTTCTTCTGAGAAAGGGCCTAACGTTTTCTTGTTGCTCTCTTGGATATAAGTAGTTATTGATAACCATGGTCTAGACCTATTTTTTTTTTTTTTGATTTTTCGAGACAGGGTTTCTCCGTAGCTTTTGGTTCCTGCCCTGGAACTATCTCTTGTAGACCAGGCTGGCCTCGAACTAGCTCTTGTAGACTGCCTGCCTCTGCCTCCCGAGTGCTGGGATTAAAGGCGTGCGCCACCACCGCCCGGCCTTAGACCTATTTTTTCTTAAGGTATGAAGATGTGTAGTTGGATTTTTCTTTGGGCCTCCAGCTCACAAAAAGACAAGGAGGAGACTTATTATTAATTATGAAAACTCGACCTTAGCTTAGTCCTAACTTAGTTAAGTTCCTAACTTAACCCATATGTTTCATCTACTTTCTTTCATGAGGCTCTTTACGTCATCTCCATACTTGTTGGGCCAAAATTATCTCAGGGCCTGTACCTTGAGGCCTGTAGGACAGAAAAAAAGCCTGGCTTGAGTTCAGGGCCTAGACTTCGAGGCCTGTAGGACAGAGAAAACTCTGGTTTGAGTTTGAGTGAGGATGAGACAGCAAAAACTAGGTAGATACCCCTCCAGTAAGGGAGAGGGTGTGGCTGCCTCTCATTGGCTGGAGGTACCCCCACATCACAGGAAGTCACTCAGCATATATAAGCTGACACTCACAGTAATAAACTGAGTTCCTGCTTTGACTCTACTCCCACTTATGTGTGGTTGTCCCTCGTTATGGGGCTGCAGGATGAGCAGATAGAGCACTCACTTTTCCCTAGGGAATAAGGAGGCTCAAGGAAGCCTAGCAATACTGTCTATCTTGCTTCCTGCATGTCTGTCAGGCAATTCTGCCTTCTTCCCAGAGTCCTCTCTGTCTCCAGAAGTCCTGGCTAGCTTCTTCCTACCTAGCTATTGGATATTCAGCTCTTTATTAAAACTAAAAAATCTGTATTCCCATTGTAAACCAATATTCTGCAACAGGATATTCTATGCTTCCCTTTCCAATTATCAACTAAATACTTGTATAAATAGTTTTTGAAATAGAGTCTCATATATCCCAGGATAGTTTGAAACCATAGCTGTCTTCCTATCTTTCTACCTTCGCCTCCCAAGTGCTGGGGTTGCAGGTGCACACCACCACACCAGTTTATGCAATGCTGAGGATTGAATCAGGCTTTGAACATTCTAGATAAGTGGTCTACCTATCAACTGGACTAAGTTTTCAGACCCAATGATTGTATAAATACTCTTGAAAAAGCTTTTGGTTATCTTGAGTAGCAGTTTCCACAGTCTTAAAATAATGTATGTAGGCAGTGCTATGCCTTCCATCACACTAAGGCATCTTCCAAGACCATCACTCAGCGTTTTTATAGTAAAAGTGCAAAGTCCTCAATTTTACAGATTTAAATTATCTTAACCAACTTCAGTTATCATTCTTAAAATAAATGTCTGACAATTCTCACAATGATTGTCCCATCCTTAGTTCATGGAATCTTATTGAGGTTGGCTTCTGAGTTTTCTTGATATAATCTTTGTAGTCTTTGAGAGTTCTTTGCTGTCTATACCACAAGCTATTCCAGGTTTTCTTTGGTTCTCTCCTGGGCAGATCCGGAATTATTCATTCCTCTAAAGATGTCTAGTTTATCTTAATGCAAGCTGTTGTTTTGCATAAGATTGTAGGTAGCACTTCTGGAGAAGGGATTTGGATATCATTTCTGAGTGTCCAGGACATGTCTGAGTGTCCCGAGTCTTCTTCACTTTTCATCCTGTTGCTCTGGTGTTCCTGGTAGACCTGTTAGAACTTCTCATCTGTTAACACTGTTCCTTATCTTCATTCTAATGTTTTAAGTTTCTTGCTTTCTCTGCACCACCTTCTAAGTAATTTCCTTCGCTCTGTATTCCAGCTTGTTTGCTGCGTTTTAGCTCTATCTGATTCCTGTCACTGTTTGCGTCCTCAACCTCATTAACTATGACAGTTTTGTTGTTGTTTATTTGGTTAATTTCCTATTTAGCCTGACCTTTTCATAGTTGGTTATCCTCAATTGCGACTTTTCATTCTCCCATGTCCTAATAATTTTGAAGATGTATTTATAAGTTCTAGCACAAAATTAGATGATCAGAAACATGTCTCATCCTGCAATGTGCCCTTCAGTAAATGTTTATCTTGGATGTGTTCCTGATATTCAGTGTGAAATTTGACCACCAAACTCATTTCAGGTTTTATTGCCCAACCTGGGGCTGCTCAAGCCATGGGGGCTGTGTAAAGTTGAAACTTATGAGAAAGTATTTCTGGGGTTACAAATTCTCAGGAAAGTTTTTTTTCCCCTCCTAGCAATGCTTAGATTGAAACCAAAGTTTGTGATTTGTTGTCCTGCACTGGCAGGAAGTTGGCCATTTGGTGGGGCCTTGTATAAAGATTTCATCTTCAAATTCCCCCTTAGCAGGAGCTCAAAGTCACTAAAAGCAAGACTTTAAATGTCAGAACCTCTAGACCACCAAGCTTCCTTGGGGACTGTGTGATTATCTCTCTAGTTGCCAATATTCTCTTTATTTTGGGCCATTGATAGTTCCTCATATGAATATATTTGTTTATTTTTTACATGCACTATCTCTATAAAAGAATGATTTGCATTTTATAAAGGAATAATTAAAGGATGGACATTTTTTTTTTCAACAAACCTGCTTCAGTTTACGACACACCAGCTCTCTGCTCCCACAGACACAGCTCCCAATGGACACCTTTTCCTACAGCGGCTCTTGTGGTTTATGGCCAGAGAACTTTCAGCCATGAGCACCTCAGCATTCTGACACTAGAACAATGGTGGCTTTGTCCCTGTTTTCAGAAAATGCTTAGTTGTATAACATAAATTTTCTGTTAAAAACTTTCCCCAGTAATGTTTTGAAGTTAATTTTTTAGGTTAGCCTACAAAGTAATGGTCTTCATCATGCTTTCTTCATAAGTATGTGTCATTTACTCAGTTCCCCTGCCCGATGGCTCTCCTCCAGCTGGTTCCTTGTCTTCCTCCAGTGTCCTCACTTATGCTTCTTGTTATTCCACTTCATTACCTTTCATCCCTCTCCCTCCCTGTCACTATCCCCATCTAGTTACAACAGCTACAAATGCACACACATGTAAACACAGCACACACACACACACACACACACACACACACACACACACAGATTTCTCTGTGTAGCTTTGGAGCCTCTCCTGGAACTTGTTCTGTAAACAAGACTGGCCTTGAACTCACAGAGATCCCCCTGCCTCTGCCTCTAGAGTGCTGGGATTAAAAAGGCATGTATTGCCACCACCTGGCCACACATAGAGTTTTAAATCGAGGTTCTGTATATGAGAAAAAAAATACTCAGAATTTGTCTTTCTAAAATATTATTTTTTTTTAAAGATAGGGCTGCCTCATTACTTAGCCCTGGCTGACATGAAACTCTCTATGTAGACCAGGTCGGACCACCTGCCTGTGCCTCCTGAGGGCTTAAAGACATGTGCCATCATGTCTGACCACAGTGGCTTTTCAGAGTTATGATCTCATGACTGCAGGAAAATGAATAATTAGTAAGAAAAATAATTAGTAAGGAACATGGTAACTGAAAAACATGTATGCATGAATGATTATATGGCATGGCCTCTTTTCCTTGACAATACAGAGAACTGCACAAAATTTTCTAATAAAATCTTTGTATCCAGAGATAAATGTTCAGATGAACCTGAGCAGTCCAATCTCTTTAAGATATAGTCAAGCTCTTGGATTCCAACAGTTTCCACCCAAATATATTGATGCTTAAGGTCACACAAGGAAGAAATTAAATATGCCATTATTACATGATATTTTGCAAAGGGTACTGACATTTTTAGGTTTTGTGGCCCACGAGAAATTCAAGAGATATCCCAAAAGAGTTTTGCAGTTTTTGCTGTCCACCACGTGTGTGTGTGTGTGTGTGTGTGTGTGTGTGTGTGTGTGTGCTGACGGGTTTTAGTTCAGCTTGTCACAACTAGAGTTATTTGGAAAGAGAGAACCTCAACTGACAAATGACCCCACCAGACTGACCTGTGGTTAAGTGAGCAGGGCCATTTTCTTCATTAATGATTGATGTGGGAGGGCCCACCTCACCGAGGATGCCATCTGTGGGCTGGTGGTTGTGTGTACTGTAAGAGGTCAGGCCAGTAAGCATCCCTACTCTAGAACTTCTGCATCTGCTCCTGTCTCCATGTTCCAGCTCAGTCTGAGTTCCTGCCCTGAGTTCCCTCAGTGATGGACGGTGATATGGAAGTGTAAGCCAAATAAACCCTTTTTCTCTCCAAGTTGCTTTTGCTCATACTGTTTTTATCACAGCAATAAAGACCTTAACTAGGGCAGTATGATTTTACAAACAAGACTTTCTAAAGTTTGAATCAGGCAGTGGGTCCAAAGTTTGTGCTGTAACAAAGCTTCAGGTGGTTCTCAGACCTGATCAAACCTGAGAACCACTTGCTATAAAAATAAAATCAGGAGTCTGGCACTGAATTCAAGAGCAATATTTGAAAAAGAGAGCAAAGGCAATATTGAGGCATCGTCCCTGCCCTGTTTGTTGTTTGTTTGTATATTCATAAATATATATATATATAATTTATATAAAATGTACAAATAAGTATGTAATAATGTTATATATTAATACACATAATATGTATTATGTTATATATTAATATATATTAAATGAAGATAGAACAGCAATTAACTGCTCAGTCCTCAAATTTAAATGTGATCACAAGCTCTGGTAGTCATTTCAGTAGTAGGGACTAATTTTATGCTGGAAATCTTTGGAGAATATTGGTTGATATTTATATGACATAGAGACTTGTGAAAGAGAATGAAAACATCACTATTTGTGTGAAGGTGCTCTGAAACCGTGGAACACTTTGCAAATTCTGTTAGAGAAGGATTGTTGAAAATTTTGGCAAGTGAAGCCAAAGAGATTGATGAAGCAAACAAAGGGTATGAGAATCAGAACAGAGAACTTCATCCATCTATCCATCCATCCATCCATCCATCCATCCATCCATGAACTTCATTGCTAGTAGAGGGGAGATACTTTTGTTTGCATTAATGAGTGTCTAACTCCTAAATCTAGAGACACATTCTTGAAGCAAAAGAGCCCAGTTTCATGATTCCACTCAGCAGAGGAAACTTTCCTAGATTGGGGAGAGGGCGTGACCAGGGAAAGATGGAATTTCAAGACAACATCCTTGGGAACGTAAGTTCTCTGGCTGCAAGATGAGGGGTGAGGAAAGATAGTTTGGGCTGGCCTAGAGGATGAGGGACTGGGGAGGAAATGCTATGGAGGGAAGAGGGCACAGAGGTTCTGTGTAGGGAAGCGGCATGGCACGTTTGGACCACTGTAAGCAGCCAGGAGTGGCTATGCCGAGAATATAGGGCTGAGAATCAGGCGGGAAACTCTGTGCGGCGCACAGTAGAGATCAGACCAACTTTCAGAGATACATTAGGAATTAATTTTTGTTCTCTCACACAGAAGTCTGAAGTGGCAACCCCTCCCTTCACCATCAAGACTTTGCCTAGCACTGGCTTGGCATGGACCTTTGAACAAAGTATTAAGAAGCTATCTCGGGCTTCCCCTTAAGGACTATTGTCTTTGGGATCTAGCCCTTCTTCTAATTCAATAATTAACTATCTAGGTAGTTCGTTGTTTTGTTTGGGACTATACTGAAACGTGGTTGGATGTTAAACTGCCCTGTCCCTAGAAGGTTCTCTATGTTCACATGCATACAACCACACTGGCTGAGAGTGGCAGCTTGGTAGAAAGAGCAGAGATGTTGGGATCAGGCCAATCTGCATTCCGCTCTGTCTGAAATTGCCGGTTGTGTGACTCTAGGCAGGAACCTAATTTCTCTGTGCCTCTGACACCGCCACCATCAAAGGAAGGTCACAGTACTGAGGTAAGGACACCGAGAAACATCGCAGTACAGTTCCTGGCAAAGCAGGCACGCATGGAACCTTCCCTGGCTGACTCTCACGCGCTATTAGCTTATGTGCCTTACCGCCTTCCTGAGCGAGGTTCAGCCTGTCCTCTCTAGCCTGCAGCTCCCTTTGTACTTCTGTTGACTTTGTCATCCCAGGAGGTTCTCTTTCATCTTCACTCAGGCAAGGATGATGATTATATCCAAGGTGGTCACAGTCCAGCTAAGCGGGACTCAGCACTGCAACTTCCTCAACCACGGGGAACATAGACGAGAATCGATCTGAAGCATTTTTGGCAGATGCCACCTCCATGTCCCAACCGCATTCACACAGAATATAGGTTAAATTTGAAACAGGAGCTTTTGAAATGGATCCCCTTGTTGCCCCCCCCCCTGACGCACACATAGACATACACACATACACACACACACACACACATAGATACACACAGACACACACACACCAAATGCAAAGGGGACAGGAGCAGTAACTTAGTGCTTGAGATTTCTACCAGGACCCACCAACCCTGAAACCAATAGACACAAGACTAAAGAACGCCTGGATCTCCCTTGGTAAATATGTGGACCAAAGCTACTTCCGGGAGTACAGACCCTCTCTTCCCATGCCAAAGTTAACTAGGTTATTCCATGAGCCAGTCCACTCTCTCACAGGATGCTGAGGCAAACAGTCCTGATTCTCTGATATCAACTGTGCCTACCTCTTTACCCCAGCGCCATCTCAGATGTGGGACACCTGATGCTGGCATGGGGTCCATCATACAGTCCACCATGGCTCAGAGGTCTCAGCACTCTCTCTTAGCTGAATCTTTAGCAACAAAGCCCCTTAGTTCACCACCTGGGATTCTGTCAGCTCTTGTGACTCAATTAGGAGATAGCAGTAATGGCCTTGACACCAGAGTCTCTTCCCAGGCACCGAAGCAGGTTCCTTCCTTTCACTTCAGCCCCAGGTCCCTCCCTCTTCCCTTCACAGAGACTGGCCATAGACAGGAGAGTCTCAGTCACTACAAACTTGGCGCTCATCACAAAACACCTTAAAATAACTTGACAGCAGCTCCACTCCCTGGAACGCATCCAGGCAATATCCTGAGTCTGAGCTGCTGTTCCATCTCGGCATTTAAGCAATTGCTTTTCTTATTCCTGAGAATACCCGTAGATAACTCTGAGCTCCCAGTGTGTGGCAGGCTCTGCCCTGAGGCTTACTCTCATTGTCCCTTTTAAGGCTGGCGAGCAGCTCCTGAAGTCAGCTATGATCCATCTTGCTGTCAGGCCCCTCCACACACAGGCTGCTAGCCTGTCACCACGCCCCTTCTCTATGAAATACAGTGGAGATTAAAACTTGCTTGCTGCCAGCTTCCCAGTTTGGCCTTCACTACCAGATGGGTGTCTCAGGGATGGTCCGGTGGTCAGTCCGGTTCTCACCAAGGACTCAGGCGTGCCCTTACCTACTTTCTGGGTTCATGACAATGTCAAACCCTGGGGCAAAGAAAGCACATGATCATTATGGTGAAGACCAAGCCTTTAGGAAGAAATCAATTACATTTAAGTGTTAAAATCATAAATTCTCTGCTTCCAGAAAAGGGGAAGAAGACCAGAAGAGGCTCCTGGGACCAAGAGCTGGCCTTCAAAGAATGAGGTCGTTGATAAGAGTGGAAAGGGAGAGAGAAGGGGCAGGAGGGGTAGGAGGAAAGGAGTAGGGAGGGAACTTACAGAGCTGTAACAATGTAATATGATTCTGTACTTTCTCATCACCACCACATCTTAGAAGCCTTGGGGAGTCTCTTTACTCAAAAGCAATGTTTCTTAACTCAACACACAGATTTTTCTTCAGGATACAAGAGGGAGGCAAAAGATTCACATGGGGGATATCTGGGGACACAGGAATGGCCTGTCCTGCTGCAGAATTGACGCTGTCCTTCGTCTGTCATTTCCCATGCTCAGGGCCTGTCTCTGAATTTAGCTTTTGGAAACCTAGGGCCTGAAAGCCTTACTCCTGGTTAATATGCTAGAGCCTTCTATCTTGATAGAAATTGTGGGAGGCCCAGAGAAGCTCTTCAAGAGCTGACCTTTGGCACCTTTATGTCCCCGGGGCTTTCATCAAAGTAGGTGGTGTCAGCAGGCAGGTGGGAACAGCAGCTGGTGGCACTATCTCATGCAGACCTCAAGTAGCCAGACTCTAGCTTCGCAAATGGCCCAGCTCTTATACAGGCCTATAAAGTTGGGGTCCTTCATCCTTGGCAGTGTTGAAGCCTCTAGAAGGGCCTAGGCATTGGGATTCCTCAACTCTTGACTGTAGCCAATGCTACAGCTCCTAAGCCTGGAACAACTGAGACCCTTGGCTCTAAAGACTTGACAACCCTCCGAAACTCTTCTAGTGATCAGGGACTAACTGAGATGGTTCGTCTTCATCGTCTTCTTGACTGGGTTACTAATCACCCAGGAGTCTGAGGCACAACTCGGGAGTTCAGAGACATTTAAGTGAAGGGGCAGGGAAGGTTCATCAAGAATGTGGGTGGCACCATGATAAATAAGAAGAAAGGAATAAAATGGAGTACGAAAGCCAAGCACATTCATTCATTCAGGAAACCCAGCTTCCCGACTGAGGGTCCGCTGTGACCAGCTGCCTTGTTACGATTCCCTGTACCCTCATATTGGGAGCCGAAAGAACCCCCCCCCCCCTTCCAATTGCCTTTGGCAGGCATTTCTGACACGGCGACAGAGAAAGTGACTGATCCAACCTATGAAGTGTTCACACCAATCACAGCACACTTGTCCTACAAATGAAAGTTGGTGTCTGAAACAGTCATACAGTAGTCACGACAGCTGCCCTGCCAGGCCCCCAGGGGATACGGCCCACAAGGAAAAGGGCTACAGAGGTAACCAGGGTTCAACAAGACTGGCGATTGTCCAGGACCAACGGTTAACAACAGTCTTGTCTAGGGGCTGCAGCTTCAGGAGAGGCATCAAGCAGCTGCGATCTTTGTGCAGCTTCCTCAAGGCACACATGGAGTGTTCAACACAGCAAGCGTTGACCTAGAGGAGCTGCTAGTGTTCGGCCTCAGTCTTTTTGCTGGAGGCAGCAAGAGTAGCACAGGCGGGGGTGGGAGGAGTCTAACAGTTGCCAATTGAA
This sequence comes from Microtus oregoni, assembly GCF_018167655.1. Classification (NCBI taxonomy): domain Eukaryota; kingdom Metazoa; phylum Chordata; class Mammalia; order Rodentia; family Cricetidae; genus Microtus; species Microtus oregoni. Next base: position 35,134,841 of record NW_024543071.1, on the reverse strand, counting down.
AGTCAAGTTGTTCCACCCTCACCCCCCCCCCATATCTTGGCATACTTACAATAAGACACACATCAGAAGGAACACTTTCGATTAGAACTTTTCATTAACACTAATACTGATCTAAATTGGGCTTTAGTGATGCCCAGCACCTACCCAAGGCCCACGGCAAGCTAAGTTTCCCTCTTCTGTCTCCGTTTTATGAGTAGAATAATCCAACCAGAGCTAGCAGCGTGGCTGCCATTCCCTAGCTGTGTGTGACTTTGAGGGGAAAGGTGGCAAGCTGACTAATGCCACATACTTGGGGGTCACAGGGACATGGCTGGAGTCCCACAGTGACAGCGATGAGCAGTGTGACTTCGGGTAAACTGGATGATTTTCCTAGACTCTAAAGAGGGTGGAAAAGGTGGGAAAGGTCATCCTCCTTGTAGAAAATGAGACAAACACACACACACACACAATATCTAGCATACAAGGCATCCTAGACCAAGCTCAGTGCTGATAAATTTGCCTAACTCCACACAAGCACTAAATACAGCATTTAACCAGCCCTTCTGTGAACGTAGAGGGCATTGAGAGACAACGTCACTCTTCATTTCTTTCCCTTCCCCAAACACTGAGTGTTTACATTGGTTTCTCTTGTATCGGGACACTGCATTTTGTCATAGGTTTTGTAAGTGCCCAGGAAGAATTGCTACACGTTCTTGCGTCTTTCTCAATCTCTGTGATACCAAATAAGCCACACACACTGACAACCAATTGCTTTTGAGCTTCTCCCTTTCTCCTTCTCCTTTTCTCTTTCTTCTTCAGAGAGAGCAACAGCTCTCACCAGAAATAATAAAAGTGCTTCCTCAGAGGTTAAACAAGGCTCCATTGTGCTTAGGCATGGGTAGCTGACCCTGAGTGCCCTTAGCTAAGCCAATGAGCACTGTTCTCCTAGTCCTTGCATGCTGGGCAGGTGTTTGAGCAGGTGTTCTGGCCTTGGGAAGGATGCTCGCTGCAGCACACAACAGGCTGGTGTGTATAATTACACCACCATGAAAGGAAACCCTCCATGGGTGTGCCACAGCTATGTGGGGGGTGGGACGCTAAAATAAATATCTTAATTTTATCTTCTTAAGAATAAACTTAGCAGGTCAGACGTCCACATATGCCTCCTAAAGAAAAAAAAATGCTTTTAAATTCTTCCAGAGGAAAGAAACAACAAGAAACAACAAAGAAACAAAAAACAAAAATAAAAACAAAGCAACAAACACACAAAAGCCCCAAAGGACCCAAACCTCAGATCAAGCTACTAAGTAAAGAAGTGGCTGTGTCTCTGAGATGCACAGCTTCACTTTCCCTTTGGCAGACTGAAGTGATATCATCCTGGGCAAATGCAAAGCCCCCAGTTCTCATATCATAGAGCAAGAACTGCAGAATGTCAGCACTAAAGCGCAGAGCATCCTGTATCCCACACACGTTTTTCTGAGCTGCTAAGAAGCACAGTCTTGGAGAGTTGGAAGGACCAACTCTAAAATCAGCCTCTAGTGGATTAGGGCTGAAGTGGCTCTTATAAAGTACACAGAACACGTGTCCTCATCCATAGCTCTTACTATGTCGGCAGTGCGGTAGCAATACTCCCATTTCACAGATGGGATCAAGGCTGATCCAAAGTATCTTGTTAGTTAGTATCACCAAGGTCAGTGCCAGAGCTGGACGCCAATGGTCTAATCAATTCATTTCTGATCTTTTAAAAAATTATTTATTCTTCTATAATTCATGCACATATAATGCACTCCAATCATATTCTTCTATTAGTCACTCTTATTTCCTCCCCTCCCACTGAAACTCCCTTTCTTCCCAGGTCCCCCTTCTGCTTCCATGTCTTTTTCATCCAACTCCTAATTTCCAAATCCTGCAGCTACTTCAGAACAGTTAAAGACAAGCGTAACTCAGACAGGGATGGGGGGAGTTCATGCCAAGAAACCCTATTATCCCCTAATGTGATTTCTTTACTTTATTATTAAGAATTATCACCCTCTTTTATTATAAGAGAACATCGTAATGTAATATAAGAACACCCACTTTGTTCCCACATAAACCATTGTCTCTGCAATTATGACTCTGGAATGACAGGGAATTGGAATTCCACATGATATATTTTAAGCCAAATTTTTTTGCAGCTCTGGATTCATTTATTTGAGAATTTACCTTGAACTCCTCTTTCTTGTTGGTGGACTCCACATCATAAACAGCTACTTTTACACCATTTCTTTAAACTATAAAGACACTCTAGGTCTTATTTTGTATCCTTCCTGTATAAATTTCATCTATATACAAAATTATTTAATAATGATAATCTTCTACATTTACATTTTCTACTCTGGAAGTCTTTAGACAGAAGTTCCTCTTAGGTTGTGAGCTTTTCCTGAGAGGTCTGTCTGGTAGAACTTTCTGGAATGATGAACACGCACGATAGCTACACTGTTCCTGCTATAGCCACTCACCATGTGTGGTTACTGAACACTTAGAATGTACAGCCGAGGAACTGAATTTTTTTTAAAATTCATTTACTTATTATGTATACAATATTCAGTTTGTGTGTATGCCTGCAGGCCAGAAGAGGGCACCAGACCCCATTGCAGATGGTTGTGAGCCACCATGTGGTTGCTGGGAATTGAACTCAGGACCTTTGGAAGAGCAGGCAGTGCTCTTAACCACTGAGCCATCTCTCCAGCCCCCGAGGAACTGAATTTTTATCTTGCATGAATGAATTTAAATTTAAACAGTCCTGTGTGGCTGTGTCTCTATTGGACAGCCCAGATCCCCAGTCATGGAAGATGCTTCTGAGAGAATTCCTCAAGGTTTTCAGTCAGTCAGGTGTACAGGCGAGGCAGGGTGGAGCCTACAGTCAGTCAGGAAAGTCATCCCCAGATGAAGGGGTGTGTGCAGACTGGATGTGAGAAACAGCATCGACAACACGTGTAAAAACCGTGTAGACCACACCCAATCATACTGTTGACAGCGTTTAATATGTGATATAGTTCATAGACACCTGAGTTTCTGACTCCTTTCCAAAAGCAAAGATTGTCTCCACTGGCTAAGCATTTAAGTTGGTGGAAGGGGTTCTATAGCAGAGAGTCCCCTGTCATCCTTCCAGGAAGTCCCTGCATGTTTTCCTATCCCCTTAAGGCTCACATGAAAGCCTGAGGAAGTTGCTCACTACATAAAGAAGAGAGAGAGGAGGGAGAGAGAAGGGGAGGGGGGACAAACAAACAAACAAACAAACACAAGCCAAGAAACAAACCAAGTGGATTTCAACATCACACCCACTTAAGACTGGGGAAAAAAACCATTAAAACCACATAATGCTTTACATTAAAATAATATTTTACCATAATTTCACTGATATAATTTTTGATATGTGTAGTTTGTTTAAAATTCTGTAAGAACTAGGATTGTAGACTGAAGTTTTTGTCCTACCTGTTCCCTCAGTTGTTCAGTCCCAAAGAAACACATAGAGGCTTATATTAAGTACAAACTCTTTCGCCTATTAGCTCAGGTTTATTATTAACTAGTTCTTACAACTTAAATTAGCCCATAGTTCTTATCTATATTTAGCCATGTGACTTGGTACCTTTTCTCAGTGAGGCATTCTCATCTTGCTTCCTCTGCTTCTAGATGACAACTGTATCTCTGCGTTTCCTCTTCCCAGAATTCTCCTAGTCTGGTTGCCATGCTTATACTTCCTGTCTGGCTACTGGCCAATCAGCATTTTATTAAACCAATACAAGTGACAAATCATTATAGTGTACAAGAGCATTCTTCCACAGCACAGAGTCATATAAAGTTGAGGCAAAGCATTTGGACTTTGAAGTAGAACCCCAGATCTATGGCTTAGCTGTGGGATCTTGCAAGATTTGCTTCTCTAAGCTTCAACTTGTTCTGAAAGGAAAACCAGCACTACTCCAGCTCAAGATTCTTCTAAGGGTTAAATGAGATGATTGCAGTCTGTTATCAGAAAAAAACCAAGCCCCAAGGGAAAGTACTCAAGATGAGAATGGATTGTCACATGCACATCTTTCTGTAAAGAACCAAAGTAGAGAGAGTTAGTCTGAAAATTTTTCCACAAGACACTTGTAGACCTGTAGGGTTATTTTTTCCTTGGAAAACTTTAGTGCATTTTTGCTAGCTTGAGGCTTGGGGTTATCCAGTAAGCATTGCCGCCACCCTTGCCCAGTTCTGCCAAATGTGTGACCTCTCGGGTCAAAGTTACCATTTGGTGGCTGGGAGAAAGATGGTAGCAATGAAAATATGACGGCCAAGGGAGAGGCGTACTATAGATTTTAAATTACTGAGATTTAGATCAGAAAGCAAAATAATAATGAGGAATATCTGTTCCTTTTTTCCTTTTCTATCTGTATGTCTTTAAACACTTCAAACAGGGACAGTCTGGATAAAATCATTACTTTCTCCACAAAGGTTAACAGTGGCACACCAAGTCACAGCTCTGTCCTGTGAAAAATCTCTTTGTACTGAGACATTTACTGCTGAACAGATCTTGGAAGGTCAACTTGAGGATAACATTTGGCCAGGGACCATGATGTCATAGAAAAGCCTTGTTTGGCCAGAGGTTCAAGGATCATTTTGGGAGATTTCTTTCTTTACTGTGTCTAATTTGTTGTTATGGGAAGATGCTCAAATTTGTTTGTAAAGTAAAATAAAATAGATCACAGAAGAAGACACATGGTGTGATCATATTCTAGTGAATGAGGGGGGGATGAGCAGGAGATGTGTGATTTGAGTTCTTTGTCTGTAGAATTTACAGGAAAGGGAATTTACTTTAATAAATTCATGTATTTGTGTGAGAGTTTGTGTGTCTGCTTGGAGGTCAGAGGATGACTTGTGGGAATCAATTCTCCTTTTCCACCTTGTAGGTTCCAGGCATTAAACTCAGGCTCTTAGTTTTGGCAGAAACTACCTTTACCTGCTGAGCCATTCTGCAGGTCAGGAAGAGGAATTTACTGGAAGGATGTGGACATTTGTGGAAGTGTCAGCTGTTGCTGTGTAACAGCTCCAAGCTTGGTACTTTGAAAAGAAGTTGGCTCATTTAGTTCAGTTACGATAGGCAGGAGGCCGCCTCTGAGGATATCTGCTGTCCACTGGGCAGTTCTACTGGTGAGGGGAGGCTGAAGTCTTGGGATTATCTTCCAAGAGTTCTCATCCTTCGGCAGCCTCTGCCTATCTTATTCTTAGGATGTAGTCAAGTGCCGAGACAACTGGAGGCATTTCAGGCTTCTTTCTTAGTGGGGCACAAATTAATGACGCATTTTACAGTCAATGGCATCTTTGTATCAACAAAATAGCTGATGCCTCACATGAGCTCTCATTCCTTTGTGTAATGAAAACTAAATTTCAGGCAGCTCAGCAGCTCAGTTCCCCCACCCCGCCGCCCACCCAGATTGAAAATTCATGTGTTAGTACTCAAGTTCTCCATTGAGCATAAATGTTGCTCTAAGTCGTGTGGTGGGTCTTATTTTAAAGAAACACTCAAAGCTGATGTATAGTTGAAGCATCGTCCTCTGTAAGTAGTGACCCCGGTGGCTGTCCTCTTGTCTAATAGTGCCCCATTCCTCAAGATGTTGGAAACTGTTTTCAAAATCTTTGCCACATTTTCCTTATTATTGTCAAGGAGAGAAATCTTTTCTTCTTCTAATGGGGCCAATCACCACAGTGAAATTCTTCGGTAGAGTTAAAAGTAAAGGTAGGGAATAAATCCTCAGAGAGCTCTGCCAAGTCCTTCGTGACTTGGTCCCAGAGACCTGATTGCAGTGATGAGGCAATGAAGGAAGGACAGACACACAGACAGAGGTACAGAAAAGCTGGGACAGGGTATGCCGTGCACTCTGATGGACACGCTCTACAACCAAGAGCAACTGAGAAATTCAATGTTTATTTTAAATATCGGAATCAAAGCTGTGGGTTTGTTGTACACAGATGAACACGGGGGTGGCTTTATGGTCCACAGCTGAACGAGGAGGCAGGGGTAGTTACTCCGGGAAGGAGGTCTCTGTAGGGAGCAGTCTCAGGCTGCAGGCATGCCTGAAGAGAAAGCTGTACTTGACAGTTTCTGCACACATTATCGACATTCACAGTTGGACCAAGGAGGTCGTTGCCGTCCCTCTGAATCTCACCTGGAAAGGCTTTGTCATTTCCATGGGTCTGAGGCACTGGGGTCCTTGACATGGCTACTCTCATGTCAATAACACATCCACTCAGGATCTCCTACACTCCCCACAGCCGCAGGAGCAGACTCAATGGCTAATGGACCTAATGGCTGAACTCACCAGTGCTCCATCTCGATATAAGGATATTTATTCCAGAACTTTCAGTTTCCAGATCTCCTTTAGCTCATGAATGCACCTCTCGTTTGTTACTTGCGTACTCTTTGCAAGTGTACCTGACACTTGGATTGGCACATTAGCATCTGGGTAGACACACTCGCTAGGAATGCTATGTATATATGCACAGAGCTATATACACACTCCCGTGGCATTCCAGAAGGGAACTTTCAGTGTTTTCATATTTAATATGGTGGGAGAAGAAGAAATTGCTCCCCAAATAACTTCTGTTTATGAATAAAAGTTACACACGGTTCTGGGCTTTCTTGATTCACTATTCCTACATCTTATTTGACACCTCCTCTTTGATTGGGTGATATTCCAGCTCTAGGAGCCTTGTGGCTTCTCTGGAGGCCCGTGGGAAAAGAGAGAGGCTTTTCTTCTGCTCCCTCCTGCAATCTCTTAGGAAGATGCTGAGGTGATGGTTGCTGGAAGATGAGAGAACTAACAGATGCTCCCATCGCTAGGATGCTGAGCTTGGCACTTGCAGGTCAGAGACTGGTCCCTGATCAAAGATGCCTCCACAGCCTCACAGCTTGGAACACTATGGAGGAGAGTCTGGTCTCAAACACTTCCAGGGCCATTTACCTTGTGTGTCGGACTGAGGGTTACAGGCTAAAAAATATTTTATATTTAATGAAACCGAAGTTTCAGATAAAGCCTTTTGCTTAAGTCCCATAAATTACGTATCACGGCCATGTGGACGGAATATATGTATCTTAGCCATGTATTCACTTTATTTTGAACTCAGCTTTCATTTGCTGAATGTGGCAGCAGTATTTGGTAAGGATTCTTTTTCAATTTGACTCTGAAATGCCCCCCCCCCCCCAGACCTGCATGTTTGAACATCTGGTTGCCTGCTGGGGATGCTGTTTTAGAGCTGTGGAGATTGGCAGGCGGCAGTGGGTCACTGGGGTGGGATTTTGAGGCTTCTGGTCAGCCCCAATGTCAGAAGCAGATGCCTCATGCCGCAGCCTCAGGGCCATCCCCACTGCGATGGGCGATGGACATGTGAGCCCTAATGACTGTTCGGATGAGTTGTGTCTGCCGGGCATGTTACCGCAGCATGAGAAAAAGCAGCACGCGTCTTCACTGTTGCTTCTTTCCCGGACTCTACCCCAGCCTCAAGCAGAGAAAAAATATGCAGCCCATGTTCCGGATGGAGAAAAAAAGACGTAAAACTTCAGACTATGTGAATGTATGGGAAAAAAAAATCATGAGAAGAACCATGAAGTGGGAAGACATTCCTTATTCCCTGTGGTCAGGACAAAAATAGGAGTTAAAGTATGGCCAAAGAGAAAAGGGAGTTCTGTTTTTCTTGTTTTCACACCTTTTCTTCCTGAAAGTATGGTTGTTGTTGTTGTTGTTTTATCAGATTTTAAGGCAAATAAAATAATCTTGGATTTTCTAATATTGAGGATATGGGATGGCTTGGCTTCAGGATGTCAGTGCTTCCACCTGGGCATTGGTAGCTAGCTTTAGTGAAAAGATGCTCAGGTAGGTAGGCAGATAGATAGATAGATAGATAGATAAACAGACATTCTCCTTCATGTACATTCTGAACATCCTGGGTATATGTTGCCACATGTCTTACCATTTTTGAGTGTCATGAGGAAGTCACTGCTGGGCTAGGCCTCTGTGACAAGCTTTCAACATAGGGTAGTACGAAAACAAAGGCATCACAGTAGAGCCTTGGTAGACTCCCCTGACTGCCCAGTCTTCATGCTTCTTCTGATCTTCCTAACTGCAGCACACGCTTAGATACCTAGAACCTTAGAAAAGAATAAACAGGAGACCCTGCTCTCTGGAGGAGAAAGTGAGCAAGCTATTCTTACAGGGAGGTTGGATCTAATTAATTAATTAATAGCTGGTAATGACTTTCACCGTTATAAAATCTGCAGGACTGGAGACACATGCTATAACCTTTATTTTACAGATGAATAACATTAAGCCTTTAAGAGATTTAGTAGCATGTATGAGGCTGCCCATTCAAATACATATCAGCTTGACACAACAATACAGTTTCTTCCACTCTGCCAGAATCTCTTTCCTTTTTTTTTTTTAATATTTGACTTTGGATGTCTTTGTACAGCCACCACTATTGACTACTGTGTGGCACACGACTCAGATAACATACTGATGTCACCTGCTTGGCAGCCTCAAGCATCTGATCAGAATCCCAGTTGAGTGTTTGAAGTCCTTGCATCAACACCATTAATGCTCCTGGTGGTTGTGTAAAGACTGAATGGCAGGTTTCAATCAGTGTTGAGAAGACTAACAAATATGCTCAGAGCTAAGAGGTGTTTTTTTTTAATCCCCCACAAGTAATTAGAGAGCCAATGTCATTTTTTTCTTCTGTCAGAATCAACACCATATCCAGAGCAGACTGTGTGCCCCGTACAGTCCTGGGCGAAGGTCATTAAACTCCCAGGGATTTGGTTTAGACTAGAAGGAAAGCTAAAGAAAGTGAGAGAAGAACTCGGAATTTAAAAAAGAGACTCTGTTCGATTCTAATTTGTATTTTGTTTATAGATCCAGCCTAGTAAAGATCTCTGGCTCCCCAAGGCTTTCAATCTGCTTCGTGAAAAATAAAAATCAAACAAGAGATTGATGACTGGCAGAAGGAATTGTGGGCAATGCTCTTCGGTAGCATGCTCAAGAAGCGTTTTGGATCCCCTGCCCCATGGGAATGAAAGAGTGCCAGTAGTCAAGAGTGTCATTATTTCCTCCTTGGTCACTGTTTTCGAATAACATTGAGAGGAGCAGCCACTGGACTCACTCCTGGCCTCCTGGTGCTAACGCAGGGTGTCTACTTTAGCCTCTGTTGACAAAGAAGACACAGGGAAGGCAGGTGCCCAGGACAGGCATCTAAGAAGGTTGCCTGTCGTTGGTGATGGGTGGAATAGCTCAGATGACAGAATTCTATTCTTTGTTTGTGTTTCCTAACAGAGGCTCATTCAGTGGTCACATCTGCTAAACACCCATTCATGCATATCAGGGTAAGTTGCCTTTTTATTGTTTGAATAGCAAAAATGCTGCTTGGCAACTCATTTAAACACGCTGTTAGCATCCCTAGGGAAGACTACTGTCAAGCCCCCTCTTACAGACAGAGAAACTGGGGCCCAGAGTAGAGAAACAGTCTCAAGGTCTAGAGCCGGCAAGTGGCAGAGGTAGTGTTTCTGACCATTTCGTTAGCACTTTGACTGTGACTGATGCACCAGAAAGCTCTCGTTCTTAGTTCTCCTAGGTCTCGGAGAATGAAGTGTCCTGAGTAGGAGAGCTGGGGCAAGAATTTCAAGAGAAATGCCTATTGATAGGAGGGAAAAGAGAAAATATACCACGACTATTCTCTTAACCTCGGGCACAGCTGGAGTCGGCTGCTGTCTCAAGGAATCAAATACCTGGCTTCCCAGAGCGAGGCTGGGAATCGTCTCAAAGATGGCTAGGTGATTTCAGAGAGGAAAAGCCACCTTAGTAGCTAGCTGCCTTGCCTTCTGAAAGTTGGCCTCTATGGTTCCAAAATGCTCGGAAGTGCCCTAGATTCTGGTGAAGCTATAGTATGTTCTTTTTGGAATGCTAAGACCATATCTCTGTATGAAGAAGACATTACCAACAGGTTTATAGTTTCAATGGTAAATGTCCACCACAGGCTTCTGGGTACAAAGCCCCTAGAGCCCCGCCAGGACAGGAGTGCTGCTTTAGGAGGGTTAGATCCTTTGGGGTGGGGCAGAGCTGGCTGACACAGCCAGGAAGGGTGGGCCTTGAGGGTTACAGGCCAGCAATGTTTCAGGCCCAAGCTCTCCACTTCCTGGTCTGCTAAGATAGGAAGGAGCCTAGCCACAAGTCCCCACTGCCACAGGTCAAGTCTTTCCAGTTCCCATGCTTTGCCCACAACGAGCGACTGTCCCCTTTAAACTCGGAGTTCAAACCAACCTCTCCTCCTTCATACTGATACTGTAAAGTCTCCGTGACAGCAAAGAAAATGTAACGACTAAACATAATGATACTCTGTGTCATCTCAGTGGCCGTACACTTAAGAGGAGAGGGGGCCAGTTAAGTAGGCAAGGGCAAAAGATGGGTAACTGAGGAGAAGCTGTCACCTTAGCTATAGAGAGGGAACTAGAATCTTCAAGCCACAGCACAGGTTTTTCCCAGTTAAGATATCATGTGACAGCCGTGCCATTCTTGCCCTGGGTGACCACTGACTCATCAGTCAGATGTGTCAAGTGCTGTGAGAGCTCACCCAGTACCCAGCGGACAGCCTGCTGGCCTGCCTTTGTCATTCCTGACAGAGTCCTTCAGTAGGGCACCCCCAAATGCTGGGCACCCCCAAATGCTGGGCAAGGCACTGCATGAACCCAAGCAACTGTGGTTTTACAACCATTCAACACACAACTGGTTGCCACTGTTGCTTTCTGTCGGTCTCAGACCCACTCAGTCTCCGTGGAGAGTGGTGGGGTGCCAACAGCAGTAGGTTAGGCCTTCAGCGATTCCCTATTTGACATTTTGTCATGATAGGATTTGGAGACTAGAAAAGTAGCCTTGCAATACCTGACCAATCAGAAAGGAACAACGAACAGGTCTCAGTGTTTAGACACTCTTCTGCTTGTGCGTAGGTTGGATAGCTGCACCTTCCCTTTTTATTTTTCTGTATGATTCTTTGACACTCTGTCAAATAAGACACAGTTGAAGGAAGTGGAAATATTTAGCTGGGAGAAATACATTAGGAACTGAAGGACTGGTACGGCATAGTGACTTCTTCTTGAGGACAAGGAACAGGCTTATCCTAGGCTGCCCACAGAGCAGCCACTCAGATTTAATTCAGTATATAGGACTTCTCTCTTTTGCTTAACTGTTTTGAGGCAGTGTCTCATTATATAGCTCTGACTAGCCTGGGATGCTCTGTGCAGACCAGGCTGTCTCAAACTCGGAGATTCACCTGCTTTAGCCCTCTCAGTGCACAGGACTAAGTGGCTCTTGCCTCCAAAAACAGGAACAGCCAGGGCATTCACAGGAAGATGCCCACTGTGACATGGCCAGGAGACAGGAGCGCCTCTGGGATTACAGGTATGGGCCACCAGGACTGGTAGAGAAATATTTTAAGTATTAGTGTTTTTTTAAAAAAGGATTCAAACATTGACAACCTTTTTAAGGTGAGAAGCAGATGCCTGCTTAGTGGACCCCTTACCTAGTCCCAGTCTGTAGAAATACCCTTGGCATTTTGTAGCTTGATTAATAAAAACTCAGAGACAGATAGTGGGTTCAGCCTGAAGACCAGAAAAGGAAAGCAGCCAGCTGCCGGCTCTTACCTCGACCTCAGTCCGAAAATGGTGATCCTGCCTCCAGGAAACCTCAGAATGAGACTGAGACTGAGAGCTGTCTCCTCCCCTTTTATATTCCTCTCTAGTGCTGGGATTAAGGTCGTGCACCACTACCTCCTGGTTTCTATGGCAAGCTAGTGTGGCTACTGGGATTAAAGGTGTATGTCATTGCTGCCTGGTCTGCAAGGCTAGTCAGTGTGGCTGTTTTACTTTTCTGATCTTCAGGCAAGCTTTATTTATTAAAATACAAATGAGATGCCATTGCAACATTTATCTTTTGATACTGTCTAGGCACACATAAGCAAAGCCTGGGCACACACAGATGCCTAATGTGTGTGCCTTACAGCTTCAATTTTAAACGTATAGCTATCAGATGGGCATATCTCAGAAGGAGATAAATGCAAGGCCCTTCAAATGTAAATATGACTTCTAAATGATTCTATATGCAGGCACTCTGCTGAAGGCATGGAATGTTTTACTTACTGTACTTAAAGTTAATTTTGTTTTGGTTGTGTGTGTGTGTGTGTGTGTGTGTGTGTGTGTGTGTGTGTGTGAACAGACCTTGCTATGTTGTCCAGGCTAGCTTAGACTACTGTGCATTGGTGATTCCCTACTTTATCTGTTAATAAGTCTACACAAAAGTATATAGGTATTAATCTCCTTGTGAGTTTCTGGATTACACATATAATTATATGTACATACGTTAAATAAAAAAGGAAGTTAACGTATCTGGTTATCTGTAACTACAGACACATGCCACCGCCCTTGGCTTGCTTTGACATTTTTCTTCAAAAATGTACTAGATGCCTGGTCTGATGAGACAAGGCTCTCATGATGCTTCCACTCCCCAGAGCTGAACCAGCTGGCTGGCTAGTGCTAGCCACCAGTGTGTTTTAAGCAGAGGCTGTTGGACCAGCCAGGTAGGAAGCTCCAGAAGCAAGGCAGGTAGAGCTGGAATGGGTGCTTCCTTTGCCCCCTGCAGTGTTCTGACAGCCTGGCTTCTGACAACTGAGATCTGCAAAGGCTGCAGGTGGTACCCTGTGAACCTGAATGTGTCTGTGACCCCTTTCAGCAGAGCAGCTGGCCATGGACGCTGCCCACCGTGACATGGCAAGGGGACAGGAGTGCCTTGCAGGCAGCTTTCTGCTTAGGTACCTGGATTTAAAAGACACGAATCCCTCTCTAAACATTGCGAGTTTGGGATTTACAGCAAATACCGTACATTCCTAGGAGCCTGTCAGTGTTTCCTATTTTGACATTTCATCAAGATGGGATTTAGAGACTAGAAAAGATAATATTACGATGTCTGACCTTAAGAAAGGAACAATGGCTAGATCTTCAGTGTTTAGACACTCCTCCACTTGTGTGTAGGTTGGACAGCTGCGCGTTCCCTTTTTATTTTTAATATATGTACATATAGTACATATGTACATATAGTATATGTATATATATATAAAGCCCAGTATACACAGACATTTGTGTATACTTATCAATTATCACATTTTAATGTGCTTATTTATGCATATATGTGTAGATAATTAGCAGTTTCACTATTGCTTGAAGCAACTGGAGGTAAACTGCAGACACGCAGACCCAAGCACAGCCACTGTCCCCATAGAACAAAGACACAGCACAGTGACCGCATCCAGGAACCTAACGGTGATATGAGTCCACCACTGGATGCATCCAAGTTGTACCAGTCTTTCCACGCTGTCCTTGCACTGGACCCCTGCATTTCTACTTGGCAGCCCTGCTTCCTCAGCCTCTTCTACTAGGACAACCTGTCACCCACATCTTTTACTTTTGACAAATACATACATATGCAGAACATGTGCAACCCCAGTGCCCTCTCTCACCTACCTCCCACCCTTGCAAATGTCTTTCTCATTTCCAACCAGTCCTCCCCTTAACCCCCATGTCATTTTATGGGGGTGCGGGCCTTGTGCCCTTAGCGGTAGTTGCTGTGTGTTCATGATTATGACAGCATGCCTCACCCAGAAAGACAGTGTTTCACGGCACTGTTCTCCGTGCTCTGGCTCTCACCATCTTTCCTCTCCCTCTTCTGTCACATTCCCCGACCCTGGAAGGGTGACACAGATGTCTTGTTTAGGTCGGGGCACTCAATGTCACCTATTTTCAGCGCTTTGACTAATTGTGCGTGTCTTCATTGACCATTGCTCTCTGCAGGATGAAGACGCTTCCCTGGCCAAGGCCAATAGCAGCTCTGTCTACAGGTGTAAGCCCGCGTGTTTAAGAGGCAGTTCGGCTACATTCCCATGTGGCAATCCATCGCGGGTACACTCCTCCCACTCACAGGCTTCCACCAGGCTTACAGAGCCAACAGTGTAGCCACTCGCACAGAGCAGACCTCACATCCAACGGGGTAGTGGTGACTTAACCCCCCAAACATTCTTCCCACTATCGAACCAATGGGCTTCTCTTGTTGGGAGGGTCAGAACTGTAGCTGCAGGGTCCACAGCTGAGAAAGACTGTTGATGACTTTCCTCCCGGCAGCGGACATAGTACTTTGAGGTATTATGGACGCTTGCCAACAAGGAACTTCCAGTTCAGCTCTAGCTGGGTCTGTGTGTTCTCATCTAAAGCATAGTGTCTCCAGCAACAGGTCTCACCATCTACTTCTGGTGCCTGCCCTAGCCTTTGAAGTTGTTATATTTGAAGCACATGAGCTAGCATATTGCTAGAATTCCCTGGGGGGGGAGTTGTTTGTTATTTCCATGTGCTGCAATTCTAATATGTGCAAACTATGCCCCCCTCAGTATAGCATGTGGAGAGCTACCTATGCCACTGTGCCCCATTAGTAGGGATGCTGTCAGTTGAGCTCCCTACTTCAAGCGACTCTTTCCCCTGATAAATCATCTTTAGGAGATACTAGTGGTGATCTTGCCTCCTTTATGACAAAAACTCCACTTGTGTTGTAGTAAGTGATTCTGGAGAAAACCACCTAACAAATAGTTTGTTTATTTAAAAAATATGGCTCAGCATGGATGGATGGCCCTTGCATGTGCGCATCAGTGATAATATTAGCCCGCTGCAGAGATGTTTTCTGGAAAGGGAATACTGGATTATTGGGGTTTCTTCCATGCATTATTCCTCATCTAACATCAAAAAGCATGTCCCAGCCAAACCATTTAGGCTCAAACATGGTAGCCATGACTGAAAATCCTTGCCAGCACCTGCCTTCCGCCACCCCAAGTTCAAGATCTGGCTAGCGGACATGCATCCACACCGCAGCAAAAGGAAGCTCAGTTGGAGAATCAGCGAGCTCACAGCCTAAAGGGCCCACACATTCATGTAGACCAAGCACGGCACAAACTGGACTCTTCATGACTCCCATAAATCCTTGCTCCCAGTCGAGTTCAAACCAGTGAACGCTACCCCTGTGTACCCAGTGGCCGAAGCCGAAAACCCAAGAAGCGTTTTCAACTACTTCCTTTCTCGACTCTCTACCTATCTACTATTTGCTTTGGGTTGGTATTGGAGCTCAGCAGCAGGACAGTGGATGCTTCTGTGCCACTGTACCAGAAACACTTTCTGTCTGCTTCATGCTGCCTCCTCTTCTTGGCCTCATTTGAAGCCAGATAGATCAAGGCAAGCCACATGTGTCCAGAATATGTCCTTAACAATAGCACATGGACACACGCAAAGCAACAATACATTAAAATCTCCTGGAAACTCTCCCGACTAGCCATTTCTAGGAAATGCCCCCAAATTGCAGTTTCATATTTTCAGATAGGTTTGTACCAGAACATACGCTCTTAGGGCAGGTGGAGCCACTTAAACCACCAGAGGGCGCACCACCACTCTACAACAGGCTTGAGGAATGGGGGGTGGAAAAGAGTTCATATTTGTTACTTCTCAAGGATGACTATGACAAAGAAGTGGAAGGAGAAGGAGGAGGAGGTGGTGGGGGTGGTGGAGAAGGAGGATGAGGAGGAAGAGGAGGAGGAGGAATAGTGTATATCTATATATCAGATATATTTGTTTATTATTTTTAAATGATTTTATTTTAATGTATGGTGTTTTGCCTTCATGAATGTCTGTGCACCATGTGTGTGCCTGCTGCTCATGGAGGACAAATGGAGGTGTCAGATCTCCTGGAACTGGAGTTACAGAAGGCTGTGAATCTTTATCAGGTGCATGCTGGGAATTGAACCCCCGTCTTCTGTAAGAGCATCCATGCTCTTAACTGCTGATTCCTTCAACCATTATCTGTATATTCTTTCTTAATGCAGGGCAGCCACCTTCCTTTACCTTTTGCCATATCTGTGGTTTCAGGACAAACTCACTAAGAAAAACCTTTTTTATTATTGAATGAAGCAAAATGAAAAGAAAACTATAAAACTTCATCTATTCTTTCCCTCATACTGTTTAATATTTTACAATTATGAGTTATCTGTCTATTTAGATGTTTGTACATGTGGAGGCTACGTGCTGATTTAGCTACATTGACTAGCAAGCTAGCCCCTGCTGGTCCTCCTGTCTCAGTCTCCCCATCACTGGGACTACAGGCATGCACTTGACGTCTTATGTGAGTACTGAAAACCAAACCTGGGTCCTCACACTTGCACGGCAAGCACTGTACTGATGGAACCATCTCACCAGCCTCTCAAACTCCGTTTTAAACAGTCTTGTCATATGCCTCAACTTTTTATTCAAGAACTTTGTCTTTTTTTTTAAATATAGTATTTTGATTGATTATTTGGGAATTTCACACAATGCACCCAATCACACTTTCTTCCCATTCCTTCTAGGTCCATCCTCACATCCTAGTTCCCTCCCTTCTCCCAAAAGAAAAAAAAATACACCAAGACTAATTCATGTTTCCCATATACTTGTTGGAGCATGGTCAAACTCCCAGTGGCCAGTACTTTAAATGGAGATGAGCGTTTCTTCCCACCTCTGTCCCCCACCAGTAGCCATCAACTGTGACATTCTAGCATCCCTGTCAAAAGTTTTAAGGACTCTTCAATGGCTTCCTGTCTAGACGTTCTCTGGGAGGGGATCGTCACAGAATTCTTTAATGTCTCTCTTTCTCAACTATGAATCTGCAATTGATACCACTGTAAAAGAAGCTTCCCTGCCCATTACAGCCAGTGGCAGCACAGATCATGGACTTCCACATGGATTCTGGCGACAAACCATGGACCACGGATATCCACACAGCCTCCAGTGGCACAGAACATGGATCTCAATGTGCTCCCTGCTGGCAGAATTTACTTATGACATTTACATGGCTTCCAGTGGCAACATGGACTATGCACACCAACATGGTCCCCGGAGGCAGCACAGGCCACAGACACCAACATGGCCACCACCAGCAGCATGGACTATGGGCATCAACATTGCCTGCAGTGGCAGCAAGGACCATGGAAGTCTTTCAAGAAGGCCCAGAAAATGAACTGTTCTTCATCTCAGGCATCCTGCCGTAGCTCAGGATGTGTGTGTGTGTGTGTGTGTGTGTGTGTGTCTGGGCAGTGTGTCTAGGGCAGAGCTTGCATGAGCTTCAGGCTGCTGCACACCACACTACAGGCCCTACTTGGCAACAACATACCTGCCTGCCGCTGCTTTCACCTCTCCCAGAATCTCTATGGCAATACATGTTGGAAAGTTCTCCAGACTACTGGAGGTCTCTGGAAGGGACCGTTCATATCATCATCATCATGTGCAGGATTCCAGACATTTTCTAAAAGTTTTGTTTCTATTTTAAGTAGCTGTAAAGACCTTTAACTCATACAATAATCTTCACGGTAACTGCTCCCATTTTGCAAATGAGAAAACTAAGGCCTGGGCACTTCAGCAACCTCACCGAGACCACAAGTCCAGCATCTGAATGGAAACTATCAGAAGCTAAAGTTCATGTTTTTGCTCCTTGGGCCTCATCGTGGCAATCGTTCTCTTTGAAGCTCATCTCCTTCTCTCAGGCCTTCCTCCTCACATTCTTTCCTCAGTGCAGACACTGTTAAATGTGAACCCAAAAGCCCTCTGTCATATTTAGATGCCAATTCACTCCAGCTTTCTAGATTTTCACTCATATTTCCAACTACAAACAGCCAGTCTCATGTCTTATTCTCTTCATTTCCCCTTTCCTGTGTGCTGAACATGGAACGAAAGCCCTGAGTTAGACTACATTAGACTCTGCAGAGCTCAGGCCGGGAGTGGCCGTGATTAGCAGACCAACAACTCAGGAGAAACGTGTAACAAGTATGAGCAATGTTAATGAGGCCTGGGAGTTTTCACTCTACACAGCCTTGACCAACAATGTTTGTAACAATGTTTGTGAGGTCTGGGAGCTGTCACTACACACCACCTGTAACAACAAGTCCCATTCATGAGCTAGATTGCTTATATTTCCTTCCTTGAAAGGAGAAAAAGCAATTTCTACTGTAGGTTTAAAGAACATCAAGATAACCACATAGAAGGCATTGAATCTGTCAACTATGTAGGGGATGCTTAGAACATTCCCATCACGAAGGGATAAAGAGTGCATCCTAGAAACATTGTGTTTAAACAAGCAAAGGAACCAGGAGTCATGGCGGCACCAGGTTTCTGAAAAGTGAGACTTGATGATTTGGAGACTAAATGGCCAAGAGTCAATGGCTATATCATAATGAGGGAAAGTCTATATTCCACTATCAATTAAACAGAAACATCTACATCCGGGCAAACTGTCTACTAAGTGTGCACGCAGAACACAATCAGCTTCACAACTTTTTTATCCTCCGCATCATTGCTTAGGCAGCAGCACTCCATGACAATGAATTGAGTCATTCATGCAAGAAAACCATCTGGGATCTAAGAAACAGATGAACCCTGCCCAAGGTAGAGGGATTACCAAGGAAGGGCTCTCCCAGCTTGATGTGGGGCACAGCCTAGTGAGCCACTGGGGTAGAGAGTCGCACTCCAAGAGAGACCTGCTGGAAGTGGAGGGCTGTGCTAACAGGGGCAGCACATGTTGTCGCAGGGTTTGAGAAGAATCAGTGTGGACAGAGAAGGAAGAACTAACGCTGTTGTTAATTCCAGGAGGAGGAGGAGGAATCGGGAAAGGAAATTCAATCCTATCTGATGCACCCTTTGACTTATCCAGAGCCCTTTGACACTGTAATGACTTAGCTGCTACTGATTTAACCAGTTTTTTCTTTAAACTGTCAATTACAGATAGGACAGGAAAGGCGAAGTCAGGGAAGTGCTAAGTCTTCACTTTCAACATCAGAAAAACCAACAGAGTAAACATACCTAAAACTGATGGAACAAGAAGTCAAATATCAGTAGATCATTAGAAGATAAACAGGAACGAGTCAGAGGAAATGGGAAACAGAATTAGAAGTAGGTCTAACAAGGTCTGTGTTCAGGAAACAAGACCCAACTCTGCTATAAACTCTGCAGTGATATTTGAGTCAGAGTGTGTGTGTGTGTGTGTGTGTGTTTGTGTAGGGGGGTGGGTTTGGAGTGGGTATATATAGGTGTGTGTGCGTGTGTGTTCATGTGTGTGCACACATGCTTTTGTTTGAACATTACTTTGACAAAAACATTGGCTACTACTTAAAATCTAATAAACATGCAAACATTTCCACACAGCCCTGGGTTCAAGAACCAGCCCAACCCAGCCCAGCAGTAGGTCGTGACCCTGGGTGGATCCTTTCACCTCTTTGGGTCTCAACTTCTCCATTTGGAAGATAAGCTCTGAACTCACCAGCCACGGCACTATTCTCAAAACACAAACTTGTAAAATATCTTGAGAAAGACCACTCTTGAATTTTATAGACACATTCTTTCCCCTAGATAATGTGTTAAACTCAACCAAAACATCGTGGGTTACAACCTCCCCTCCCCTCAGCTCACAACAAAACACTCATACAAAACCGAGTATGATGATGAACTAGGCACATTGTGTCATGGCGTCTTTTCAAGGCTCAGACAAGCTTTGAACAAAACACGCCTTACTTCTAACGCCACTTGGGGAGACTAACTATGATGGCGAGTGTTCTCGTTTTCACCCATTCTGTATTTTCCTTGGGACAGCTTTAGTAGTTACTAAGCCCAAATTCAATGTCCAGATAATCCGCTAGGAAATCCTACCACTGAAGAGTCCCCTGCATGCCCCTTGCTTGTGTGGAACCGATGGAACATTTGGAAGGCTCGGCAGTTTTCCGTGCAGATAATTCATTCCCTGCTTCAGGAGCTGTGCTCCCCGGCTAGGGGCAGCGAAGAGTTTTCCACAAGGGAAAAAGAAGCTGCTCCCAAGACAGGATAAACGCTGGGTCTTCCTCTTGCTCTATTTTCTTTCTTCCTCTGTTCTCTTAGCTCTGAGTCCACACAGCCTGCTGTAAGCACTGTGTCACTCGGGAGATTCACCCATAACTTTCTGCGCAGGCCTGTCAGGCACTCTTTGTTCTTCCCCGGGGTCAGAGCTTATTTGCCCGGCTCCAGGCAGTGAGCAGGTGAAGTTAGCCCTGTCTAATTTCCACAGAACAGGCTTTGTTTTGTTGTTTTCCGACCAGAGCAAGCTCCAGTGATCTACCTCCAGTGATCTACTTCCTACCACGTCAGGAAGTGAGGCTGACAGCCCAGAGCTCTTGATTAATGTCTGCAGACTTGAAGGTGAAGTGCCTGCTGCTTCCTAGTGGCTGTGGCTGCGTTTGTGGGCTCCCCTCACTCAGTTTGCAATCTGCACACATGGTTCATGGGGGACTCCACCAGTCACATTTGCATTGAATAGGTTTGAAGAGATGGAGGGGTGGAGAGGCGAAGATTGCTCTCGCTCAACTTCTCACAGGCAAGGGGGCTACCTGGAAAGTGAGGCTCACGTTACCCTGAAACCGGGGTCTCTTTCCTTGAGTCTTTCCTCTGTCTCCAGGCACTGCTTGCTGTGGTCTAGACCTGGAATGGGAGAGGAGCTAGGAGTTCCACACAAAGAGCCAGTACAGCTAGGGTTCAGTGAAGCCAAGGTTTGCGGACCGGGAAACCAATTCTTCCTTTCCTCTACCGGAGTCTCCCTTGTCCCTTTGCATCCAGGGATAGCTGGGAAGTGACAAGAAAACATCACGACAGAGTTCCACTCCAAAGCGGCCATAGGATGTGTGCATGGCTCTGTGTGTGACCTGTGGTCCAGGGTAGAGTTAGCGCGCTCTGCTCCAGCTGTCCCTTCTCGGGCTTCCTGTTTCCCTTCCTCCATCAGCATCTTCCAAGCTACCCTGGGTCACCTTGCTCCCCAGACAAATCTATGGTATTCTCTTGCCCCTAGGTGCTGAGGTCTGACATGGTACCTGGTTTGTACGGGGCAACCCACTACTTGTGGGAAGAGGAGGGCCAGGGCAGTCTTCAAGGCGGAAGGGGTGTGCCACCTAGGCAGCCGCACTGCTGTGTCCGGGACCTCTGAGTGTGGTGAGTCACGCTGCGAGAGGAAGTGCTGGGAATTCAGAGGCTGCATCAGACAAGGCACAACCTGAGGTGAATGTCCTTGTTTTCAGTTTATGCGACTGTCTTTTTAAAAGAAAACTATTCACTTAAGGGGGTGGGGCTGCTGGGGAAATGGCTCAGTAGTTAAGAAGACTGGCTGCTCTTGCAGAGGACCCAGGTTTGGTTCCCAGCACCCACGTTGTGGTTCACAATGCCCTCTTCTGGCCTCCTTGGGCACTGTGAGTGTACAGAGTTCATACATACATACATGCAGGTAAAACACCCACATACATACATAAAACAAGACGTAAAAAGTCTATATGTGTTCTGTTCAGAGGCAACACAAAAAATAAACAAAAGAAAAGTAAATAGGCCTAGGTGAGTTATAAGTGTTTTATTTGTGTGTGTGTGTGTGTGTGAGTGCGCACATGTGTGGGTGTGAGCATGTGCGTGTGTGTGTGTGGGGGGGAATTTTGCCTGGATGTACATCTGTCCACCACATGTGTGTGGTGCCTGAGGAGGTCAAAAGAGGGTGTCAGATCCCCGGAACTAGAGTTACAGACACTTGTGAGCCACCATGTCGGTTCCCTGAAAGAACAGCTAGTATCCTTAGACACTGAGCTTTCTCTCCAGCCCTTGATTGCTTTTGTTAAATTTTTTTAAATATTTGAAGGAATTAGAATTTGTTATATATTCATTGAAGAAAACTGCAGTGTTGTGGGTATGTTCTTTAAAGGTATAAAAAAAAATTAAAAAATATTTCCCATAAGTCCATCCACTGGAGATAAGCATTTTCAAGTTTCCTTTTCAGACTCTCTCTGTATTCACTTCTCTTTATAAGGATGGGACAGGGGAGGGAGGGAGAGAGGGGAGGGAAGGAGGGAAGGATGGAGGGAGAGAGAGAGAGACACTGAGATTTGCAAAAAGAAATCTTGACTTCTTTGGACATTAGGCAGTCATGTCTGGAATGATGGCATCACTTCTCAGAGCTGAGAATCGAGGACATAGCTTGAAGGAGAGATGAGCAGCTAAAAGCCTGTGGGACCCAGGACTGCTTCTTGAATTTCGGACCCAGCACAGACCTTGTAACCATAGCAAAGCTGGGCATCTTGGCAAATGGTTAAGATCTCTGCTACTTAAATGTTTTCCTGTCATTTACCACGAAAAGCATCTTATTTCACAGTAGACATCTGTGCAGCTCACGTGGCTTATATTTTTCATTATGCTTAAACACCACAATTCATGAAATTACTTCCATTTTTTAATGTTGAGTTCCTTTCTTTTTTCCTTAATGGTTTTTCGAGACTAAGCCTAGAGCCCCCTCTATGATTCAGATTGACTTCAAACTCATAGGAATCCTCCCGCCTCAGTATCCCAGGTGTGAGCCACCCCCCGCCCTCAGCAGATACAATTCTGCCAAGTCTTATTATTTTATAGCAGTTCTGAATTTGCACTCATGTCTTATGTCCTTGGGATACATCCTGGGTTAAATGTTATGAACAATCTTAAGATTTATTTTATAAACAAGTCAAGATGCCTCGCAATCATTAGTAGCTTTTTTTTACTGGCAAAAATCACAGCAAAATAAACCCTTCATGGAAACTTAGCTTCTCTGGCTTTGCAGTGCGACATCAATCACTGTTAAAAGAGCCAGCAAAAAGCATCAGGCTGGGGGTATAGCCCTGTGGCGTGTGGGAGGCCCAGTACCTGCCCAGAGGAATTATCTGCAAGTGTAAACTTATTTTCCAAAATGAGTTCTTTGTATGCCTAGCCTTAGACTTTACGTGTGATGGTGACTCTCAATTGAATCACACCGAGTCAAATGATCAGAGTTTTCTGATACTAGATCCTAGGGTCAAGTAAAGTCTTGTAAGAGTTAGTGGCTCTCAACTCTGACAATAGGATTATAACCACGTGAAGGACTTTACGTAAAAACCTTGTATCAAGACACGATTGATGTGCTATAACATGCTCGTCTAAGAAGAGAGCAGGAAGCTTGTTACACATATAAACCAATGAAACCATTCCTACAGCCAGCTCATATCTCTCTCACCTCCAAATCGCAGGGCTTGCCAGCCCTGGCGGCCTGATGTCAGTGTCTTGAAATCTGCTGTCCCCTACATTTTCTGTCATTTGGTTGCCTCAAGTGAGAGGAGGAAATCTACTCTAATTCCATGTTTGGAGTAGGAGCAGATATTTCCCACCCCAGGCAGGGTCTTTAAAATACAATCTCTTTGGCTCAGACAAAACAAATTGCAGTGTTTGGGGAAAAGGTCCTTGGAACTGTATTTATTTATTTTTACTAGCGTTTCATTTATATGGGATGCAGTCCCTGTCGTTTGACTGCGGTGTTGTGAATTTTGTCCAGTGCATACAGTCATGTGACTATCTCATCTGCATAGCGCAGTTCCGCAGTCTCCCCCAGATTCCCTCGGCCCCTTTGCAGTCAGCCTCCACCGGCCCAGCCCTTGCTCCAGGTGATCACTAACCCCCCTTCTTACAAGATTGGCTGTTCCGGAATGTCAGGTGAGTGGACTCAGGTTTGTACACAACCATTGCTGCTTCTGCTCAGGAGAACACATCTCAGATGGCCCTACCGGTGATTAGACAACCTGCTCAGGCCCCTAATTCAGGTTGTTAGGTTTCTTCCTTTGCTGCCCCCACCCCATTTACGTCTTATCAAATCCTATTATCCAAGAAGCTGCCATGGTCTTATCGATAACTCAGGATCTACTGTTTTCCAGTGAACTCAGACTCACCTTTTTCGAGTCAGACTATCAGAAACATTCATATGTCCACACCAGACACCAGTTGCTCATTCGTTCCCACTCATCAAAATGCAGGCTTTCACACCCAAGTTCTAATAAATTCCTCTTGGATTTCTGAGATGACAAGTCAATAGATCATTAATGTTGATGCTCAAATTGATAAAGAAAATTAACTCTTTGATGGTATATTAGTTAGAATTTTCCAGAGAAAGAAATAATTAATAGTGTGTATGTGATTCCTGTCATATATACATACACATATACACAGTATACAGACACACACTCACACTCACATATACATACATACACTCATGTTTATATAGTGGTAGCTACTGGTTAATAAAAATCATGGGGACGAAGAAGTCTTTACAAGCTGAAGAAGCGGAGGAACTGGTAAGGGAAGCGTAGCCTGAGTCTAAAGGTTTGCAAATGGTGGTTGTGGGTAGCCCATGGTGTAGGATAAGTTCTAGTCTTGGTCTGAACCAGGAAGCCTACTGTCCAAGAGCAGGGGCAGACAGAGAGTGGTCTTAGCTCCAGCAGGCAGCAAGTTTGCCCTCCTTTGCTTTTTTTTTCTATTCAGGCCCAGATGAATTGGGTGATGTTCATTCACATGGGCATACAAGCCGTGGTATATTCACACAATGTAATCTCATGCTAACCACTGAGAAATCTCAGAAACAGAATGTCCAGCAAACAAGCATAGTTTTCAGAAACACAAATATAGCTTGACACCCTTTACCACAAGGTATACCATTATACTGCATTCTTTGAAGTAGAAAATAGCAAGAATTAAATTCTGACAATATTTTCTGACATTTATAATTGTGTACTCGGATAGGAGTATTTTTAAAATCATATATCATGCATGTATAAAATGGAAAATATAAATCAGAGAATGCGTCAAGGTCTTCCACATTTAAAGCCTGACGTCTAAGAGACATTTTCTGGTGTCTGTGTTTCCCACAGAACAGACCCTGCCTCCAATACTCTACTCCTGCTGTAATCTCGCCTTCAGAGGATCCACAAACGAAGGGAAAGTCCTTGTCACTGGATTTTAACCTACTTCGCAGGCAGCTATAGATGGCCCACTTTGGTCACTCCTTATGAACCATTACTGTTTTTTTTTATTTGCCTCTTGACACTCATCACACAGACATTTGACTCCTGAGTATGAGTCCTCTGTCATTGCCACATGTCCCCATGCTCTTGAGAACCATTCTACGGTTCGTCCCTGGTACTTGTGGTATTGGAACATGTACAGGCAGTGACACCAGGGCACACCTGATTGACAGCTGTTGCAAAATGTTATCAATTATGAGAGCATCTGGATTTCAGTGGTAGAAAAATATGAAAAACCGATGTGCCTAATAATAACACACGGTCATTGTTGTTCATAGATTAATAACCTGTAGAGGGCTGGCGGTGCAGCTCAGGGGTAGAACATTTGTCTAGTTCTAGGCCAGGGAACTGATACCCAGTGCCGAGGGAAAATAAGCGGTGTAACAATGTGTACCACTGCACACTGATGTGCCTAACGCCAAATGGGACGGCCATGTGGAGATGGAGGTGTATGCTGGGGAGCTGATGTGTGGTGGAGCTGGAGGGGAACTGTTGCCCTCTCTTCCTAAGTGTAGGAGCAGGTGCATGGACAATGACTTGAGTCAATGTCAGATATCTCTCAGTATGAAGAGGAAACTGTCACACAGATACCAAGGTTTAAGTCTGCTGTGAACTGGCTATGTGGCTCTGAGGAACCAGTGCGATTTTGCTCTCAGTTCTACACTTCAAAGACGGTAACCTCTGCCTCAGAGGAATTCTGGCGACTTCTTTTGTTAAACTGCAATGCACGGCACAGCAAAGTCACTGAGAGCGCCGGCTCAAGAAATAAGTAAATGCAGCTGGGCCATGTTGGCTCCACATCTTTGACCCCAGCACTAGGGAGGCAGAGACAGGTGGATCCCTGAGTTCGAGACCAGCCTGGTCTACAGAGCAAGTTCTAGGACAGCCAGGGCTATAGAGAGAAACCCTATCTCAAAAACAAACAAACAAACAAACAAACTAGCAAACCAATAAATAAATAAAATAAAATAACTAAGCAAACCCAGGTATGTGGTGTGTGTGGTTATTACACTGGCCAGATGGGTCAGGGCTTTATGTTTGGTTTGCAATGCGGCTCTGCCATTCTTATCAAGCAATGCTATCTATCTGTTTTTGAATCTGGGGCTGGACTCAAGACTTGCTTTAATCAGTAGGATACGGCAAAGTTCCAGAACCTAGACCGTTAGTACAAAGATGGTACTAAAGCCTTGCCTAGTAAGTGAAGGACACAAGTGCCATGACTCCAGGAACATGAGCTAGATGCCCACAACTTCATTCTTCACAATGCAACAGCGTGTGTATGAATAAAATAGAACATAAATTACTCACTGTGGTGTGAAGAAGTCCTCATCCTGTTGAAGATGAGCAGCCACATGAAGAAGCAAGAGTTCCCATCACTGCCAGAAGCAAGTGCCAGGCATGAGTGAAGCCATCTTGAACCTTCCATCCCTGCTGACCATCCAGTTAAATGCTGAAAACCAGCAGATGACACTAGCTCACTGGGTAGTACATATGAGTCGGTGTTGGGAACTGGGGAGTGATGGTAAATGGTCATTGTTGCTAGGCAACCATGTGGTTGGGGGCTAACGCTGCCCCTGAATTCTCCCTGAAGTTGGAAGCCTTGGAGAATCAATCACATTGTGCTTTGATTTTCAGCTTGATGGGAACTTGGGGTCCTTTTTCACGTCTCCAGCCCAAGTCACAGGATTCCAGTCAGTGCCTTCACTTTGACTGCTATCACCCTGGGAGGCATGGGATTAAATTTGTCCTGTAATCAGCTAATCGCATAATGAGGGGTTGGGTTGGGTTTTCTGAAACTAGCTAGGCTCTGTTGTGGCTGGAGAGAAGATTCTCTTCCAGGGCACACTTAGGAATCTTTAGGTTGTTTATGTGCATCTAGAGCTGGTCAGTCTTATCACCCATTCAGCTCACTTTCCCCCTTGGTTACCTTGGGAAAAGATGATAAAAAGAACCAGCCAGAATTTTTCCCCCATAACTGTTCAAATATTTTACACACAGAGTCAGTACATCCCTTGATCCTTGAAAGAGGAGAGTCACGAGTAGAAAATGAATTTATCTTGCCTAGTTCTTTAATGACTTTACCCCATGGATTTTCAGTGTATTCCACGCTACCAGAAGACTCTTTAGCGACTGTAGTAGGGTTGAGTAGTAGAGCCAGGTCCAGACACAGCCAAGCCCACTAGAGAAAGTCATTCTTACAATTCTGCTTCTCCAGAACTGCTCTTGGTACCACAGCTTGCATTAGTCTGGGTTTTCCAGGGGAGCAGAACCAATGGAACGAATATCTACATATATAATTTTAGGGTAGTTTCTCACACTTGTATAGCTGTGTTGCAGTTGAGAGGCCGAGAACCCAGTTACTTGGTCCCTGAGGCCTGCTGCCTCTGAAATAAGAATGGTCCCATAGTAGCTGTCTCTCACCGGGGAGGTTATCAACCTAGCAGTTCCTCAGAGCATGTGGCTGGGTGCCTTAGAGTCTCAATCAGGCCCTGGAAACCTGGAAGCTTCCTGGACAGCCACTGGTCCTCAGTCCACAGTGAAATCCCGGAAATTCTGGTTCTGAGGGCAGGAGAGAAATCCACAGCAGCAATGGGCAAATCAACTTGCAAGGAGAGGAAAGGCCAATGGAACAAAAGGTGAATAACCTTCCTTCCGCCAGGCCCTTTGGATGTGGGCTGCTCGCAGAAGGTGCTGCCCACATTTGGGGTGAGTCCTCCCATATCTATTAAGTAATCAGGATGATTTCTCAGGTGAGGCTCTCGGGTGGTTCAGATTTGTAGCAAGTTGACATTAGAATCAGCCTTCACAGGGAGAGAATGGGAGATTAATGGTGGTGTCTTCCACCTGCCCCACGGGAATTTCACAGCCATTGGCCTGGACCATAGAGAGTACAGTCTGAGTTACCATGGATCTGAGGCAACTCTTCTTGGTTCTATGTTCTTAGGGCTAAACCAGATAACTTGGCCTTGTTAACACCCTCTGTGCCTACATGGGAGAGGAGAGGATTGCCCAGCATTTGTATCCTGGGAAATGGGGATATTTGGCTTCATTATTCCTTGAAACCCTGGAGAGGTCACATCCTACTGGGCACCAGGCAAAACATCTGACCAAGAGGTGTTTGAATTAGGCCTTGAACAATGCCAAGAGCTTTGGCAGGCTGAAAAGAGAAGGTATGTTTGCAAAGTCAGACAGGGGTCCTTCCCTCCATGTTGTATAACGGTCACTCAAGCGAGTGCTTGCTGTTTGAGTTCGGCTTAAACAATTATAAAGGTGGGGCTCAGATGCAGTGGAAGAGTCTACCGCATTTCATTCAGAGACTGAGTAGCATATTGCAAAGTCGCTCCTGTTCCAGCCAGGACTATAAATGCATCCATAGCTCGCATTTGTACCACTCAACTGGTATTATTCTAGAGCTCCTGGACACCAGATCCCAGCCTGTACCGTCACGAGATTGTACAACACTGTTCACTGAAGTGCAGCAACATTGCTGGGCACCTGTGGGTACCTGGGCTGTGGTTCCAGGTGAAGGGAGGGCACCTATCAGGGTGTATAGCAACATTTCTGGGCTGGGTAAGTAGCACTCCTTCCAGGCTAATTATTCGATATTGTGGATCATCTTTCATCTTCTCCAACCCCTCACTGACGCTCATATAAAACCTAGTGGACCCACTGTGTATGCAAAGCCACTCGGAAAACAAGCCCATCATTGTTGTCATTGTGTTTAGCACCAGAGCCCTTTACCATGACACTCGGGGAAGCACACCGAAGTTTCCCACAAGTTTATAGGTGGCTCTATTAAGTGAGTGTAGAGTGACTTGCCTGGGGACGGAGTGAGCAACTTTCTTGTGGCCCAGTGTGAGCCTTCCTGCCACTTGTACATTCTGTATCGACTGCCACTACCTCAAAGTAAACAAGAAGCAGATATTTTGCATGGTCTGAAAGACTCTTGAGACGTGCCTGATTTTAGCAGACACTAGGTAAGCAGACGTCAGATAGGCACTGATGAGACAGCAGCCCTGAGCTGAAGAGTGCCTCCTGGGTTTGGAGGACACCTTTTCGCGGGCTTTATGAGTGCAGGATAAAGCCCGACTCCTAGATGAAAGCATCTTTAAAATGATGACTTTATAAACAAATACAAATTTGAAATCCTGCTGAAGCTCGAGGGCCTCACTGTCTCCCTCTAGTGGTCGAGCTGTGTTTCATCCCGTTGAGTCTTGGTCTGGGGACTCTGGAGCCCTCTTCTGGAGGGCAGCAGAAGGCTTCTGCCGTTCTGAGCTTGGAGACCTTTGCAAGGAAGTCTTCTGCCTGACTGCAAAGCCCAAGCAGACAACCTGGGCCTGCCAGAGCCACTGCCAAACACGGAATCGCCTCTACGAACGTTTGTGAATATTTTTCTCCTTCAGAGACTCCTAAAAGCAGAATAAGACCAAGATTTGTTTGTTCTTCCAAGGCGGTTGAATTCTGTGTCTTTGTTTGGGCTGTCAGACTGAACTGACAACCAGGGAGTCTGCTATACACCTTAATAGATGCCCTTTCCTTCACCTGGAACCACAAACCAGGTACCCACAGGTACCTGGTAGTGCCATTCAATCATGCAACTGTATATCCTGGAGACAGGTATCTAGTACCTCTAGAACGATCAGTCTAATCTAGATTGATCTAGACCCTCTGCTTGTATGTTACAGTTGTGTAGCTTGTTCTTGTGGGACTCCTAACATGGGAGCAGGGGGTTGTCTCTGACTCTTTTGCCGGCCTTTGGAACCTTTTACCTTATTCTGGGTTCGTATCCTTGTCCACCCTTAGCATGAGGGTTTGTACCTAGTCTTACTACAACTTGACATGCCATATTTGGTTGAGGTCTATGGGGGGGCCTGCCCTTTTCTGAATAGAAGTGGAAGAGGAATGGATGGACAGGCAGAGGAGAGATGTGTGTGGAGGGGAGTAGGGAAGAGAGGTGGAAGGATTGGGTTGTAAAATAATAATAATAATTTAATGTAAAAAAAAAACCTCTGGCTTCCACTGAGTGGTGAAAAACCCATCTCCGACCAACCTCCTCCCCCCACCAAAAAAAAAAAAGAAATCATACTTGTTTATTTGGTTGTGGTGGTGCAGACCTTTAATCTCAGCACTCAGGAAGCAGAGGCAGGTGGATCTCTGTGAATTTGAGGTCAGTCTGATCTACAGAGTGAGTTCCAGGATAGTCAGGGCAACACAGAGAAACCCTATCCCAAAAAACCCATAAGTATAAATAAATAAAACAAATAAAGAAAGAAAGAAAGAGAAAGGAAGGAAGGAAAAAAGAAAAGCTGCCTCCCACTCTTACATAAAACCATTAAGTTCAGAGAGGCAGCCGTGGTCTGAGTGCGGCTCTCTCGTTTCCTACGCAGCTAAAAGGCTGCATGTAAGCTGCCTGCAGCCTGTAAGGCTTTAAGTCCTCATTCCTATCTGGACTTCTCCTTCTCCCTCACAGGCCTGCTGATTTGCTCCTCTCTAAAACCCTCCTCTGGCCTGCCTGCATTCTAAACCGCTGCAGACTAAGAAATGAAGCATCACGGTTTGTGCGCATCCTGCCTTATGCAGCAGACTAAACTTATCCTAGCCGAGCATCTTAATGCTTCTCTTTGTAGCACACACGGCTTCCCTTCTCAGCACATGCATGCCCTTTAGTGCCTGTGTGCTCTGTGCCAGCTGGGTAAGAAACAACACTCATTAAAATTATTGGTGACCTTGACTCCTATGCAAACAGGCCGAAATTAAATGCACTGTAAACAGTAAAGAAAAAATCCAATCTCTCATCAACCAATAAACCCATCTTCTTTGTCTTGCTTTGGAGACACCTTGTAAAAGTTTAGTTTCTCGTTCCCCCTGTGCAGCACTAAATCAGCTGTGTTTTGGAGATGCCCAATTCACAACTCACCGGCTATTGCCATATGTTATCATTTTTCAGACACGGTCTTACTAAGTTGTCCAGGCTGGCCTCAAACTCACAATCCTCCTGCCTCAGCCTGCTGAACGCTGGGATTGTAACATACACTATCATGCCTAGGCCTCAGCTGGCCTTTCAATATTCAGCCGTTAGCTCTGCTACCTGTCCACCCATACCCACAAGACAAGTGCTTTACAAAGCCGTCCTTAGCGCTGTACAAAACAATACAAGGGAGCGGTGGAGAGTTTGCCTAGCAAGCTCGTGACTCTAGATTCCATCCCCATCATGACCCCAGACAGACAAACATACAACCTGCTCTGGCTGCCTGGAACCGGGTGGCCCATCCCTTCCCTCTTGCATGCCTGAGCTATACATTTCTTTAGGGAACCATGAAGCCTAATGCAGTTTGGCCAACTCATTAAAAAAATATTGTTCTGTTATTTGAAAGGTTATAAAACAATCACCCCATCTCTCCATCCAAACTCTCCCTATGCCCCCTTCTTACAGTCTTTCAAATTCATGGCCTCCTTTTTCATTAATTGTTAATATGTGCATAGATGTATAGGCATATCTATTCCTAAATATGTCCTGCTCAGTCGCAACAATATTACTTGTTTGTATGTTTTCAGGGTTGACATTTTGATTCATCAGTATTTCCACTGTGATCCCTCACTCTGGAGTATAATCACGAAGCCTCGCATGTGGAAGGTGAATGACTTTGATGGATTTTCTGAGACGCAAACCTTAAATTCAAATTACAAGGGCAGGTGAGTCATTAGGGAAATGCTTCCTGAAGGCCCTGCCGCGGGAATGGGAGGAGGAAGGAGAGGAGGGAGAAGGCAAGGAATGGCATGGGGTTGGGGGACAGCTAGAGCCTCCCCTCACCAGATGGGACCTCTGGGCAGAAACTGCACTTAGCGAGTGTCTCTTAAGTCTAGGAAAATGCCATGTCAGAGGTCTCCTCCCACACCTGGAGTTAGGCATTGGTGGAAGAGGTCAGTGTGTGTGTTGAGAGGGACTCCTAGTGCTTCAGCTTTCTAAATGGATAAGATCTACTCAGAAACCTTGTTCAAAGCTCCAAGAAGGGCAAAGCTAGGCAAAGTCAGGAACAAGGAATTCAGAAGCTGGGAGCGGATGCAGGACCAAGGGATCTAGGAAGAGTGCCAACATCTTCCACCAGAATTCTCATGAGATGTACGGGAAACAAATTGGCAAATGAGAAAAGGCTCCCAAATTCCTTTCAATTAAAAACTCTTGTTGCAACATATAAGGTGTCTTCTTTTTTTCATTTTATATTTACACATAGTTGCACCCTTACTACATAGTGTTCACAGACTAAATTTTAGTAAAGAAACATTGTTCAACTAGAAAGCTAATCTCTCTGTATTCAGGACACTGGGTGCATTTGTCAGTGTTCTCCAGAGAAAAAGAACCAATCAGGTGATGGTAATAAGTAGATGTACTGATAGATGATATATATACACACACACATACATGCGTGCATGCAGGCATGTATACATGCATGCTTTCAAGAGTTGGTATGGGAACTGGTAAACATAAATGAGGTCAAGAAGACCTATTGTGTGCTGTTTGCGAGCTGGGAAAACAGGAAAGCTGCCAATATAGAAATAATTTAATCTAATGTCAAGGGCCTGAGGACCTGGGAGTCACTGGTGTAAGGAGCCCAAGAACTTGGAGTTCTGATGTCCAGGGGCAAAAGAAGAGAAGAAAGAGAAGCTTCGCTCCTTCTGCGTTTAAGTGTTATTTGCCCCTCAGCTGTTTGGATGCGCTGCCTCAGATTGCCAAGCCTGGACCTGCCCTCCTCAGCCTGCTGATGCAAGTGCTAATCGCTTCCCAAAACATCCTCACACAGACACACCCAGAACTAATGCTTTATTGGCTATCCAAGGGCAGTGGAACTCTGGGCATGACGGGACCAGTGCTGGACTGAAATCAGTAGCTGTTCTTACACACATGACACTTTAAGGAGATTGGGTCTATCAACAGTTCCTCGTAGCCAGGATGGTGAACCCTGCCTGAAATCCCAGCCCTTGGGCGGCAAAGGCATGGGGGTCAGAAATTCAAGGTCACCCTCAACTGCAAAACTGAGACCCTGTATCATACAAAAACCAAACCAAACAACCAAAAATGATAACAACAAAAAACCTCAGAGCAAAACAAAATTCCCTCAAGTGGCTGTAAGAAGTCATCGTCTCAGCCAATTGTTCCTTTCTCTCCCTATCCAGCCACAGGGAAGCCTTTCCTGCTGGCTGGTCTGGATTATGTTCTAAAGCAGTGTGTGTGTGTGTGTGTGTGTGTGTGTGTGTGTGTGTGTGTGTGTGTTTGTGTGTGTGTGTGCGCATGCATGTGCACACGCGCATGTGCACTATGAGTACATAGGAAATGAGAGGTTAACCAGGATTGGGGACTTGAGTGACTCAGCCTTCTTGAGTTGTTACCCATGATGGTGTCAGTGTTGCCCTTGCAAATGACTCCTGTAAGCAGCCTCAACAAACCCATTGGTTGGTCAAGTTGGACTTGGATGGGATACTTCCTTCGGACTAAGGATCTCCTATCTGGGGTAGACAGGCATTTCTGTGCATCTCCCTAGGAAAAGTTGTACAACGCTGCATCCCTTCACCCCATCAAGTTGGCACATAAAATTATCCATCACGCTGGAGTGAGAAATATACCCTCAGTCACTGAGATGGAAATACCGAGTCTGTTGCCAGAGTGAGATCTTCAAAAGAGATAGAATAGCCAGGACATGGAAAGAAAGGACGGGGAGACTGAGAAAGAGAGAGAAAAAAAAAACATTGTGTCCCTAGTAAAGTCATGAAGCTAGCCTTCAAGTGGACAGAACAGCTTGACACAAAACACAGGGCTCCACGAATCCAAGGCAGGTTGGAAAAGTGAGTGTAACGCAGGTGAGGAAGGAAGATGGTACCAAGACAAATGTCCCAGAAGGACTAGGGACATCTGCGGCAGTGATAAAATGTTTGCAAGTTATTTTCATGTGGTGCTACATCTGATTATTCTCCTCACTGCTGTGACAAAACCAATATAAAGAAAGAAGGTTGTCTCACCGCTCCAAATTATAGTCCATCACAGTGGGAAGTCTTGGTGGTAAGAGCAGCTCTAGCCGTGGCAGGAGGAGCTAGTGGCCATTGATCACACTGTTCCAAGGCATTTATGTTTGCCTGATCTTTGGCCATGAATGTGTGTGATCAGCTGTTGTCCAGCCTGGGACCCCAGCCCATAGGATGGAGCTTTTCACATTCATGGTGGGTCTTCCCTTCTCAATTACACCCCTCTGGAAACACCCCCCCCCCAAACTTGCACAGAAGAGTGTCTCCTAGGTGAGTTCAAATCCAGCTAAGTAGCAACAAAGATTAACTACCAGGAGAAAGCATGGGAGTGTGGATTAAACCCCTCAAATCTGAAGCAAGATAGTGCCTGTGTCCTATACCCTCAAGAACCCTATTTACCTACCATATCTGAAACATCCATGTTTATTTTAGTCAATACGTGTTAAAACTATTTAGTAGGAAGTCTATACATTTTCTGTATTGAAATGTCTATGTTCAGAAGATACTAACATTCCTTCTTAAGTCCCCGAAGAAGGATCCTAATAAGGATAGAACCATAGTAGGAGTGTGTATCTGAGGGATGCATGCAAATGTCTCCAGTGTTGTCTGACTTAAAAGACTGGGGATGCTAAAGAAGACACTCAACTGGTTCCTTGAGCTTGGTCCTCAAAATGGCAGTTCTGGATGATGGTATAGACCTTTAAGATGGTGGTGGAGGCTCAAGCCTTTAATCCCAGCACTTATGAGGTAGAGGCAGGCAAATCTCTGTGAGTTTGAAGTCAGCCTGGTCTACAAAGTGACTTTCAGGCCAGCCAGGACTACATAGAGAAACCCTGTCTCAAAAAACAAAACAAAACAACAACAACAACAACCAATATAGGGCTCAATAGGAAATCCTTGGGATGGGAGAGTGTGATCTCAAAAAGGATTATTATTTTTTTTTTTGTGGAAACCTGGTTAGTTCTCCTGGGAGGATTTTTGTTTGTTTGTTTTGTTATATTTATATATTTTTAAAAGGTCCTGCTCCATAGAGTTTGTTACCAAAATCTTGTGTGTCTTCAAACCACCTTGTAAATGAGTAAGAAAAAAAAGGTAGGTCCCAAGCCTCAGCTGTCTTCCTAGTAGCTGAGGCTCGTACATGATCAATGGGCTGAATCTCAGCACAGATGGACCAGAAGGAAGCCCAGGACACGTTTGCCTGCCATGTTTGAATCTGGAAGGTTCCAATGTCCTTTTCACTGTGGACAGGTGCACATTGAGACAAAGGATTAAGAAAGTGGCCAGAGCCTTGCCTCACCCTCTAACGGAAGCAGGAATAGAAGCCCTGACCACAAACTCGTATGTGTTTGCAGTTGAGAATGCACAGCTAATCCCGCCCGTCAGTACGGCTGAGCTCTAACTATTCATGGCAGGCACTCAGGGGAATTTTCTGATTTTATCGTAAAACATCAACCAAAAACAAACAGACAAATCTATCTAGCCGATTAGCCTATGTTAGGCCTTGATCTGCATTAGGGCTAGTGCTACTGTGACAGGGGTGAGGCGATAAAGGCAGGTTTGATGAAATTTTTATCCTGAGAATGTCTGCAGCAGAAACTAAGGTGGCATTAGTTCCCTCAGGCCACATCACAATACACCAATGGCTAGCCTATAAACATCAGAACTGTAGTCCTGATAGCCTCACGTTACCGAGCCAAGGTGGCAGCAGATTTGGTATTCAGTGAGCACCTGCTTCCTTGTTCATAGACAATACCTCTTAGCTGTGTCCTTCCTTCCTAAGAGAGGAGGGACACAGTGCTCTGGGGACTCTTTTATAGAGGAATTAAGTGCTTTATAAGGGCCCCTGTTATCCAATCGCTTCCCAGTGACTCCACCTCCTACTATCACTACATTTGTAAGTGAAATTTAAGTATATGTTTTAGGAAAGACACAAGCATCCAGACCACAGCAA
The DNA here is from genome assembly GCF_018167655.1 of Microtus oregoni. NCBI lineage: Eukaryota > Metazoa > Chordata > Mammalia > Rodentia > Cricetidae > Microtus > Microtus oregoni. The sequence continues at coordinate 35,098,879 of NW_024543071.1, read as the reverse complement.
TGGTCTAGTAGTGAATTAGAACCTTCCCCTGTTGAAATTTTAAGATGAAGAGGTTAGAAACTTTATAGAAAGAAATTTCATACATATTCAGGAATATTAAAAAGTGAAGAAGAGGGCTGGAGAGATGGTTCAGAGGATAAGAGCACTGGCTGCTCTTCCCAGAGGTCCTGAGTTCAATTCCCAGCAATCACCTGGTGGCTTACAATCATCTATAATGAGATCTGGTGCCCTCTTCTGGTATGCAGGCGTACATGCAGGCAGAACATTGTATACTTAATAAATAAATAAATCTTTTTTAAAAAGTGAAGAAGAAAGCCACTAACATTTGAATCTATTTCACCTTTGACTCTGCCCAAGGTTTAAGTCCCTGGCCCCTTGACCTTGGGGAGTGTTTCTCATTGTTAGCAATGCAACTATTATCAAGAACTCTCTTGGCCATTTGCCCAGACTCAAGTCGCTGTGTTAAACAGGAAGGTCCAAAGACCGACTTCCTTGGGGCAGGCTCAGACCTTCGTTCCTCTCTACCCATCATTCCCCAGCACCCTGGTCTACTTAATGTTTTCAGAAAGGAGTCACCCTCTTCCTGGGAATAGCTATCACCTAGTGGGCTCAAGCTCCCTGTAATCAGGGCTCTGCACAAATGCTTTGACTGGGATAGAAACTCACCGGAGGGAGGAGTTATAATTTCAGGTACATTATCTGATGGGATCCAGTGTCTTCTTAACCACCTTCTATGACCACTGCTCAGACAGCATATTATGTGGGATGCCCCTCTTTGTGTGGTGAATATGTTTTATTACCAATGGTTAATAAATAATCTGCCTTTGCCTATGGCAGGGCATAATATAGCTAGGTGGAAAAGGCAAACTGAATACAGGGAAAAAGAAGGCAGAGTCAGGGACCTGCAAGCAGCCGCTGGAGAAGAGAAGCAAGATGTAAGGTAACAAGCCTCGAGCCTTGTGGTAAAATATAAATTAATAGAAATGGGTTAATTTAAGTTGTAAGAACTAGTTAGTAATAAGCCTGAGCTAATAGACCAAACAGTATGTGATTAATATTAAGCCTCTGAGTGGTTATTTTAAAAGCGACCGTGGGACCAGGTGGGATGAGAAACCTCCAGATACAAGCATGTCTCATGATGAGAGAAAAACATGGTGGACAAAGAGCTGTGTTACTGTGTATCTACAAGAATCACTTTAGAGCCAGGCGGTGGTGGTGCACGCCTTTAATCCCAGCACTTGGGAGGCAGAGGCAGGCGGATCTCTGTGAGTTCGAGACCAGCCTGGTCTACAAGAGCTAGTTCCAGGACAGGCTCCAAAACCACAGAGAAACCCTGTCTCGAAAAACCAAAAAAAAAAAAAAAAAAAAAAAAGAATCACTTTAATTCTGACATGATCACCCTTCTCCCCTCACTGGCCAGCTTTTTTTTTTTTTTTTTTTAGAGTATAACAAAGGTTTGTTTATTTGGGGGATAAACTTACAGTCAGGGTAGTGAGCCTCAGTCCACTGTGTGCACTGGAAGCTGGGAACTGAATCCAGCAGAAAAGAGGGCTGCAAACACATTTTTCGTCTGCACTTATTGTACCTGAGACCATGCCCAAAATGGTCCGGCATCTAAAAGGTTATTGGCTGAAGGTGTTCCCACAATTTGATGCTCTGTACTTTGATATGCAAAGGCTAATTTCCTTTTTTTTTCAATTTTTTTATTGAGAAAAGGAGAAAAAAAAAACAAGTTTCCACCTCCTCCCAGCCTCCCATTTCCCTCCCCCTCCTCCCACCCTTCTCCCCCTCCTCCCACCCTTCTCCCCCTCCCCCCACGCCTCTCCCCATCCCTCTCCAGTCCAAAGAGCAGTCAGGGTTCCCTGCCCTGTGGTAAGTCCTAGGTCCTCCCCTCTCCATCCATTTCTAGGAAGGTGAACATCCAAACTGGCTAGGCTCCCACAAAGCCAGCACGTTATGTAGGTTCAAAACCCCTTGCCATTGTCCTTGGCTTCTCATCAGCCCTCATTGTTCGCCATGCTCAGAGAGTCCAGTTTTATCCCATGCTTTTTCAGTCACAGTCCAGCTGGCCTTGGTGAGCTCCCAATAGATCAGCTCCACTGTCTCAGTGGGTGGGTGCACCCCTCGTGGTCCCTACTTCTTTGCTCATGTTCTCCCTCCTTCTGCTCCTCATTGGGACCTTGGGAGCTCAGTCCAGTGCTCCAGTGTGGGTCTCTGTCTCTATCTCCATCCATCACCAGATGAAGGTTCTATGATGATATGCAAGATATTCGTCAGTATTGCTATAGGATAGGGTCATTTCAGGTTCCCTATCCTCAGCTGCCCAAGGAACTAACTGGGGACCTTGGCTTGGGCATCTGGGAGCCATCTTAGAGTTGGCAAGAGACTGGCCAGCTTTTAAAGTAAGCTGTACTGACATCCTTGAGGAGGAACTCTCAGGTTTCAACTCTGCCCTTGTATTGCCTGGGAAATGATCAGAAAAAATAAACCATTTCTCCTACGCCAATGATCACAGCCTCTCTGAGGGAAGGGCCTGGGCATCAGCATCTGCCCAAAGCTTCTCTGATGAGTGCATTGAGCGGTCTGAGTCAGGACCACAATCTCCAGGCCGTCCTGATGATATTCTCTAGATCTAGAATTCTCTTGAAGAGGAAGCGACACAGAGAAGAACCTATAGAAAATGCTACAACCATCTTCGGGCAAAGCCTTAGTGGAAGGCGACACCCTCAGATCTGAATTAGCAGATCTTCATTTCGCCCAGACCTTTAAAAACACGGGGTTTTCTCCAAACCTGGTGTGTGCTGCTTTAAGACACAACATTGAAAACCTTTATCTACACATTCATTCTCCATCTGCTTCCCCTCTTCTATCTATCACTCTCTACACCATCCATCTACTTTCTGACCCAAATGCTGAGGATTTGACCTGACTGCCATCATGGCAGGAACCCATCACTTCATGACGTCAGAGAATCTTGTTTGAAAACTGGTGTTAAGAAGGGCAAGTAGAGAGAAGAGTGGGAAAGGTCATATAAGGAAAGAACAGGAGACTAAGAAGCCTAACCATGGAGGAATGAAAGGCCTGACCCATTAACTCAAGACTATAAAAGTTCCCGCTTCGAGCCAAACATGGTGAGAGTGAACTGTGCGTTAATGTCACCCAATCAAAATAGAATTTGTTGCCATCTTTAACACAGAAAGTGAGTTATTATTAAACTATAATACATCTGCAGTCCCTTTGGGTGGACTACGTGGTACTAACTTAGTATGGTATCCAGGCTAGACAAGTCCCCTCAGAGTCTTGAATTTGAATGTCAGACTGAAACGATGACCTAATGTTCACCCTTGAGATGAGAGGAAACTGGGTTCCAAGAGAGCGAAAGGATCGTAGATCCTATTACTAACCAAGAGCGAAGGCAGAGGTGGTACCAAGGACCACAACTGAAACTCTAAAGGGACTGAAGGCTGCTGCAGTCGGGTGGTTAAACCCTGCCATCTGCACTGCAGGACAGCATCGACTATCAAGAGAACTGGGGAAACGGCTCGTAGTTCAGTGGCAGAGTGCGTGTCCATCATGCAGAAGGTCTTGGGTTCAATTCTGGGGGTGGGGACAGAGAAGTTTCTGGAAGCACATTCCTACCCTCTTTATGAGCTTACTGAGGTCTGGGCATCTCCGATCTCTCTCTTGAGCTTGACCTCTGATCTCCTTTTCCCGACGGACGGATTCTTTCTGGTCCCTGACACAGAAGGACTGAGGGCCCAGCCCCTTCCACAGCAGGGCCTCCTTGCTTACCTCCCCCATCCTCTCTGCCACCCTCCCTTGGGACAAGATCTCACTCTTCTCAGATCATGTTTTCCCTCAAATAAAGCATGTCACATAAAGCGTGTGACACTAACAATCATTTACTTTTTCATTCTTTTCCTCAGTCTGCTTTCTAACCTTGCACTCTTGGGGACAAACCCCATCCCTGTCATCCTTTACTTCCTAGATCCTTGCGGCCACAGTTTCACGGGCTAAATGAAGAACAAGAAAGGAAAAATGACAAAAGCTGTTTCCTCGTCTTTGTTGACACTGATGTTTTTCTCGCAGAGGGCACAGACTTGTCCCACTGTGTCTATAAAAGCGTGATCACACAGAGAGCATTCATTCTAAACCCAAGGTTCTTCCTGTTGCTTGTGTCAAAAGCGAGGACTTGAAGAATATAAAATGAAGAGTGATTTGGAAGCTGTGCTGGTTTGGTACTAATGAGTTAAATCAGGAAGCCTCTAAAATGCAGGTGGGGCAAGGATGACTCTAGAGTCCATCTGCCTTGGTTTGTTTCCCTCTGCTGCGATAAACAGCGTGACCAAAAGCAACTCTAGGAGAAGGAGTTCATTTCATCTTACTCCTGACACACACTCCACCAAGAAATCAGCACAGGGACTCAGAGCAAGAACCCAGAGGGAGGAACTGAAGCGCACGCCACAGAGGAGCATTGCTTCCTGCCTTAGTCTGTGTCTTGCTCAGTTTGCTCTTTTATACAGCCCAGCCCCACCTGCCCAGTGGTGGTGCTACTCACACTGGGCTGGGTCCTCCCACATCAACCCTCAATCAAGAAGATATGCCCCACAGCCTTGCCTGTCGGCCACGCTGATGGAAACATTCTCTCAACTGAGGTCCCTCTTCCCAGGTGGCTCTAGCTTATATTGAGTTGACAAAATCATCCTAATATGAACAGCTGAAAATGGCAGTCCAAATGCCCCCAAATCTCCGAGGTTTACCTCAGAGGCCTGAAGCTTGAAAACTCTGTAAACAGTGATAATTCAACAGTCAGATATTGAAAGTACCCAGAATCCATCTCTCCCATGGTTATCTACTACTCACCCCGTAGTATGTATGAGCTTGCCTCCTTGTCTAACCATGGTACCCCAGCTCCAGGGCACAGAAGCTGGTAAAGGAAAGGAGAAAGGAGAGGTAAGATTTATGGCTGGGCTGGCCTGCCTTCGTGAGGGCACCACCCTTAGCACTGGCTTCCCTTCTTCCCTCTCCCCTTCAGCTCCTCTCCCCTCCCACCCCCCTGCCTTCCCCTCCCTCCCTTCCGCCCTCCCCCCCTCCCCCCTCCATCCGGCCTTCCCTCTCTCCCTCCCTTTCTTTAGTTTTGTTGCTGTTGCTGTTTTTTGGTTTGTCAAGACAGGGTTTCTCTAACAGCTCTGACGGTTCTGGAGCTCACTTTATAGACCAGGCTGGCCTTGAACTCACAAAGATCCATCTGCCTCTGCCTCTGCTGGGATTAAAGTTGTGCACCACCACCACCTGGTTAGCACTGTCTTACCTTGATGGGGCCTCTACTTGCAGACTCAGGACCTGCATGGCTTCTTAAGCAGGTCTTGGGAAAAGGAAGATTTTTCTTTTTCTTGTCTTTCTTCAACACGGGGCTGCTAGAGCTGCAGTTTCCAGGCAGGGGAGCTGGGATATCCTTCTGTGGGAATCACACATCACCCAAAACACATGCAATTCCTAAAAGAAAGGCGGGCTTTTTTAGAGAGTTTCCTTCAGAACAGACACTTGATGGTTTCCCCAGAAGACATTACAGTTTTCTCTAATATCCGCTGTGAATCCTTGAACCCCTTCTGAAATCTCAGAGGGGCCTTATGAAAAATGCCTTCCTTTATGGTTTACCTACCAGAAAACTAAACCCTAAGCAAGCTATTTGTCCCATCTGAGTTAATCACTAAAAACACCTGGCTGTCCTTCCTAACTGTGTCGCCAAGTACTGCGAGGACAGAGGTTTAGATATAGGCCAACTTGCACAAGGTCCATTTTGTGTTCCTAGAACAAAGTACTGATTGCTGGGTTTTTGGTTTTTTTGGTTTTGTTTGTTTGTTTGTTTGTTTGTTTTTTAACAAAGAAAAGAGTTTTAGTTGGCTTGAGATTCTGGTGGCTGGAATGTCAACAGTGTGGTCCAAGCTCCCTACTGTGTCATAAAATGCAAGACCGCACTGCCTGGTGAGGCCAAAACTGAGAGATGGGGGAGGGGCTGCTTCATTCCTTTACAGCACCCTGTTCTGGTGGGAACCACTCAGCCCCTGCTTGCCAGGCGTCATTGTTCAAGTCTAGCATCATAGAGACAACTGAGCTACACTTCCCAGTCCTTCTCAATATCGCTTCTGTGAGGAAGAAATGGCTAGCTCATGAAGCAATCACCCGCCCCCTACCCCATGTGTGCTCCATAGGAGTGTGGCTCGCCCAACGCAAGCATCATAATCACCTGGTGAACTATCGCAATACAGCTGTCTCAGCTCCATGCTTCAGTGGATCTGGGGTGGAACTGTTTCAAACTTGAAGAGTGTGTGTGTGTGTGTGTGTGTGTGTGTGTGTAAATGTGATATCGGAAAATAGAAGAGGAGGGAGGGAGAGCAGGAGAGATAGAAGGATGGTGGGAAATATATGAGTGTAGCAAACATGTAGCTAATTGGTGAGTCAAGGCAGGGATGGGGGAGTTTCTTATTTTAATTTTCATTATTATTGCTATTGTTGTTATTTTGTGTGTGTGTGTGTGTTTGTGTTTGCCACAGTGTTGCTTTTAGCCAGTAAACCATCTCAATGTCTCTAAAGAGTTCTTTATTCTTGATGGGATTTCTTTTCTGTTTGCTTGCTTCAAATCATTTAAGAATAAAAGTTAAAGTTATACCGTGGAACTAACATTCACATCCATCAGTGAGGAAGTTCAGAAGGAGAAAGGAGCATCCATATGAATGAAGCCTCCCTGGGTACCTGTCTTGGATCCAAGTTGTGCCTGGTACTTGACAGCCTGCTACATCCTTTCTTGGCTTGATACTACTGCAAGGCCCACAGCGTCTGCATACCGACTTGGACTTGTGGAACAGATGCTTAGATCACAGGCCAGTCCTCGGGGTGATTCCAGCTTTGGTCATTTACCAGCTCTGCAAGGACAGGATTCATTTAACCCAGGGCTGCTGCTCTGTGCTCCATATGGGTCCATTTTCAAAGAGAACAAAGTGACTGATGTCCCTGGCAGTTCCACAGGACCATGGCTCTGATGTAACCTCTGGGAACCTCGGTTTCCATCTCTGTGGAGTAGGGAGAATAACTGGACGTTGAGACTTATAGGGATTACAATTTTCTAGTTTCCAGTAAATGCTCAAGATAATGCTGGCAGAATTGAGAGTTATAGTTCAGTGCTGGCAACCACCTTTTAAAAGGTTAACGATCTGCACAGTCCCTCCAGCTCCAGGGCCCTGGTGGCCTGGCTATTCAGAGGTACAGGCTTTATTTAATTATTGCTGCACACCTTACAGGAAACTTACACATTTGAAGGGGGCCACATGAGGGACAATTATTTTGTGATTAACAAGGTCCAGACCTCGCTGATAGGTGTCTGCATGCTTCATTCTCCAGTACAGAATGCTGGGAACCTTTAAGAAATAAAAATTTGTCCATAATAATTATCTCCCTGGGGAGCAACAGATTACTGTTGGAAAAGTTGCACTAGGCAGCAAATCCAATGAGCCAAGTGGAAATACAGTTACAGAAGCAAGGGGCAAATAGACAGGAGAGTGAGGTTCAGTCTGGGGCATGGAGGCATTGGTCTGAACCCCATCTATAGGTGATAGTATTTGATTTCTTCAAACACACAAATGACCACCAAGGGCATGGTGGGCTGGGGAAGCAGGAGCATTCTGGGTTCCAACCACAGCTCTGAGTATCTCCAGGCCCTTAGCCCAGGGGTCTACATCCACATGTATAAAATGAGATGGCTGGGTGACATGAGGGCCTTCTGAATATGCACATCTTGGAATCCTTTTCTAAAATCGGCTTTATGAAAACATTCAATTCAATATCCAATAAATGAGAGGTATCAATTTGTCTCTTGTCTCTGTGGCTCCCATGGGAAATCAGAAGAAACCCAGGACTCTGCAGACCAACTGGAAACCATTGAGCTGAGCACTGCCTTCCAGGTCCAAAACTTAACCCCTGGCTTTGATCTAGTTCCTCAAAGGAATGACCATGTCCCACAAAATCCTATCCCCCACAAAAAATATCCTCCAAGGCTCTTTTATCTTCTAACAGCTCTGCATGGAAGCCATTATTAAACTAACTTTGTTCATGGGCAATGGCAAATTATTTGCCCAAGGCTTTTAAGGGAGACAGAATCAGGGTCCAATTTAAAAGAAGCAAATCTTGCCTCTGGTACCCAGAATGAAATAAAAGATGACTTTCAGCATTTCTCCAGCTGTGAGCACTGCACCCCATGCTGATCTCAGCTGATGCCCACTGTGAGCACTGCATCCCATGCTGATCTCAGCTGATGCCCAGTGTGAGCGCTGCACCCCATGCTGATCTCAGCTGATGCCCACTGTGAGCACTGCACCCCATGCTGATCTCAGCTGATGCCCACTGTGAGCGCTGCACCCCATGCTGATCTCAGCTGATGCCCAGTGTGAGCGCTGCACCCCATGCTGATCTCAGCTGATGCCCAGTGTGAGCGCTGTGAGCACTGCACCCCATGCTGAGCTCAGCTGATGAGCACTGTGAGCACTGCACCCCATGCTGAGCTCAGCTGATGATCACTGTGAGCACTGCACCCCATGCTGAGCTCAGCTGATGCCCAGTGTGAGCACTGCACCCCATGCTGAGCTCAGCTGATGCAGTGTGAGCCGCTGTGAGCACTGCACCCCATGCCGATCTCAGCTGAAGAACAGTTGTTGCTCTTTGTTTTTTGAGGTAGTTTAATCCTAACTTTCTGTATAGTTGTGTTTCCAAGAATCGTGTACAATAAAACAGCTGTCAAAAATGTAACACAATTTCATTTATTAGCTACAGAGAAGTTGCTGGAAAGCTTGGAGAGAAAACAGATGGAATATCTATTTTCTGTTGCTGTGAATCTGAGGGACTTTCCTATGAGAAACTATAGATCGTTATTTTCCTTGTTGTACCTCTATTCAGACATACGGCACAAGGCACAGAATAAGAATGCTAGGTTTCCATGGCAATTGCCGGAAAACCTGGGCCTCTGAGCAATGATGGCTGGTGCAGTATTTAGGTCAATGGTGATATTGGAGGGACTCTTGGGAACTCAGCAACTCCTCCTGATTGCAAGCCAATCAAATGTCTCCTCTGGAGCCCTGTGGTTGCAAAGGCAAGCTCCTGGTTTGTTGGAGTGACCAAAGGCAAGCCCCTGGTTGTTGGAGAAAGAGGCAGATGTGTCAAAGACAGCCAACGTTGTCTTTCCTAAGAATGTTGAGTGGATATGCGGATATACGGAAACTTTAGTGACACCCACATACGTGCCGTTACTATAGCTTCTGCCTTAAACAGAAGCCATCCAGTGAAGCAGTGGCAAGAACTAAATCCTTAGAGATGGAGTTAGTTATCGATCTCTTTATCTGTATACCATAGAAAAGGCATCAGAGCCTTGTGCTAAGATATGGACCCTGAGCCAGACTGCCTCTGTTCAAATCCCAAACCGCCAGTTATTTTAGTGGGGTGACCGAGGAAGCTAGCTGACTTTGTCTTTTCTTAGTTTCCTCATCTATACCAATGGCAATAATAAAGTCATTTAGCTCACAAGGCTGTTAAGAGGGCAATATAACTTAACACACGCTGAAATCTGGTCTGGTGGCTCAGGCCTGTGTGTAGCACAATGCCAGCTCTACGCACTACGCACTACAGTATGGTTTGCAAGTTGGGCAAGGGGCTGGAGACTGAAACACACAGACACACACAGACAGCCAAGAATGCTCCTTTATTGTGTTCCAGGGCAGCTTACATAGGGTCTCCTTAACTAATGGCCATGCCCTAACTCTCAGCTACAAGCCCACCAGAAACCACTCCCCTGCCATCAGAAACCCCTAAGGGTCTCGTGCTCAGAGAGCAGCTGCAAAACAAGTTGTTTGCTCAGAGCAGCAGAAAGCATAGGAAAAGAAGCTGTTTACTCCGGCAGACAGGGGGCCACAGGAAATTCAGAGGTTGGGGGCCCACAGTCCCCAACACCTGTGATCCCAGTTACTTAGGAGGCTAAGACAGGAGGGTCTCATGTTCAAGGTCATTCTTTTTTTTTTTATTTATTTAACTTTATTATGTTCATTGGTGTGAAGGTGTCAGATCTCGTGGAACTACATTTTCAGACAGTTGTGAGCTGCCATGTGGGTGCTGGGAATCGAACCCGGGTCCTCTGGAAGAGCAGTCAGTGCTCTTAACCGCTGAGCCATCTCACCAGCCCCCAAGGTCATTCTTATGTTCAATTCCCAGTACCCTGCCGCAAAACAACAATCACAACAAAGCCAAAACAACCAAGACGAACCAAGTTTGGAAAGCACTTGAAACAGGGTCTGGGCTCAGTATCTACTAACAATTAGCAAGCTGGCCTGGGTCTGAAAAAGCATGGGATAAAACCGGACTTGCTGAACATAGCGGACAATGAGGACTACTGAGAACTCAAGAACAATGGCAATGGGTTTTTGATCCTACTGCACGTACTGGCTTTGGGGGAGCCTAGGCAGTTTGGATGCTCACCTTACTAGACCTAGATAGAGGTGGGCGGTCCTTGGGCTTCCCACAGGTCAGGGAACCCTGATTGCTCTTCTAGCAGATGAGGGAGGGGAACTTGATCGGGGGAGGGGGAGGGAAATGGGAGGCGGTGGCGGGGAGGAGGCAGAAATCCTTAATAAATAAATAAATAAATAAATAAATAAAGCCCTCAGTATAGCTCTCTTTACTAAAGTTCAAAAGACAGTATTGACCCGAGGTAGAGAAGGCCAGAGGGGTATTATTGCCCGTCTGCTCTGTGCACTTCTGGAAACACAAAGACTGGTATATTCTAGGAAGACACTGTATAAGGTAAGAAGTAAGTAGAGTGAACCCCTGGGCCCAAGGCCATAACTCAGTTGCTCGTGAACAACAACTACTGGATAAATATTACCATTTAAATAAGTTTTGTTTATTTAAGAAGACAACTTTTGAAACTCCTCTAAAAATGCATGGCACAACACCCAATTTATACTCGCTCTATTCATTTTGTTAAAGCCTCAGTGCAATCCCCACATGTGAAGAAACAATTATCAGCTCCCTCTAGCCATCCGTCTCAGGCCGACTGTGGCTTGGACCACTTTCCCATAGAAACGATGCTATAAATAGAATCGGTTCCCAGAGGGACTGTCACATTCTTTCCAAACTGTAAGATAGCTAGAACACTCACTGATGGGGCCAGGAACACTGACTGCTACATCACCACCTGGACCTCTCAGCACGCCAAAGTCCCCTGGCTCACGGCGGCTCTGGATAAGACAGAATCTTAAGATGTTTGGAAATGCTGACCAGCCAGGGCTGGTGGTAAGAACCCACTGGTGATGCTCATGGGCAGTGATGCCTGCCCTTCCTGACAGTCCCTAGATCAGACCTTAGTGGAACTGAGGTTGTCTTGTCACGATTAAGTCATTCCATACCCCGATGGAAGGTATATGGTGCTGGGACCCAGGGAAAGATAACCCCTAAATATAGGTGATTTTTTTTTCTTCTTTAGCAGGCTGACACATTTAACCTGCAGAAAATGAAAAGACTTTAAAGGGCTTCTGGCTTCTTTTACCCAAAGTCAAGAGCAAGATTTTCCCCACAAGTTTCTCTATCTTCATCAAGACTATAGAGAGAGCACTATCGCCTTCCATCAGGAAAACCCCAGGAGCTAGCTGGAAAGGACAGGAGATTAACCACACCTGCAGGGGGTTCCTTACTAAATAATGTCTGTCCCCTACACTCATCCGAACTCCAAACAGAGTTTGTCCAGATCACTCCTCCCCCTCCTGCCCCTCAGAACTGCTCACACTCATACTCTCCCTCCTCCTATAATGTATGTCTTAGTTAGGATTCTGCTGCTGTGAAGAGACATTATGATCACAGCAACGTTTATAAAGGAAAACATTGAGTTGACTGGCTTACAGTTCAAAGTTTAGTCCATTATCCTCATTGTGGGACATGACAGCATGCAGGCCGACATGGTGCTGGAGAAGGAGCTGAGAGTTCCACATCCTGATCCACAAGCAACAGGAAGCAAACGGAGTCACTCTGAGCATAGCTTGAGCACAGAAGACATCAAAGCCCAGCCTACAGTGACACACTTCCTCCAACACAAAGGCCATACCTCCTAATAGTGCCACTTCCTCTGAGCTTCTGGGGGCCAATCACATTCAAACTACCACAACGTACACATTTTAAAATCCTGTTTCGAAAGTGAACAGCCACATCCATGACCGTCCCCATCCTAAGCTATGGCTTTTCCCCTTTGCACTTGAACGAATTAGCGTTCTCACCCTCCCCATACACGCATCATCAGTTAATCCAAGTTTCCCGAAGAAGATGCAGGAAAATTCCCTCCCCTGGTGCAGGGGCTTGGGGACATTCTCTTCTCAGTTATCCCAGGCATGGTTGGACCAGGGCAGGAAATGGGTGCTTCAGTGGAGACTTTTACCTTGGCCAGGGGAGGGAAGACATGATCCTCTCATTTGTAAGCAAATTCTAAACAATGGGCAATGTCTAAGTGAGAGGTTGGGCAGGAGAGCTCTGGACGCCTGGAATAGGCTCGGATCAAGTCATGAGGTGGCTCAGAGCCACTCCCCACCGTGGGTAAGGACACCCACACGAGAGAAAGGCTGCTCTGACTTATCTTTCCCGTCTAAAGGTCTTGATGGACAGCTGGCACTTCTCAGCTGTGGGAATCCATGGAGGGGAGACATCTGTGGTAATGCAGATGAAGGCAATTTGGGGGTGCAGGAGGGGGTCTGCATCACAGCGGGGAGCAGACTAGGGCCAGCTGATGATACAAGGACAGGAGATTTGTAGAAGATGTCAAAAGCACACCCCCACTGGACATCTGGAGGGAGACAAACTATTCTAAGCCCTTTCTGAGCCCCGTCAAGCTCCACACTTGAACGATGTGCTCTTGCCGTCCCCTTTTGTCTGTGGGGAAGATAAAGCAGAGAACGGTTAAATAGCCTGCCCTCCATCAGGCATATGATGGGTGTCAGAGCTGAGACTGAATTTACATAGCTTGCCTCCTGCGGCTGGGAGCTTATCTAGAGACGCCTTTCTCTTTCATACGGCAGCACTTACCAGTAAGAGCCCCAGACGTACACAGCAAGGTGTTGTATAAGAGATAAACGAAGTTAGTGAAGTACAGCTTTCCTTAGCATAGCAAGTTCTGTGTGTATGAGAGAAACAGCCAAGATCCCTTTGTAAAGTTGAAAATTTCAATGTCCTTTGTTTATGGCTAGAAACCGAGTACATCCCATGTTCCTCTTTTTGGGTCTGGCTTACCTCACTCAGGATAGTGTTTTCTATTTCCATCCATTTGCATGCAAAATTCAAGAAGTCCTTGTTTTTTACTGTTGAGTAGTACTCTAATATGTATATATTCCATACTTTCTTCATCCATTCTTCCATTGAAGGGCATCTAGGTTGTTTCCAGGTTCTGGCTATTACAAAAAAATGCTGCTATGAACATAGTAGAGCATATACTTTTGTTGTATGATAAGGCCTCTCTTGGGTATATTCCCAAGAGTGGTATTGCTGGGTCCAGGGGTAGGTTGATCCCGAATTTCCTGAGAAACCGCCACACTGCTTTCCAGAGTGGTTGCACAAGTTTGCATTCCCACCAGCAATGGATGAGTGTTCCCCTTTCTCCACAACCTCTCCAGCAAAGGCTATCATTGGTGTTTTTGATTTTAGCCATTCTGACAGGTGTAAGATGGTATCTTAAAGTTGTCTTGATTTGCATTTCCCTGATGGCTAAGGAAGTTGAGCATGACCTTAAGTGTCTTTTGGCCATTTGGACTTCTTCTGTTGAGAATTCTCTGTTCAGCTCAGCGCCCCATTTTATAATTGGGTTGATTAGCCTTTTACGGTCTAGCTTTTTGAGTTCTTTATATATTTCGGAGATCAGACCTATGTCAGTTGCGGGGTTGGTGAAGATCTTCTTTCAGTCAGTGGGTTGCCTTTGTGTCTTAGTGACAGTGTCCTTTTTGATCTTAGCCAAAAGTCAGAGAAGATAAACTTGAGTTTCCTTTCTTCTGTTCTTTTTTCTTTCTTTCTTCCCTCCTTCCTTTCTTTTCCTTCTCCTCCTCCTTCTTCTTGAGATTACACATAATCACATCATTTTTTCCCCTTTTCCTTCCTCACTCCAACCCCTCCCGGGTTATCCCTTCCACTTTCTCTCATATTAATCACCTCTTTTCCTTTCATTGTTGTTACCAATTCAGCTCCTGTGTTACCTCTGTGCATATGTTTCCAGTTGGTGTTGGATAACCAATTGGTGTGCTCTTCCCCGGGGAAGACTCTTTAGCCCACTCTCCACGATCCTTGGTTGCCTATAGATTTTTGTCTACAAAGTTTTTTTTTTCCCCTGAGCTTTCCCACTTCCACATTAGCATATATGTTAGTGTAACCCTTGTTCAGGTCTTGTGTAGGGAGCCATGTTGGTGAGAATGTATGGGTATTGCTTCTCTGGCATGTCTAGGAGTCGTAATGTCACAGCAAACTTCTTGCTCCTCTTGCTCTTACAGTCTTTCCTCCTCTTCTTTTGTAAAGATCCCTGAGCCTTAGATGCAAGAGTTGTGTTCTAGATGCTATCAGTTGGGACTGGGCTCTACCACTCTGTATTTTGATCAGTTGTATAATGGTCTCCATCTGTAGCAAAGAGAAGTTTCCTTGCTAAGTGGTGAGAACTATATTTATCTGTGGGTATAAGGATAAATAATTAGAAAGTAGTTAGGGATTGTCCTGGTTTTGTAAAGTGGTGTTTGTAGGATCTCCTCCAAGATCTATGATTTCACTCGCTCTGGGCTAGGTTTCCATTACTAGGCATGGTTTTCTCTTGTTGAGCAGGCCATACGTCTAATGAAAGACCTGTTGGTTGGAGCTAAGGTGTGTATGGCTCTATTGTACGCTTAGGATTAACTGGCCATGCAGGTTGTTGTTGTAATCCAGAGTCATCATAGTTGTATAGGAATACTGATTACTCCTCTCCTTTGGTAGCTTGCATGATGTCTTCTGGTGAGTTATCTTTTGCCTCTGATGATCAACATCCCACACTGGAGAGTCCTGGCCTCTGAAATTTAACAGTAAACTGTTGAAAGCATTAAGATTTCATGACATACGTATGACCAGTATGTCTCCCAAAATCTTTAGAGGTTTGCCTGGACACACTGTTTCTACTTTGTATTTCTACATATTTGGGTGCTTTATCTCACGCTTCATAAGTTCTACTTCTTCATAATTATACTTCTAAGAATAAGATTCTGTACTTAGTAAACAGGTTTAAAAGCTCTCGCTGCAGGTTGACTACTATTCTTCATTTCCTGTGGAAGGGGGCGGCTGGGGAAACATACAGGATACTTCAGAGACTTTATGTTCTTTTTTAAAGGAAATAAACACAGTTTGAATATTTTAAAGCACCTGTTAATAAGTACACATCACAGTAAAAATTTCTCCTAAACCCTACAATCTTACAGAACTGTATGGGATTAAGTATAGCTTTCACAAATAAATCTATCTTTAAATGCCCCTGGATGTCTTTGCTTTCGCAGATTGCCTTCCTACAGGAAGCACATAAGAACTAAATGATAATCTTTTCTAAACGGCATGCATTTGCACAGCACAACCATCTAGGGTGTCTCAAGTACTGCTTCATACTCTTAACTTAGGTTAACACATTTAAACTGCACAATAACCTTGCAGGGAGGTATTGTTCTTATCCTGGAGAATCCATGACATAGAAATGCTTCAGCGTGGAATGCAAGGTCATTCTTTGGGCTGGTTGGCACAGCCAAGTATTACTTTGGCTATTAATTACTGGCTTATTTTTTTTTAAATTTTGATTCTGCTTTTTAAAATTTGCTTGTTTTGTTGGTGAGTGGGTTCTGTGGTACTCTGGGTTGAACCCAAGGCCTCACATATGCTAAGCATGTGCTATACCACTGAGCTACAACCCCCAGCCCTAAAGTTTATTGTGAAAAGAAGTTTCACATCATTAATATAAACCGAAACTCAGTATCACTTGTAATAAATAGGAAATGACTACAGAAATGGATACAAAGAGTGGAAAAACAACCTGATTAAATCCTTGTGTGGGATTTTGTCTACCAGTCAGAGCTCTGTTGTGTCTTTCTTATGAGGAAGGAGGAAACAGAGAAGAGCAAGTGTTTCAGAGTTGCGTAAGCTATATTAATACAAAAGTATGTGCCGATGACAGAACAAAGCCAAGGAATAAATAAGAGCATGTATTCATAACATATGCTCTTTAACACAGTCATAACAAGTCAAAGGTTTTCAAATAGTAATTTTCATATCACGGGAGGGATGCGATGCACAGATCCTGAAGATCTCTGCCTTGCCTTGTACACCTCATGGTCCTGAGCTTCAGTTTTCTGTCTAAAGAGAGAATAATCTTGGAGGCTTAGACAAGCCGTCTACAGAGCCCAACAGATGAGAGTTATGATATCATATGATATGATAATTATGATCCGTGGTCACATAATATGGGCAGAGAAAGGTGAGCCAGATCCTTTAGCCAGGGTCTCTTGCCAGATGTTGGGGACTCTTGTTTGAGAATATCAGAACTACAGGAGCAGGGAGGTGCTGTTTGAAACTCCTATTTCTTAGTGACCTTTGGGTGGCTGCAGGTGGAAGGAGTAGGCTGAGGATCTTTGAAGGGTGGTCAGGAGATACAAATGTCTGTAGACCTGGACAGCTTAAAACGGCAGAAAAACCAGACACACCACAGCATTCAGCTCCTCGCAGTTGGAGGATCTGATGGGCTGCAGGACCTGTACCTTCGAGGCAAAGGACAGGCAGTGGAAGTCAGGTTCCCAGGGCCTTCTCTCCGGGTGCCGCTGTTAGCTCCCTTCTGTTCCAGCCATTCTAGGCTCAGAACGTTACAGGTTTTAGAGACTTACAGCTCATATCTCCACAGTCTGGGCCACAGGATCTTAGTCTACAAAACTGTTACTGACTAAATAACTACTAAAATGTACTTGAATGAAGTACTTGTAGAAAATCAGAAAAATGAACCTGCCGAGCCCCGATTACATCGATATTATAACAAAGAGACAACCCCAGATAAAGAAATAGTAATTTCATTTGTTTCATTTGGAGTGTTGGCCTGTCTTGAAGAACTCTCTTCTAAGGGACCCAGTCTTGACTGGTAGTATCCTCAAGGAAGCATAATGCAGGAAAGTCAAAGCAGAATCTTGAGTGACAGATGAAAAACCCAGTGTTGAGTTGTACAAGTAACATGCAGATCAGGAACAGGAAGCCGAGGCCCCTCTGGGAGGGGCGGGATGTGGGCCACCAAGTCACTGGTCCCCAGGGGAGGCTGATGGGGATTTCTGAAAGCACCGGAGCCATTCTTAGTGCTTGGTGGAGACCTAGGGTAACTTGAAGACCTAAGTCTTAGCTGGAAGACTAGGTGGCAGATGGTCACAAAGCCATTCCTCTCTCTTCATAGCTGGCTTTGGGCCCTATCTCCTATTTTCCTGGTGACACTAGAAATAAAAGCATCACAACCGATCATCCTTAAGTCTCCTGGTCAAAACAACAGAACCTAGTTCTAGGTGGAGGCATGGTATTCTGATCTCTAAAGATTAGAATGTTTTAAACTAACATTAAAACTGTTGTCTCCTCCCTTGAAAGTAATCAAGCTGGGCCTGTCAATCAGTCAGTGGTCAGGAACCCTACCCCCACCCCTCCCCAGAAAATCTGATTGACCTGAACACAAGCTAAAGCGATAGAAGGAATGATTATTCCCTTAATGAGATAATGTGCTAACATCCCGGATGCCCCTCAACCATAGTGGAGCCTTCGCGTGTGGTTCTGCCAAGTCAGGCTAACGTTTCCTTTTTCTTCTATTTCTTTTAGACACCGGCAAAAACTGAAACACATACTCTTTAATATCTGGGCCTTTTCACCCTTTATCTGAAGCCCCCTTCCCCTTCCTCTATACAGCAGTGGCTGACTTCCATTGCTGAACAAACCTTCTTTCTGTGACTTTAACTCAAAGGGCTTGACTTTCTCTCACCCCTTTCTCCTTCTCCTCATTCTGGCAGTTGCCAAGATTTACCGTCTGCCTGTCCTCTTGTTTTTCCCTAAAATGCATCCTCAGGCTTCCTTCCCAAGTCTGTTTCTAACTTCTTCTTTTTCCAAATTTGACTGAGAGCCCACAGAAGGGAACAATAATTTCCCTGGTAACCCAGGTAGTGACAGCGGATCCAGCTCCTGCTTTCCCTCATGTTCCCATACAGGACTCATCCCCTTCAAACCACCAGCAGCTGCAAGGCTGCTCCCCGCTCCTTCAGAGGCCCCAGACCTGCATCCCAGTTACATCAGAGCTTTCTTCCCAATGAAGATGGTGGCAATGACCTTGCTCAAGAGCTAGGCCCTTCCCAGGAAGAGCCTCTGGCCAGTAACTAGTTGACCAAGAAGACAAAATCTTGGCCCATTGCTTCAATTTGGGATGACACTAGAGATAGCGGTGCTCAACCCATGGGGGCCACATATTAGATATACTTCATACCGGATATTTACATTATGATTTACAATGCAGCAAAATTACAATCATGAAGGAGCAACAAAATAATTTTATGATTGGAGATCACCATAACATGAGGAACTGTGTTAAATGGTCACAGCATTAGGAAGGTGGAGGACCACCGATCTAGACAGACGTCATATCCAGAGTTCCCTGCAGAGCTGACTAAAGTCTTAGTGTTGCTGCCCTGTGGGGGGTCAGCCTTCCCTTGCCCCTAGGCCTTCCTTCACTGCTGCTGCCCTTTTCCTGCTCAGAGTAAGCCAAGGCTGCTGGAGCTCTCCATGTAGCTCACCGTTGCTGTCATATCATACGATGCATGGGCAGGACCGGAAACAGTTAGCTTCTTCAAAAATAGTCTACTGGGAAGAGGGATGCATGGTGTGAGGGACTGGCCTGTAAGAACAAAGTAAAGAGAGGGAGAAGAACTGAGAGAATCTCTGCGAAACATTAGATGGAAATGAAGTGAAAAGTGCCCCAAAGCAAAATAGCCAAGAGCAAAATAACTTCCCTGAAGCTTTTCCACATGCCTCATGTGTAGCATTCCCTAAAGCCAGCAAGGCACAGCCGCCATTCGGCCTTCTCTGTCCCCCACAAACAGCCCAGAAGAAACAGTGCCAAGGCCTGGACGGGAATGAGATTTGAATCTGCTCCTCCAGCAGGGGCCTTCTGTGGCCAGAGGCAGCGGGTTACAGCAAAATGGCCTGTGCTTTCTCTGGGTGAAGGAGCAAGGGGGAGACAAGCAGCAGAGATGGAAGATGCCGCTCAAGTCGCGGCACCAGGGGAACTTTATCCTTCCCTGAACCCTGCTCGTATCTCAGGCTGGACTTGCAGCTTTCATCATTTCTGACACTTTTCCAAGCCAGACGGAGAGGAGGGCTGGCGGCGGCAGGCAAGAGTCTGTTCTCCCACTGCCTATTTCATTGGCTAGAAAGAAAAAGATGGTGTGGTTTGGTCTTGTAGGATGCAGGCCACGACCATCCACAGTCTGTCCCAGGGTAACTATCAATCGCTCTTTATTAAAGTCTAATACACCCCTTTCTGTCCACCTCCTCAGCAGCTTATCCATGTTTGTCTAATCATCACTGGTCAGCACAAGGCAGAACCATGTCATAAGGGTAGCAGTTGGGAGGCAGGGGTCAACCACGCTGTAATATTTAACTATATTACTTAAAGCAACTGGCGAAACCTCATTTTAATTTTCAACTTCAAAGAGAGGCCTGGGCCAAGGCACCTACGACAGTACCTCTCTAGGATCATGTAAAAGAAAAAGGTCTCCATTATTCAAGCTAGTGGCTCTGCTGGCTCCTGTCAGTCTATAGGGCTGACATTGACCTGAGACCAGAAGAGATAGACCGATAATGGCGGAAGGAGTGTGAGAGAGGATCACAGTGTATTCTGAGCATCCTTGAAGAGGAACAGAGAAACCAGACAGGGACAAGTCTTTGGATCTGATTCACCGGGATGTTACAGTGAGATAAATGGCAAAGTCAGAGGGTTTATGAGACGACACATGAACTTCAGCCATGCTTGACCTTCTTGACTCAGACTGCTAAACAGCTCCAAACATCCCAGAATATTTCAACTGGTAACAGTCCACCTTCAGGAAATTGGGTGAATTCATGTAAAGAAGTACAATTCTACTTGTTCGTGAGCCATTTAGAGAGATGTGTCGTTCATATGGATCTTGGTTCCTTTTCCATGGCTGTGATGACACATGGTGACCAAGGCCACTTAGAGCAGAGGACATTTAATTTGGGATTCACAGCTGCAGAGCGTGAGACTCAATGGCCATTATGGTGGGACGTATGGCAGCAGGCGCGTTGGCATGGCTCTGGGGCAATAGCTGAGAGCTAACAGGGAATGAAATAGATTTTTTTGAAATCTCAACGCTTGCTCTCATTGACATACCTCCTCCAACAAGGTCACACTGCCGAATTCTCCCACCAGCTGGGATCTAGGTATCCAAAAATATGAGCCTATAGGGGCCATTCTCATTCAAACCACCACACATGTCTAGTGACAAAGAAAAGATTATGCCACTGCTGAGTGCCGGCCCCTGGGCGTGGTGCTGTGAGTACCATAGTAAAGGGCAGAGACAGGCACAGACTCTGCCTTGTAAGCGTTTGTGAACTTGTAGGGAATGAAGACCTGAGGACAAATGAAGAACTACAGTTGGGTTGTGTGTTGTTCTGGAAGGATCTAATCTTATTAGAGCCAAAGATGTCTCCTGAGGTCACAACCTCTGAGGCATCAACGGAGTCGGGGGAAGAGTGGGGAGATGGCACAGGAAGTAAATGAGGACCTGAGTTTGTTCCCCAGCGGCCATGTAAAAACCCTGGTGCCAAGGCATGGGAAGAAGAGACAGGAAGATTCTGGGAGCTCACTGGCCAACCAGTCTAGCCAATCAGTGAACTCCAGATCCAGGAAGCGACCCTGTCTCAAAAGAGTGAAGAAGGAGGACACCCAGCACTGATCTGTATTCCACATGCATGTGCACACATGTGCATGCACATGGAAACACATACACATAATAAAGAATGCAAAAAAAATCCAACATCCTTAACAACTGGAGAAATGCAAATTAAGACGACTTTGAGATTTTTAATCTTACCACAGTCAGAATGACTAAGATCAAGAAAATGACTGATAACTCAGGATGGCGAGGATGTGCGGAAAGGGGAACCCTCGCTCACATTGGTTGGATTGTAAACTGGTACGGTCATGGTGGAAATCAGCGTGGAGAATTCTCAAAAGCCTAAAAGTAGACTGACTTTTTGACCCGGTTATATCATTCCTTGGCATACGCTCCAAGGATACGGTATCCTACTGAGATATTTGCTCAGCCACGTTCAGGGCTGCTCTATTCTCAATGGCTGGGGAATGAAACAACCTAAGTGTCCTTCATGTGATGAAGGAGATAATGAAAAATTGCTACATATGCACAATGGAATCCTTTTCTGCAGCAAAGAAAAATGAAATCTGCCAGAAAGTGGAACTAGACACGGCTATAGTGAGTGAGGTAACCCGGACTCAGAAAGACAAACACCACATGTTCTCTTTCATGTGCGGCTTCCAACTCAATATCTTCAGTGATAACGAGACAGCACAGAGTAACTGCAGAAACTAGGGAAGTATAGAAGGATGGGCGGCAGGGGTCAGGAAGAGGAACTCTAGAGAAGGGAATAGCGGGACGCAGGTGCTATGAAAGGGGATGAGGGGAAACATGGTGGGGACTTTAACTGGGGAGGAAGGATGGAGGGCTATACAGAAGGAGAAGGCGCAGAAGGAATAAATAACACCAGGGATGTTTAGAAAGCCATGGAGAAACATATTATTTTATGTTTACTTAAAAATACATATGTGCTGGAGGTTTCTTTTTGTCAACTAGACACAAAATAGAGGCAAAACGTTAATTAAGAAAAATGCTTGTTTTCCATGTCCTAGCTTTGATTGTACTTGTAATGGGCTTTCTGGGTAGACGTATTAAGTAGGCAGTTGAAGATTTGGTATTGGAACTGAGATAGAGATAGATACAGATTTATACACATGATATACAGGTTGAGATAGAAGTGAACATAGAGATATAAGATTTGGGAGATACAATGCGTATTCGTATGACAGACGGTATACAATAACATGGAGGGTGGGAAGAACCCATGGACCAGGAAGGTCTTTATACACTTGTGACTTGATCACAGCAGCTCTGAAGATTGTATCCCCATCTGTAACCTCCAGAAAGAAGTAAGGGCCTTATCTGCCCCTACCAACATTCACTTTTTTAACTGATCAAGACTGATCACATGATTGAGCTCAAACCAATCATGGGCAGGAACAAAATGACCATGATTGATTTAGACTGGTTAATATCCTCACCCCACTGAGACTGGCATAGGGTTACTCCTATAACTGCCATCACCATTGCTGCCACCACCACCACCACCATCATCATCACCATCATCATCATCTTAACCATCACCACCATTATCACTTAGCATCTTGTTAGAGATGAAGAACCTTAAGTCCTTCTATCCCAGTCCTGCTAACTCAGAGTCTGCATGCTCCTAAGAGTCCCCAGGTGAGTCACACGACAAGTCCCGAGTCTGGGAAACACTAACCTAGATGGCAGTGGTGCCCATACTGCCTGCCATGCTAATCACATTATCTAGTTCTTTGTTTCTCCCCCACTTGCTCATCTGTCATAAAACCCAGAATGTTTCCAGTGAAAGCAATGAAAGATTTCCTTAATCTGCTCCATGAATCTATCCTCTTTTCATTTTATGGAGAAGAGAAAGAATAGAGCTTTAGTAAAAGCTCACCTATCTTCCAGCTTGAACAAGATGAAGCTATTACTATTGGTCTTTCTCGTCTTCCCATTCCTGTAATATGTGAAATTATACCTGGGTTGACATTGCTATTTGGCTGCTTGGAAGCCTTTGTGTTCTTTAAAGCCATAGGGAGAATCTGGAATGCTAGCTTAGTTGTTGCATGTTGTAATTTTTCTTTTCTTCCTTTCTTTAATTTTTTTGTATAGTGCCCTTTACTGAGTCCACAGGATTGCAGATTTTAATCAAAGCTTCTACACCATGGTCTGGTGTCTCTCTTCCCCATGTCCCAATAAACATTACTTATTAGGACAGGGTTTCCTTTAGTGAGTTCTGTCTAGTATTGAGACGTCAAGACTTTTAAAAACACACAAAGGACCTAGACTTTTGTTTTCAAGAAATAACTAATCTGGTTAAAGAATTGTGGAACCAAGCCTAAGAGGAATCAGTAAATGAATTCACGTGCCAAGGCTAAATAAAGGGAGAATAAAAAGTCACCAACATGCAGAATTGAATGATATTTCATCAGTGCTTCCGAGCATCTCTCCACGGTAAATAAGTTCTCATGACCTGATAAAGAGAAAAGGATTAATGCTGTGTCTTCCTTGGCTTTCTACCTATCCATTTCATTTATTTTATTCATGTGTTTTTAATGACTACCTGACAAGCATCAAGCAATCCCTGCTGACAGTCTTATTATTTTACTTTAATGGGCATGAGAACATATTCTTCTAAAAACCATAAATGTGTCAAAATGGAAATATGAGTTTGCTGGAGACACTACATTTGACATAATTTTGGTAAACCTGTAACCATCTCAATGAGACACTATCTCCTTTCATGGCACAAGGCCTCAGTGATCTGTCCCCAGGTGGCAGTCCATCCCTGCCCTTACCTGCCTCCGTCCTGTTGTCCTGATCACGTTTGCCTTCAATGTGTCAAACAATTCACAAAGGTCCCGTAAGCAGGTTCCCTTCTCTCCAATATGCCCTTCATTGATGGGAACTGCCTCAAGAATTTAAGCTCATCTGTAAGACTCTATAGCTGGCCACTTAACATTATCCACCTTTACCTCTAACACAGTGGTTCTCACCCTTCCTAATGCTATGACCCTTGAACACGGTTCCTCGTGTTGTGGTGACCTTCCCAACCAGGACATTATTTTTGTTGCTATTTCATAACTGTAATTTTGTTACTGTTATGAATTATAATGTAAACATTTTTTTGGAGATAGAGGTTTGTCAAAGGGGTTGTGACCCACAGGTTGAGAACCACTACTATGATGGGAGGCTTACACCATGGATTAATGAGTGCACCATCTTCTTTGCATTCGGGAAGGTTGTTTGCATGCCTCATCCAAAGACAAAATTCCTGTCTCATCCTCTATGCGTACTTGGTACCTGTTTACAGGCCTGGTGAAGAGAGTTAGCATGCTCACTGAATATTTACTCACTGAATACTCAGGCCCTTGTTTGATTTACTCTTCTTGGTTCCTTAGGGTTGGTTGGGAATACACTGTCAATTATTGTCAATGGAGTTACAACAAAGTGACTTGGGACACCTCTGGGCCAAAGTGTTAATTAGCAACCCAGGACCCTTGAGGTTTATGCTTTCTCCTGTGGCTGCCACTATTTAGCTGCTAATTATCTGAGTTCTAAAGTGAGAATAATGTCAGCGCACAGCAGAGCCCCAGTAGAACCCTGTGAGTACTGTAACTGAGCAAGAAACAAACTTGCAGCATTTACACTTTCTGACACCTAAGATCGTTGGCTATGAAGCAAGGCCTGTTGTGTTCTGGTCGATAACTCAGAAATGGGATGTTCTCCATACATACTGTGAGCCTTTATTTTAGAAACCCACAAGCAACAATGAATAATTGTGCCATTCATGGTAAATTTGCTAAGCAAAATGGCTAACATGGGATGGCGATGGAGAGTGTCGCCTGAGAGACAGTCATTGGTCCTCTCAGGACTCAGCATCCTCCAGGCTTGGTGGGAGCTTAAAATGCCTAGCCACAAAAGGATTCTAGGAATCAGAAACAGCAAGTGGGGATGCTCAGCATATAGGGATACTCAGTAAACTAGAGGGACCCCGTTAGGTGTGTTTTTCATAATGCATCACGTGAAACGAAGAAATCTAGAAACTATTTAAACCAAGACACTTACTGCTCTTCTTCCTATAGATCAACATCAGTTTGACCCCTCTGTCTTTCTTTTATCCATCTTTAAAGAACACAACAATCTGAGTCATTTAAAAAAACACTAAATATAGGGATGAAAATTTATATTTATATCTCCCTTTCTCATCTTAAAAAAGAAATATTTATAAGAAATTATTGAGTTTTCTCCTGTGCTAGACATCAATAACTCACATTTAAAAGACAGATGGATTGAGTAAAGAAAAGAAAGAAAAAACCATCATCTTGCTTCTCAGTGGTTTTAGATGGCAAGTGGGGACCCTCTGCTTCTGCTGCTCTCAATTTATTTATAAGACAAAACAAGTAGTTCTGTGCTTCATGGTTTCCAACCTTTATTATTTTATTATTATTATTATAATTTATTCCTTGTAATATTCCTCTGTAAGATCAGCAGTTTCTTAATTATTAATTGATGGGAGAGGGTTGAGTTCATTGTGGGTGGTGCCATTGCTGGGCTTATAAGAAAGCAGGCTGAGCAAGCAAGCCATGGGAAACAAATCAGTAAGCAGCACCCCTCCATGACCTCTGCATCAGTTCCTGCCTCCAGGTTCCTGCCCTGTTGGAGCTCCTGCCCTGGCTTCCTTCTGTGATGGACAGTGTGGTAGAATTGTAAACTTAATCAACCCTTTTCTCCCCATGTTGCTTTTTAATCATGGTGTTTCATCACAGCAACAGAAACCCGAACTAAGACACTAATTCTTCCTCCCATTGACTAAGTAAGGATTTAGGACAGGCTAAGGCAGAAAATGGAGTGACTGGCCGAGAAGAAGATGGTCATATGTGTATCGCAACTTTTGTTTGATTTCTCCTCCCTTACATTTTGGCTGCTTTCATGGAAGCATTATTCTTAGTTAAAATTGGAAAGTTGAGATTTTTCCTTTCTATTATTAACATCCTAGAAACAAACACTAATCCTTGGAACATGACATTTCTTCTAGAGAAATTCACAAGATATATGAAGTGTTTCTGAAGGATGTGTTGCTCAGTTTCAGGTGTATGAAGATGTAGAAGACGATGACTTGGCCTTTGTTTATGCGAGAGACATTTGCTCACAGCCAGGAGCTTGCTCAAGCTGTGAGCTTGCCTTGACAGTAGCTCTAAGCTCTTGCAGTATTGTTAGCCTGGATTTTTAGAGACCTTCATTTAAATGTATCGGGAGGAATAGCTCACTGCACTTGAGTAAAATGTCGGGAACCATGAAGGAAAATATTAAGAATTCTCTCCTTTAAGATAACTAGTTTGCGTATCAAGTTGCCATCAAACTAGCCAGCACAATCGGATTGACAAGAGACAGTTATAAAACTCCAATAGCCCAGATCTCAAGGTTCTCCAAAGCTGACATTTCCTCTTTTCTTCAACATCTCATTCCTTGGTACAGAAGAGATAAAATGACTAAGTACATTGACCCCAGGACGATGCATTACTAAGGTTCACTCAAATATATATAATTACTAGAAATAATGTTTTCAAAAACCACATTGTTTTGGTGATAAAAATAAAGGAGAGGAGAGAAGAGAACATGAGGGATTGGGATGGTCGAGATGGGGGAATAAACAGGGAGGGAAAGCAAGGAAAGAGATGTCTTGATAGAAGGAGCCATTCTGGAGCTAGCGAGAAACTTAGCAGTAGTGAAAATTCCAGGAATCCACAAAAATGACCCCAGGTAAGACCCTGAGCAATAGTGGAGAGGGTGCCCGAACTGGCCTTCCCCTGTAATCAGATTGATGACTACCCTAATTGTCAGCATCGAACCTTCATCCAGCAACTAATGGAAATAGATTCAAAGCAACGGCCTGAGCTCCCAGAGTCCAGGCAAAGAGAAGGAGGAACAATAAGATGAGCAAAGGGACCAAGACCATGAAGGAGATACCCACAGAAACAGCTGACCTGAGCTATTGAGAGCACTTTGACACTTTATATTTTTATGAACAATACTATGAGATACATTTTAGAATTATTTGTAGGTTTTATCTTATAGTAGGATCTCTCCCACTAAGTGGAAATCCTTATTTTATGTTTTCTTTTTTTGTGCCATATGTGATATCTTCTTTATTATTTTATTTTATTACTTTAAAAAACACCAACCCAAATTCCTACTTCCTCCCCTCCTCCCACTGCCCTCTCACTTCCTCCACAACCTATCCCCCTCTCCCCTCCAATCCTAGGAGAGGGCAATGCACCCTGCCCTGTGGAAGTCCAAGGCCTTCCCCACTACATCCAGGTTGATCAAGGTATACATCATCCAAAGAGAATAGGATCCCAAAAAGCCAGTACATGCAGTAGAGATAAATCCCAGTGCCATTATCATTGGCCCCTCAGTCTGCCCCAACTGTCAACCACATTCAGAGGGACTAGTTTTATCCCATGCTCATTCACTCCCAGTCTAGTTGGAGTTGGTGAGCTCCCATTAGCTCAGGCAAATTGTCTCAGTGGGTGAGCCCCTCATGGTCTTGACTTCCTTGCTCATATTCTCACTCCTTTCACTCTTCAACTGGATCTTGGGAGCTCAGTCCAGTGCTCCGATGTGGGTCATTGCCTCTGTTCCCATCTGTTGTTGGACGAAGGTTCTATGATGATATTTAAGATAATCACCAGTCTGACTACTGGGCAAGGCCAGTTCAGGCACCTCTGTTGCTTAGGGTCTTAGCTGGGTCATCCTTGTGAATTCTTGGGAATTCTTCTAGAGCCAGGTTTCTTGCTAACCCCAAAATGGCTCCCTCAATCAAGATATCTCTTTCCTTGCTCTCATATCTGCCCGTCCTCCCTCAATTGCTTACTTTATTTTATGTGGTTACCCTGATAGGAAAGTAGATTTATTCTATTTTTCCTTTGAAAAACAGAAGAAAATAGGCATCGCTTTGCTTACTAGTCTTAGTTTAGTTTGGATTTTAACCATGGAAGGTATGTATCTAGTGCCAGCGTCAAAACTATTTTTGAAGGGCACGCTCAAGTCAGGCTGATTTGTCATCAACCTGGTTCCTCCCGCCTGCCTCTTTGGCTCCTCCCACCTGCCTCTTTGGCTCCTCCTAAAAGTAATTAACTTAAAATTAAATTTCTTTGCTACTTCGTTTCTTTTTGAAAACACAGGCATGCTCACAGGTATGTTTTCACAGGATCCACTTTGTTGTTTATTTTGCCCTTTTATGAACAATCTGTATAATGTGGAGATATTTCTTATTCTGTTTTACACTGGACTTGACAGATGTCATACAATGCACAGGAGAACCCCAGACACAGAGGATTAGGACTCAAAACATCCTAACAGTAGAGGCTGCTGGGAGCCCTTCAGTTTGACTGCTGTCTCTCTAAGCATAACCTCCAGGGTTCTGATATTTTGGTGTTCCCTCATTTGCTAACTGGGCCTTGTAGTTTCCTTTCTCTTCGTGTGATAAAGCACACACCAAAACCAACTTAGGAGAAAGATGGGGTTTGTTTGGATTACAGGTCTCAGTCCATCCAACAGGAACCCAAGGTTGGAGCCTAGAGTCAGGAATGGAAGCAGAGACCATGGCCATGCTTACTGGCTTGCTTGCTCAGCTTGCTCAGCTTGCTACCTCGGACAACCCAGGCTCATTTGCGCAGGGGTGGCACCACCCACAGTGGGTTAAGATCCTCTTGCCTCAATTGCTAATCAAGAAAATGCCCCACAGACTTCTATGCAGGGCAATCTGATGGAGGGAACTCCTCAGCTGAGGCAGCTTCTTCCCAGGTGATTCCAGCTTATGTCAGGTTGACAAAAAAGCTAACCAGACCCCTCTTTTTCACTCGACTATTTCCAGTCGTGGACAGTCACAAACAGGGCTGCTGTGCTAATGAGATCTGTACACTGGTTATTTTACACTCCACCAGAGTATCCTGCAAATCCATTTCCTCAAGTGCAACTCGTGGGTCAGAAAGAGCATGTAAATATAACATTGCTAGATGCTGTCTTTCCACGAGCAACATATGAGACAGCATTTGTGGATAAACACTTAGCCAACAGAGCATGTGGTCATGAGAATTTTACTAGTATGATATGTAAGAAAACAATGTTTCACTGTTTTCCTATTATAAGTGTGGTTGAGCAACACTTTAAATAGCTATTTTCACGTCTCTCGTCTGTTTATCTGTTTTATTTATTTTAAGAGTAGGTGACACTAGTTATTATTTGGCAATAATGACAATGAGAAGGCAGCTCGTAAATTTGTGGAATGTGAGCTGAAGTGACAAGATGTGTGACTCTAATAATATTAGAAAATAAGACTGGAAATAAGCATTCTCCAGACAAGTCTGGAAAAGAAGGCGAAAACTACCTTCAAAAGTCAACGGAAGAGATCTTTAAGGTTGGATGCAAAAATGATGAAATACAAAATTAATAAAAAACAAAACAAAGCCTTTGAAAGTCCTGGCCAAAACAGACTAAAGGAATTATTGATAGTAAAAGGAGAAATTCCTAAATGAAAACATGAAACAAGGCCTTTTTAAAACATGAAATCCCTGGAAGGCCTAAGTGCTGCTTCTCAGTGTGGATCAAGGCGAACAGGGTTTGAAAACATCTCACAGAAAACAGAGATCCGGGCAGACTCATCGAGAACGGAGAGCAATGGCATTAATGCAGAGCTGAGCGTTGGAGATGGGAGAATCATGAGCAAACACTACACAGAGCAGCATGCATACCGCGCATATATTTACATACCACACCGTGTGTACTATGCCTGTGTATAGCTCTGTAAAACTGGCAGACAATACATGGGATAGTTCTAGAAAATTGTTGATTATGAAATTTGATTTAGAAAGAGTAAAGCTTTAAATGTACTAGAAGAATTTGAAGAACTGTTAAAAAAAAAAAAAGCTAACCAAAAAACCTGCAGTCCAAGATGAGCGCTTCTGGGCGAGCTGGGACAGAAGGCCTGCCTAGCCTATGGCTGAGCCCAGGAAGTGGGCCTCTGAGGACCACACAATTTAGGAAGATTAACTCAGCTACAACTTTAATATTATTTACTTTTATGTGTATGTGTGGTTTGCCTCCGTGCATCATGTCTGTGGATCAAACAAGATGAGAAGCTTGTTTTAGAAAGAACTTACCTTCCAATGTAGTCTCCACAAACCAGAACAGATGTGATTTCTCCAGATCTCTGGGAAAGGGAAAAGAGTCCACCTCCCACGGCTACCCCAGAACAAGACAGGAACCCCGCGCCATGGCAAAACCTCACAAGTTTATATCCAATGGCACCACGGCTGGGGACTTGTAAATATGACACATCTCTGTCCACAGACAATGACAAGATTCAAAATGACCAAACTTGACAGGATCAGGAATGCCCACCTGGGTTTTCAAAAATTGCTTGAAAATGGAATCTATACTGATTAGCAAGGGGCTTGACTTGCAACCTCACAAGCTCAGTGCTGTGGGCCCACATCTCAGGGCCCCCATCCAGTTCCAGACCTGCTCAGGGTATCTGTCTTGGTGACCTGCAGGTCACAGTGGACAAGTGAGGGGCTGCCTCCTTCCCGTGCCAGGAATTCCTTGACTTGCTCTTTGTCCTTTGCCAGTGTCTCAAAACCTCCCTTCCGTTCAATCTTCTCCTGAGTGGGGGGAGGGAGGAGGGGGCGGCAGAGGAAAAGGTTTAAAAGCAAAGAAAACAAGGAGGAGGAGGAAGTGACCAGCGGCTCAGTGAACCCTCAAGTGTGAAAGGTTAATCCCGAAAGCACTTAGTAACCACCACGAGGTCAGACTGGGTGGCATCTCCTGTTGCCCACACGCTGCCCCCTCCACCTCCCGCAGAGGCTCGCTTCCTGAGCCCAGGTGACCTTCTGAAATCCTCACCTCTGCCTCCGTGCCTGGCGTCAGGCCCTTCCTGTGCCACCGCCTCCACCAGCCTCCAGACGCTTCTGAGTTACCCCCAGCCTGTTTATGCACCCTAGAGACAGAAGCTTGGGTGTAGAGGACTGTGCCGTGTCTTCGTGCCCTGTCTGTGTGTACTGCAGCCAATTTCCGGTGTATTCTAATGTGAACCCAGGGGCCGGACAGTGCCTGGAACTCAGCGGCACACAATGTTCAGAACAGTGCTCATGGGTCTGTCCTGCCTAAGGGAACAGTGTTGAAAGTCATTTACGTCTTAAGACGTTTGGCTGATGGCCAAATAACATGTTACTGTTGTTAGGTCCAAATGAAACACCGATTCCCCAAACTCCAAAAGGCAGTTCAGATATCCAGAAATGAGCTCAGCCTGGACCATAGGAATATTTCTGGGGGTTAGATAAAAGCCAGCATCCTTTAGGAGCTTGTGAAGCCTAAGCCAGATCCTCTCCACCAAAAGGAGCCAAGTCCCTTATCAATGGCAAAGGACTAATGGCTACCTGTGGTATGATTAGCTTGCCAAAGGGCATGCTGGCCTTCGGGCTCCCTCAGCATCACAGGTGCCTGCTATATACATTTCAGAGTCCATGCTATCTAGGCTCCTCCCTTATCCCCTCCTCCTCTGCCCTAAACTGCCCCCATCGTCTTATGACACCCCCCATTTTTAGATACGTATTTTCTCTTTGTCTCGCCCTCTCTCCTCCCCCTCTCTCTTGTTCTGCTTCTCTCATGGCCAGGCCCAGTCTGCTGGCCATGGTCAGTCTACACCTTTAGCTCTCTGCTCTGACCTCTTCCAGATGCCTCTGGCTGTTCTCTCATATCTACAGTTAAAACCTTCCCTTTAAACACACACACACACACACACACACACACGGACACCAAATTCTCAGCACAAAGGAGATTTTATTACCCTTGGGGGAGGGGGACTGCCTCTGGGCTAGGAGGCTATCTCGGGGCAGGGGTTGGGGGGGGAGGCTGTCTCTGGGCTAGGGGGCTGCTTCTGGATCAGGCAAAGACAGCAGCAGGTATCACTGCAGAAGTGGTTTTTAAGGAGAAAGAGAGAAGTCTGTGCTAGGGTGCATCAGTAAGTCCTGATTGACCCTGTTAGCCAGTGTAGCCATATTTTGATTGCTGTTTTGTTTGGTGTTTTGGTAGCTGGACGAGTTTTAGTTAGGCATAAGATAATGGCCAAAGGAACTAGACCTTGGTGGCTAGCTTTAAGAATGGAATCTAACAGTTTAGCAAGGCAGAGCAAGGGGGCCTTGATGCCCCATCTCCCATCAAATTCCTAGAGTACTCTGTACCCAGACACAGACTTTTCTTTTATATACATTTTCTATGAAGGAACTGGCCCTTCCTTCCCCTGGTACTTTCTGGATTTTGCTGTATTTCACTGAAATTCTTAGGAAGACACCACTACCGCTTCTACCATCACCAATACAACCAGACACTGTTTGGGAGTGCCAGGAGCCATCCCTGCAATGCTGAAGAGGAAGAAACCTGTCTGGAAAACCATGTCTTTGTTGGCACTGAAGGAGGTCAGGTAGGAAGATGCTCATTTGTTCCTGTGTTCCTGTCGCCCCAGGGCCTGAGCCTGATCTGTCACCCTCCGCAGTTGAGTTCCCATGTTTATACAACCCAAACAAGCCTAGTTCCATGATGGCCAGTGCTCATCATGAGTGCTCCCACTTCCTTACCTGACATTTAGTATTAGCCCCAGGATCCTACCATTAATCTGAACTTGGGACCTAGCCTTTAGAGACAACCTCAGTCAGGAACCCTGGGATTTCTCGTGGCTTTGGGGACCATCAGTGATGATGGTGATGGTGAGGAAGAACACAGACCACTGTAGCAGAGTGCTGTGGACCAGGTCCTGTGATGAATATAGCACTCACTACTCTGACTTCTTGAGTCCTCATGGGACTGATTTAGTTCTCTCTTGCTACCTTCAAACATGTCACAAAAATGTAGCAACTTAAAGCAGAGCATGTTTATAAGGCCGTAGCTTGTGTGACTCAGGTTTGGAAGCTCTAACTTCAACGGCTCCTGTTCTCAAGGGTTGTGTAGGCAGAGTACTGCTTGAATGCCTTCTCCCAGAAATGGTTGCGAAAGGAGTTGCTCCTCACTCTGTATGCTTGGACCGGAGTGTCCTTCTATCTGCTTGATGAGCTAAGGGCCATTAGTGAAGGTTTGTCAATGACTATTGACCAAGAAGGTGCTCTAAGTTCTTTGCCAGATGCTAGTATGGCAACCTCATGCTTCAGAGTTAATAATCTACTAGCAGGATGGATGATTCCCTTCTTTTTTAACCTAATCATGGAAACAGCTATCATCTCTGCCTTATTCTACTCCCTAGAATCAAGTCACTAGGTCCAAGCTCACACTCAAATGGAAGGGATTACTTAGATAGCAGACAGGAGTCATCAGTGACCATCATAGCAACCTGAACACCGACTGCAGAAAGAGGAAGTCAAAGGCTAGACTGCAAAGACAATTCCAGGCATAGAAGATGGATGTAGTTCAAGGTTAGAACTGAAGCTGACATATGTCGGGATCAGCAGGTAGAAGGACGAAGCACCTGCCAGTGTATTTGATCTGCAGCGTCTTCCTGTCTTCCCTAGCCCTAACACAAAGGCAGAACTAAGGAAATGGTGGGTACGAGGGGAAAGGATATTAGTAGAGATACCACAATGCTGTATTGGAAAAGCAGACGACAATGGAGAAGTGTAGAAAGCATCCAGGCCAAAGTGACTTGGAAGCCCTTGTGGGAAGAAGTCTTTTGGCCTGGATGTGCCAAGGTATCAACAAAGGTATCAAAGGTAGGAAGTAAGGCATGAAGTGGATCTAGAATAAGGGGTCTGCAACCAGTCTGACAAGAGGAACAGAGCAAACTTCAGGTAGAGTACATATGGTAGCTCCGAGAATACTTTGAAGGCAATATTAAACAGAACCAAGGTGTAGGGGAGAGGGTGAGGAACATTGACAGCATCTACAAAGATCATTTTTACTTGACCTATCTTAGGGGGAAGGCTTCAGATATTTCAGGGCCTTTAATCTGCTAGTGTGCCATGGGAAGCTGTGTGGGGGATAGAGGGGGAAGTAGGAGACTTTCCTGACGTGAACTTTCTTGGTAGACATGATGGCCACATTGTGCTGCAACCTTGTAGGGAATGCTCTCAGATCCAAGGCCTGTGGATCCTTGTTGAGAGTGGGAGGAGACTTGGGTGGAACATTTATCATGAACCAGGAACTTGAGCCTGTGCTCAAGTCGTATAGAATAAATGCTAAGTACCTGTCAGCCAGGGGTGACAATAAGATGGTCACATCTGCACCCCAACAATGGGAAGGATTCCAAAGTAGGATTTAAACAGCAGTTGTCTCCCCATCCTCTTTGACAGCCATCCCCATGTGCCCCCACATAGTCCCTTCTCCAGAATGTTCCTTTCCTAGAATTCTCCCCTGTCAACAGAAGGATCATTCCCTGGCCGGCTCCTGAGGAATTTCCCCAATATCAGAGCCCTGAGGCAATAAAGGGCAGAGTCACTGAGGTAGCAAGACAAAGACACCCAGAATCCCTGAGAAATGTCTTCTTGGTACAGAAAGAGAAAATGAAATCAGGAGAGGATTCCTTGCCAGCCAACAAAAGCAATAGTTTCCGGAGAGATATTAACTTCTGCAGCTTTTGGCGGGGAATCCCCTACAGTGAGGGTTGAGAGACCAGTGTGCCTTTGTAATCCAAACTTCAGGGCCTCTCCTCCAGCACCTGGGAGCAGCTGAGCTCCTACCCACGCACCAGGAACAAACTGTCTACGTGTAACCTCCCCTTCCTGGAGGACACCGTGTGATGATTCCAGGTTCCCCCTGGAGGATATTACAGTAACTTTCAGTGGTTAATGAATAGCTTCCTGGTGCCTGCTTCACTTAATTGTTCAAAGGCCATTTATTCCTGTGTATAAGACTGTGACCTAGCTAATGAGTGTACTTCCCCGAGAAAGCCTGGAAGCAGAGGAGTGGCAGGGTCAGACGGGCTCTGGAGAAGCAGGGATGCAGAACAGGGGTAGTCTAATCCTCTGTTCCCTCTCCCTCCTTGTAGGCTTTCTGATGATCTGCTTGGGGGGCTACTTCATCTCCAACTCTGTCATCCACTCTCAGCGGAATCTGGTCATGGCCTATGTGCTTCTGCCTATGGGGTTTGCGATCCTCCTGAGTGGAATTTTCTGGGCCACTTACCGCCAAGCAAATGAAAACAAAGAGATGTTCAACCGTGTGCTGAGACAGCACCTTGCATCCCAGGACTTGCCCCTGGCCACAGTCGACAGGTACGTGCTGAGCACCTGAGGGCATGAGAAGGGCTGAGCTGAGCTACAACGTGGGAGGGAATTGGAGTGATGTTTAATTGCACAGGGGATCCACTTACTATAGGGCCATTTGCTCTTGGGTCACAATGTGGGAGAAGAAGGCTGCTATTGGGGAGACCAATGAGGCAAGGGGGAATTTTCTTAGGGTAAGATCCTCACACCCCTAGTAAAAGCTCACATACAGCAAGCATATTAAGGGACACAACTCCTAGGTTCTTCTTACATTTAGGGGATGATTCTAGTGAAAGGCAGATGATGACTAGGTGGTCCCTATAACCTGGTTACTGAGTTATAAAGAAAGTTCCAGACTAAATTCCCCCCACGATAAGTGAGCAAGCAGACATCAAGTCAGTCATCAACTCCTGTGACTAAGGTAAGTTCTAGGTGTTCTAGGTCCTTTTCAGTGTTCTGCTGTCACCTTGCATGAAGGATGCATTCCAAGCAAGATGATAACACGTCCATCAATGTTATCAAATGAAAGCATGAACACATACACATTGCAATATTAATTGATCTAAGAGGGAATAAAATAATTAATATATGCCATAGGTGACTATACACTGAAAATATTATGCCAGGTGATCCCCATTCATCAGAATGGTCAACCACTGGACCATTACACTTGCACCAAGAAGCAACCACAGAGAAGAAATAGGACAGTGGTTCCTAGGCTTGGAGTGTGTGTGTAAGGGGAAGTGAAGAGTCGCTATTTGATGAATATGGGGTTGTAGTTTGGAGAGATACAAGAGTTCAAGAGATGCTTTGTAGAGATATAAGATCACTAAATACCACTAACACCTTCCAAGTAATACATGCTAAGTTATTTGTATTTTACCAAAACAGAAAAGTCAAGGATTTGGGTAACTTTGTGGTCAGTTAATTTAGCACCAATCCTCTGATCCTTGTCCAAACACAAGAACACCGTTCTTAAGGTATAGGAAGTAAGAATCCATACGTCCTTTTGTGCTCTTCATGCAAGAGTAGGAAGTCCACAAAACGTCTTCATTATCCCATGCACATTGAATAAGAGTCCTCTCGCCATGGCTGCACATTGCTGATATTCCTTACGCCACTCACACATGTTTCTAAGCTTAATCAGACTAACCAGGAAGTTCTTTGAGTTTAATAAAAAAATTAAGATATCAGGAGCGATTTAGTAGTTGTTTCTGGAGTGATCGAGAGTGTGTGTGCTGTTTTATTTTGATGTGTCTGTGTGTGTTTGTGTGTGTTTGTGTGTGTGTGCACGCACGTATCTACCTGTACAGTGTGAATTTCTGCTGATAGTAACTGAGTGTCTTTAGGATGCACCTGAAATTTACCAACACAGTCATATGTATTCTCTTGTCTAGAGTATTCAAAAGTAAATAATGACCGTCTTGACACCCCTATCTCACTGCTCCTTCCTGCTGCATCCTGAGATGCTCAGGTCACAGAGTTAAATGGGGGAGGGGGGGATCCCTATCTCAAAAATCTGCACTCCAAATAGCAGAGGTATCCAAGCGAATGTCCCTCCGGTGTTGGAATTCATGGCAGCTGTCCTCCTGGAGTCTCTCACTTGGTTCCAGGGAAGGACTCACCTTTCTGTCCCCATGACTCAGCCTTAGCTATCCCCAGGGAAGGTCAAGACTTACGTCGTACAGTAGACAGCTCCTTCAGCGATTTGGCCTTAGGCTTTGTGACATTTGGAAAGGAGCAGTGGCTCCAAATGGCAGACCTTGTAGACCTCGTTCTGTTTTGGTTACTCACCATAAACACTCCGCTGGGCACCGGGTAGATTACCTCTATAAATATACAACTCATGCGTGCTTGCCCTGGCTCTCTTCCGCTCACCCCACCTCCACCTTCATTCATGGCGGAGGAGCCAGAAGTGTTTAGTAATTGCTTAGATGGGCAAGATGATGAACAGGTCCATCAGCTGGGGTGAATGACCTTAACCATGGGCAGGCCAACCTAGCAATGCTGCAGCTGAGCACTTCCCAAAGCTCTCAGCTGAAGCCTCTTGAGGCCTGAGCATGTTTCCTGTGTTTCCTCTGAAACCAGCTGCCCAGGACTTGACCATGTGTCAGGAGAGAGTGGTGGCATCTCTCGGGTCAGGGACCTGCATGGAGTTGGTTTCCCTTCTTATTTTGTTGCTTGTGAGGGTCAGAGACCTTGAGAGCAAGGGAGTGGAGGACGAGGTGTGTTAAGGATTGAATACTGGCTAAAGAGAGGTTCGTGGTCAAAGTCTCCGTGTTACCTAGGGACGTGCACTGATAAAGACAGCGCACTGCACGGCTGCTTCCTAGACTCTTTCGGCAAACAAGGAAGAATAGCTTGGCATATCTGTTTCGAACAGGCGGACTGCTATGACTGGAAGGGATCAATTCCATAGGAAGGGTGTGCAGTTTTTAGAATCTGGCAGTGTCAGAAAAGTACATCTGTTTCAAACTCAGTGTTTCCTAGCAGTTTAGCCTCACACGATGTGAGCTGAGAGAGGCAGACATATGCTTCTTCACCGCCGAGACCTAAATAACACATGCATCTCTGTGGCATTTCATCTCACAGGCCCGACTTTTATCCCCCGACTTATGAAGAAAGCCTGGATGCTGAGAAACAGGCCTGCCCTGCAGGCAGAGGCCTCCTGGGATTTCCTCCTCCTCTGTATTCAGCAACAAACCTGGACCTTGAAGATGAGGATGACCCGCGACCTGAGGCCCCACCACCCTACCAGGAGTGCATGGCAGATGCAGTAGTGCCAGCAAAGGCACAGGATGACGAGGGACCAAGCACAGTGCCAAGGGCAGGGCCTGCTCTCCAGCCCTCTGAACTCACCAGCTGCTGAGGGGACGGACAGGCTGGCCAGGGACTGGGAAGCAGCTCTGCCGCCCTGCATTAGAGCAAGTCCACCGTGGGTTCAAGGGACTCGCGTTCAGCCTTGCCAAGGCAGTATGGGATCCTTGAGGGACATAGCCACCAGCAGGAAGCTGGTGTAGAGAATTCCCACTAAGCCCAACCCAGGTGAACCTTAGACTGAAGAGAAGGTAGAAGGCCAGGCTCCCTTCTAACCCCGTGATCTCAACTCAAGCCTGGAGGGGCCCTTGCTGTGGGTGGGGCTGCAACAGCCCTTCACAAACCGTGTCAAAAGAGTCTCAAAGGGAAGATGCCTGGGAGGCCACATTGGAGTCACCCACTGACTGTGCTACCCGAGAGACACCACAGCTCACACATATCATGGGAGGGGCCCTAGGAACCAAGAAACGTCATTTTGTATAGTTTTATTTGAATTATCTATGTTTTCTTTCTGTGTGAAAGGGAAGAGACCGCAATATTTGCTTTCAAATGGTTTGAACACAAAGTGTAGAGTTATCTCTTAAAGAGGTTCTCATATAGACACATAGGGGTTCTTACAGATTCGAGCTGACTAGATAGAATACTTAATTCATGATCCAGGGAGTCAAGGGTGATTGATGCTAATCCACAACTTATCACAAAGCTCGAGAAGTTTAAAAAATGTTTATAGGCAGTTTTCCAATATGCCCCCCCCCCCTTCAAATTCAGAATGTCAGAGATTAAAAACTGTAAGGCCATGTTTCCACTACCAAGGATGATTTCTGTGTTTCAAGATAGAGAACTAGACTTCTAGACTTAAAAAAAAGCAGTGGTCCCTCCTTGACTTTAATTTCTTTGGGGGAGTTTTTAAAATCAGAGAACAGTCTGGGTGGGTGGGTGGGGGAAATGACAGGACATACAGACTGGGGCTTTTAAACGTGAATGAGGATATCCATCTCCTGGCCTCGTGTTCTTTCTCTAACCGAATAAGGCATCTGGGTCCAGGCTGATATCTAACAGTTATGACACGCCTTTCAAGGGGTGAGTAGGCTAGCTCTCGCATGCATGTTATTAGCCCCCACCCCATCTTTAAAGGTGGATGCTACAACCATTCCTGTTTTAGGGATGTGTCAACCGAGGCTTTGAGCATTCAGGAAATGTAGTCAATGAAACAGTGGCCTCAAGAAAGGTGAATAACCTAAGGTACATGAGAGGAGTTACTACCTCAGAATTTTGAGCAGGTGGGCTATTTTTTTTTCTCTTTCCGGGACACAGCTTCGATTTCTTGCTCCATGTCAAAAGTGACCCCAGGAGAAAGCAGTGTTCCAGGTCACTGCTGAACTATCCACCCTTGAAGAAGCAGCTGAGGTGGCTTCTTGGTTAAAATATGCCAGACTGTTTCCTGCCTGTGAAATGGGCCCTCAGAGTGCAGTTTTCCTGACTCCTCCAGAGGCCAGCCACCATGATGGGCACGGGAGAAGAGCCTTTGGAAACTCACAGGGAATGATGGCATCTTTCAAGAAGAGTGTCATCAAGGTGGGACTTGGTGTCCATGGTCTCCACTCCTCCACTGATGCAGAGATAACACATAAGAAGTCGAAAGAGCAAAGACCTGGTCCACGAAGCACACCTTTGTGAATAGCCAAATTCACAAAGTCCTTGACAATGAGGGAACCACTGGATAGGGAGGCCACTGATGACTGTTGAGCAGGAAGGTGACGATTTATTGACAATACAATTTGTCATTCCTTTCTTGTCATCTCTTTCCATCCCCCTATCAAGCAATTTTCCCTACTGGCTGGAATGACAAGCATTATTGGACTACTATCCAGATTTGCACACAGAATAGTTTTTCTACCACCAGGGGTCAGATGAACCCAGTGTTAAGTCTGGTTTGCAAACACTATGCTAGTCTCTGCAAGGCAATAAATTTTGTATTCTAAGTCTTTTTGTAATTTATTTTGTGGGTGTGTATTGTACATGTATGTGTATGTGCCCAAGTGCATGTGTATGAACATGCATGGGGTAGTCGGGGCTGTTGTTGCAGATAGGCTGGCTGGCAATTGAATTTCCAGGGATCTTTCTGGGGTTCCTGACATGAGTAAGGATTTAAGCTGCTCCTCACACTTTCACAGCAAGCACGCTAACCCCTGAGCCACCTCTCCAGTACCTCCGACTTTCCTCCTTCCTCCTTCCATCCTCATTTTCTCCCTCCCTCCTCTCTCTCCCTCCTCTCTCTCCCTCCTCTCTCTCCCTTCTCTCTCTCTCTCTCTCTCTCTCTTTCTTTCTTCTTCCTTCCTTTGGTCACTTTTTGTATCAGAAAAAGAAATCATTCGAGGACCCTAAGTCATCGTAGCATTTTCCACATAGAATCAAGATGAGTTTATATTCCTACAAACCCAAACACGACTGACACCAACTGCTGCTTCAGAAACAACCTGGTGCTTCCTTTTTAAAAAGAATAGTAAAATCGAACATGGTGGGACACACTTGTAACTCAAGCACTTGTGAGGTAGAAGCTGGAGAATCAGTTCAGTGTTAGAAAGGAGGGAGGGAGGGGGAGAAGGAGGGAGGGAAAGAGAGGGAAAGGGAGGGAGGGAGGAAAGAGGAGAGACAAAAAAGAAAAAGAAAAACAAATCAGCACCAAAACATAATCCTTGACATGTTTCTAACACAAGTACTCTGATTCAGGAGTCAAGAACCCAGGTATCACGAAAAACAATCTTTGATTTTTGAGTCTCAGCAACTAAATTTCACCGGGCAACCAAACAAATGTGTCCTGCTGTGTGTAGCCAATGGCACATTATTATCCCTGGCAGGATGCAATCAGGGACAGCAGTGCTGGCATCTTCCTTCTCTCTCTGGTGTGTGATAAATGAGATGTTGCTGGGTTAGGAACCATGGTCCTGTGGATACTGAGGAGGGCATGTGGACTAGGAGACAATGGAGAGAGGAAAGTCTCCATGGCAGAGGACTCTCACCATTCTTCCTCATCCCCCAGTGTGAATCTTAGTGCCCCCCCCCACCCCCAGTGAACAGTTTCATGTTGTTCAACAAGTTTAAATAATTGTCGCCAGCAACTAGAAGATCAGAGTGGCAAGGTCAGTATACAGTACATGATGCTGGATCTTTGCATAGCTGAGATGGACTGGCTCTCTGTCTTGACCCCTCCACGCAAAACCTCACAGGTTTTTGTTTGTTTGTTTGTTTTGTTTTTGTACTGACACATCTGTTTGTCTATTGTTTTTGGTGAAGCATCATTCAAGCTCACCTACAGGGCATGGCACATGCTAGGTGCTGAAAGAAATGGAAAGAGGAGAGAGAATCATGGATTTGTTACTCCACTGTGGGCTCTCAAGCTCCATGACAACCCCGGTGACTCACACAAGAGTGAGCTGGCTATTGCAGGGGCTATTTCTGTGGGTAAAGCCTCTAGCTGGTTGAAGTAGTTGAGCAGGCATTCTGCTAAGCTCTGCTCCCTCAGCTAAGCTCTTACTGTTTGTAACTGTTGATGAGCCAAACGCCGATTTACTACTCATGGGCATGGAGTCATCTTTCTGTCATTATCAGTTCCCACAAACGCTTTGTCATCCTCTACATCAGTCGTAGCTCATGGATCCGGCCACCAAAACTCCCAGGTCATGATACTATGATTCTTGCCATGGTTTAGTGTGGCCAAATCTAGCATAGGGCTGCACCAAGGATGCCAATCAATCTAAGGATTCTTGTATGAAAGCGTTCATGACCTGCAAATATGGTGGATGCATTTTGCAATTTGGAATGGAAAGATCTGATTAATGTTCTCTCTCTAAAGATGGCTACCCTTCCGTGTATGTGTACGTGCATGTGTGTACATACATGTGGAAGCCAGGGGTCAATGTCAGGTGTTCTCCACCTTAGTTTCTGAGACACCTTACCACCTGAACCATCTTCCTAACCCCCTCCTGGATTTTAAAAGTGTGATGAAGAAGTTCAAGAGTCTTCGGTGAAACAAAACAACCTTTTGTTTTGGGGGAATGGCTGACAGCTGGCAGGCAGGGTATTGAACATCCAGGTGCCCCCCCTTAAGTGCCTCCCTGGCATATATGCACACATATCTCCAAATCCCCTAGATGAATTGGATTAGGCACTGCTTTGGTAAAGAACTACTACGTGTGTGTGTGTGTGTGTGTGTAGTGGTGGTGGTGGTATGCCACCTTCCAGAGCATATGTTGCAACAAGGGATCCCCTGGGTTCTAGAAGATCTCCAGAGGGGCCCTAATAGTTACCTCACTATAAAATAGCCTCTTGTTTGATTCACCATGCTGATTCCCACAAAATTCTTGTATATCTCATGTCACTTACTCTTAATTAAAAAAAATATTGTCTGTGTGTGTGAGTGTGTGGGGATGATGTATATGCCAGGCCACACAGGAAGACCAGAGGACAATTGTGGAGTCAAATCTCTCTTTGAACTCAAGCCATTCAATAGCCATGTGCAGTAAGCATCTTTACCTACTCCCCTGTCATCTCACTGACCCTTGGGTCATTTGATCTTAAAGGCTGATTCTGGTCCTCCATCTTTAACAGGAGGAGTATCAGATAGTGAGGTTTGCTAACTTTCATCCCTCATCAGAGTAACGCAAGAATTCATGTATGCAATCTTGGTTTAAAGCAGAAATAATACCCCAACAGTATAAACTTGAGAGGGCTTGGACCCAGGTCGTGTCCTAGAATCATGGAGAGACCTGCTCTTTGTTAACACAGCTGAGAAAAGATGAAAGCCATGGAGATTTTGTTCTACTTGATGCTATATCCTATGTCTGCACAAATTCCAACCATCACCAACCTCTGGCCCTCAAGGTCAGCCTCTTCTGTAAGCCCTTGACTATTCTGTTCTGCTGCTTCCATTCAGCTCTGGTAAATTAAACAAACACTAATTCCCAAGATACCCTATTCTTTAGGAGGTGTCTCCTGTTCCCAGTGTCCTACCATTCCGGAGTCAATTATTCTGCACGTGTTCCCATAGCTCATGCTTGCACTTCTAATGCAATACTGACGCCTCCCAACAACTTGTGAGTGTTGGTCACAGCCACCTCTTTCCATATAGTAAGTTCCTAAGAGCAGAGATAACTCCATACATCTTCTTGTTACATCTGAAAAAAGAATGTGCCTAGAATAGATACTCAACCAGTGTTTGCTCAATGGAAGAACAGATGGATGGATGGATGAATGAATGGATAATGAATGAGCAAATGAATTGATAGGTGACTATACATTGGGCTACTACACATATATAAAAAAGGGAACCAGACTGTTTAAGTTGAATAGCTTGAACTTAAAAATCAGTGATGATTTAAGTTCAGGAATTTGAGGCAAAAGTAATTGCTTACCCAGACAGAGCTGACATGCCAAAGGACTTGTCACATTGCATTGACAATGGCCACAGTGGATGAATGGATGGATGTTATCAGGGACCTTTACTCTAGAGATAGTGAGAATGACAGCTGCTATGAGGCAAACGTTTTCTATTCCTGTTCTATTTTCTATAATCGTTTTTTCATAATCTCAGCTCAAAGCCATCTTCCTACTTTCTGAAATAAAGACTGTAACACTGAAAGAACTAGATGCCATTTTAATTTTTGCTGATTCCCCAAACCAATTTTAAGCCATTTGTTTTTTTCTGTCCTATTTTTAAAAATCCAACCCCCAAGTCATTAGAGTGACCCACAGTCTTTGCTCTGCAAGGCTGACTTATCAGTACAGGTGACCACTCCTAGAACTGCAAAGTAGCAGGGGGCCCAAAGAAGCTGAAGCCCACAATCTTGTATGGAGGTTAAAATAATGAAGTTCGGTTTTATTGACTACTAAATGTCCTAGCAAGTTTTTCCACAGAAGCACAGAGAGAAAATGGAAACAAACACCTTTCAGGGAATGTTTCCTTGCTGCACTGACCTTGACTGCAGCAACTGCGCCAGGCTTAACAGCCAAAGGGCACTAGGTCATCTCCACAAAAGCCATGATGAGTGAACCTACAGTTCCCAAGGAAGCCAAACATAAGCAAACAGATCCCGTGTCTGACTGAGGACTCTGCCCCAGTCCACGTGCCTGCTGGAGCTGCCAGGTCCCCTTTCCTCACAGGCAAAGAAAGCTGGTTGTGACAATCCACCTCTCTGTCTCCTAGGGCCCACAACTCTCCCACTAATTATCTTAGCCCCTCCTGGTCTCCTTCATCCAGCCACTGTGAACAAGATCAGACCGCACAGTAGTACTCTTCCTCGGAGGAGTTATACAAACCCACGTACTGGCTTCCATGACATAATCAAGAAAGCTTTTCCCATCATGTTCAGTCTTTTCCAGAAAATCCTTCCCCACCTGCACAGGAAATGGCAACATTCAGAAGGATGCAGCCAGCTTGGTAGCTAAATTAATGATAGACGCAAAATAAGAGAAGAAAACACCCTTTTATACGTCTTGTTGGGGGCGTGCCATTGCGAGTCATAGAAAACTCCAGAAGATGCGAGGGAGGCAGTGTATAGATGGTGGGAGGCTGGGGGAGAATGGACCATTGGGTGGCTGGTGGGAGAGGCGCATCCTAGACGTTCCAACCCTTTCACCTTGGTAGATCTGATTAGGAGTGCAAAGTCGAGTCCTCCACGTTGGTGAGGTCTTCTGCTTACCCAAAGTCTTTCAAACATAAGAGTCTCTCAGCCTCTCTCTCTCTCTCTCTCTCTCTCTCT
This sequence comes from Microtus oregoni, assembly GCF_018167655.1. Lineage (NCBI taxonomy): Eukaryota > Metazoa > Chordata > Mammalia > Rodentia > Cricetidae > Microtus > Microtus oregoni. Next base: position 35,054,062 of record NW_024543071.1, on the reverse strand, counting down.
CTCTCTCTCTCTCTCTTTCTCTCTCTCTGTCCCTGAATCTTTTTTCACAAGACACCAGAAATACACAGGGGCTGATTAATAGTTTCCTAGTGCAGCTATCTCTCTCCAAAGGGGGAGCTCATGGATGTGGTGAAATACAGATACCAAACAATAGTGAAGCTTTGACAGACAGCTAAAGACCCTGCTGCACTTGGAGGAACTGAACAAACCAAACCAAGAGGAGTGTTTACCCTCCCTCCCCACCCTCATTTCATCTTACCCCCTCCCCCAACAGCAAAATAGCTTTTGTTTCCCCAAAGTCCTAAGAGGCACAAACAGGAAGCAAGAAGGCACGGTGAAGCGTCTCTCCTCTCTCATCTCTCGGGGTGCTCTTCTGCCCTGTGCTCAGGTGATGACGGTGGGCCCCCTCCGGCCAGTTCTCTCATGAATCTGGGAGATTTTCAGCGCGATGGCTATGAGAGGGCTCAACACTGCCTGCAAAAGAGAGGAGGACAATCACCAGCTGGCAATCAGCTACAGCATGGGCTTTGGGACGGAATTCTACCACAGGGGCATGGATTCAGAGTGTCTTTTACAGCCTGCAGGCAGTGACTGGAATGGGCAGGACACAGAAAACTGCTCTGTGAGGTCTCACTCAACCCCAGAGAAATTAATTCATGGTGGGACAAGCATGAGCCTCCTGCTAAACAAGGCTGTGAATTCAGGAAGGCTAGAATCCACAGCTATCATAATCCGAGTGGCAGAAATATTAATCTAGGCGCATGTGGGGTAAGGTATTACTTGAGGGGCTATTTTATATAATTAAACTGTGTAACTTCAATAACGAACAGCCACAAAATAATTTCACTTTGTTCAAATAATTATATTGAAATAATTTCAATTTAATTGCCCCCAATAAATACTAAGATGTGAATACACATATAGACGGGTTTTTCTTTAAAAATGAAATTTAGTATTTTAGAGACAATAGAGAATGGTGATTATCTGTCGAACTAGATATGCACGAAATATGGTAAAATATCAAAGAGAAATCGAAAAAATGAAAAAAATCCTTCAGCTTGCTTCACAATCACACTAGAAACTAGGAGAAAAACTGTAGGATGCAAACTGGCAGTCAAAAGGCTGCTTGGTAGACTCTGTGATCTTTTATTATAAAATCAACCTATATTTTCTCAGCTGTCAAATGTATGCCTCTGGTATGCACCCCAGTTGAAAGCAGCACCTTTCTTTGGTGAGGTCTTACTATCCTTTTTGCTCTGGTGAGTTATCAGCCTGCCATTTGGATCTCTGACCCCAGGGATCGCCAAGAAGACCATGCTCTGCATTCATCATGGCTTTCTGGAAAGCTGGCCTCTGCAGCGATACGGTGGTTGTGTCAGTGGTGTGGCGTGTACATGCACCGTGCTAGTCCTCAATGCAGCTTCACAGTAAGCATATCCTTGAAAGTTGTTGGCCAGAATCAACCTCCCTGGTTGGGCTATGGTTTAGATATGGTTTGGGTTTACCCTCTTGTGTGTTAAAAGCTTATCCTTGGGTGGCAAGGTTGGGAGACAGTGGGCCTCTCTAAAACTGTGAGCCCAAAGAAACCATGTCTCCTTATAAGAAAATTAACTGGGAAATTTCATCATAATGATGCAAAGTTGATTAGTACACTGAATAAAGGGTACAAATAATAATAGTTTACATGGCTATGTCTCACACTAGGTGGTGGGTTTGGAGCCGGAGAGATGGTTTAGTAGTTAAGGGTCCTTGCTGCGTTGCAGAGGACTTGAGTTTGGTACCCAGCACCCATATGGAAGTTTACAACTTCCATTCCCAGGGATTTAATGACCTCTTCTGACCTCCACAGGCACCAAGCATTCAAGTGCTGCACAACCATACATACAGGAAAAACACTCATACACATAAAATAAAAGGGGCAGGTTTTCTTTACCCAGCCTTGAAATATAGCGAGCTTTCGCATTCCAGGCATACAGTTCAGAAATGACGCTATGTGACTTTACAGACTGAGTTCCAAGGAGGCCCTGGAGCATCCCACCAAGCCCTAAGCAGTCATGTCACGAAACCTGACTCAGGCCTACAGCACGACTATGAAGATTCCTCCAGAGCATCCCAGCGCCAGCCCTTGGGGTCACTCACCATCGGTTTCCCAGTTTCCCCACCAGACACTGACATCATAGAGGTGGGTAGGGCAAGCTATTCCAGAGCCATGTTCAAATTCCTGGCTGTCAGGATCCGTGGGCACACAGAATGTGTCCTTGCGATGCGCTGCTAAGCTGTGAGGAAGCTTGTTAAGTAACACCCACTGATGACGGCAGCCAAGGTCACAGGGCTTCCTTAGGCGAGGAAAGGGTTAAGTGCTGAATTATACAGGAGATTCTATAGTAAGAGGTTGACTGCCTCTATAGGATGAGGTGGGCAGGGGCTGGCTTTATTTCCGCCTCCAGCACAAACTAGACAAGGCATTTAGTCTCTTGTGTCTTACTTTTCAAATTGGAATCTAATAATAGCTCCTACCACAGAGTCATGAGCATGGAACCGGGTGATGTATGACAGTACTTAGCAAAGTGCCTGTCACATAGTCAACATTCAATTAATAGTAGATATTTACACATTATAATATCATTAGCAAAGGCTCCCCGGCAGTTTCAAGTCAGGATACTTTTGCGAGTGTTAAGAGGCTCTCAGAGAACAGAATGTTTGGCTGGCTCTTTTCTCTATGGACCAGCAATTTTTAAAATTCACATCTGAAAGCCGTACCCTGTCTGCCTTTAAAGTGACACCAAGCCACATTTCAGAGCTGTTCTTGCAAATTGATCCTAAAGAGCATGGGCGAAAGAACCTTTTGATCAACATGGCAGGGGTCCTCTCGGTCAACACACTCCACATCTGACAGCAGCATTACAAAACAGGCTGGCACCATGGTTACCAAGCAGCCAGATGTATACACAGCTGCGTTCCCAGTAGCATCCGACCCTGCAAGTCAGGGCTGTCAAGGGTGACCAGGAGGCCTCACCCAAGTACATGTGTAAATTCGGAGTAGGTACACCTTGCCACTCACAAGGAACACAACAGCCTACACAAGGCAGTGGGCTGAAGTATTGGATTTTTCTTCTTCTTCAACAGTTTTCAGCAGAGGACACCGAGTGCCTGCTATGACTCCAACACTACTCTCAATCCACATATCGAATATGTCACTTTTTCGATGAGGACATTGAGGCCTGGAGGCCGGACTGGATAATGCTCTGATCTGAGCCTCCCAGTTGGGCTATTATTAGCAGAGATGACCCCTCATCCACAGGGAAACTTTCCTTTCCTGAAAGTTGTGTGTGTGTGTGTGCTGGAGGGGGGAGGGGTGTCTTTTATGCTTTGTTTTTGTTTTTTTTTCTGTTGTTGTTATTATTTTTAGAGTTGTCTGAACGCCTGTAGTGTAAAAGCGTTCTGTTTCAGGGCTGGCATTTGAAATCTGCCCTTTGAAAAGAATGTGAACCATTGTAACTCCAGTTCCAGGGGAATCCAACATCCCCTCAGGGCTTCTGAGGGCATTGCGCTCTTGTGGTGATCAGACATACATGCAGGCAAAGCACCCATACACATAAAAGAATGGTAAACTTTTATAACCACAGAGGATGTGTTGAATTTAATCTACTTGAATTATATGTGAAATTGATGTCCGCACTCTGAGGACAGCCTGAGTGGTGTCACCTGGTTCTCGTTAGCTGTACAGTCAGCAGCGCATACTGCCTGCACCGAGAGGTTCCAGCAGCGCCATTCTCTGAGACTAAAGGCTTCTCTGGCTCCCTTCAGAAGAATTTTGGCCATAAATGAACGACACATCTTATCAAATGCATTCTTTGCTTTTTTATTGCTTTGATTTCTAAGCTAATTGCCTTTGTGATAGTGGCAGAAGCCTTTCACTCCCATCTAGCCGTAGTTAATGTTTACAGCTGTCTCTGTGTCATGCAGAGAACTTTATGTTTATGTCAATTGGAGAGGTATCGATTTATGCCCATTAAGTTGGGTGTGTTAACTAATCTATAGTAGCACTAATAGTATGTTTGCTTGGTCTAATAATTACTGAAGCAGGGTTAAGAATATCCTAGGATTACAAAGGATTTCTTTACCTTTTTTTTTCTTATACTTTCTCTAGTCTTTTGGTTTAGAGATTTACATTTGTATTTCCTGGGAGAAATTAAACCATTTTGAAGAGTTCCTCTTTATCTTTCACAATGAGTTTGACCTTAAAGCCTATCTTATCTGAAATGACGAATGCTGTTTTTGTTATTGTTGTAAGGCTGTACGTGTGCACAGGCGTGTGTGTGCACGCGTGCTCCCACACGAGCTCGCGCGCGCACACACACATCTCAGTTTTAAAACACTCAGATTCTGATTTTTTTAAAGATCTCATCCTTTTAAAATCTCTTTTGTGGGGGATGTAAGGAATCTTGAGTGAATGTGTCTTACAATGACACAACCCTATCAAGGGCCCCAATGCCTCAGACCTATGGAAATAACAAAGTCTTCCCTGGTAAGATTCATAGGGATGCCAAAGCCCTCCTCTGGTCCAAGTGTGAGTGTTGATGGTGTGTGCAGAAACTGTCAAGCACATTTTCCTCTTCAGTGATGGCTGCAGCCTGAGACTGCTCCCTAGAGACCTCCTGCCCAGATTAGCTAACCCTGCCTCCTTGTTCAGTCATGGACCATAAAGCCCCCCACCCACCTTGTTCATCTGTGTACAACAAGTATGCCTTCTTGATGCAGATTATAAAATAAACACGCTGAGGTTCTGGGCTGCTGCTGCAGTTGGTGCCGCTATCACAGGGAGCACAGTCCTCCCTGTTCCAGCTTTTCCGTCTGTCTGTGTGTCTATCCTCTCTTCAGTCAAGTTTTCAGGACAGCACGCTCTTTGTTTCCATTCCTGTCACACTTTATTTCAGAATCCATCTGGGATGATGTTCCCTGCTCTGACATGATCTTGGGGGACTTCCTCATGTGCGGGCCAGCTGCGGCACTACTTTTCCTGTGTCGGCTGCTGGAAACGCTCTTCCGCTTGCTTGCATTTTACAAGAAGGGTGTCACTGCATTGGGAACTCTAGACTCCAAGTGCTTTGACTCTCGTCCTTTGACCTTCTAAAACTTATTTGTCAACAAAACAGTTACTTCTTTGACTTTCATTTTCTGTTATTCCAGTCTGGTTTATCTAGACATGAGTTAATAATTAATTATATCTTCTGTTTGGCCTTCAAGTTCCATTGCTTTTCCAGGTTTTGCCTGTACCCCAGGGCCTTCTCCTCTCCTTTTGAGACTAATGAATCATGCTGGAACTGCTCACGTAACTTTCACGTCTCGCACCCTCTCTTCTATTCCCCCGCTTCATCTTTCCAGTTGTGTTACATCTGGTTTCTGCAAACATAGCCTAAGTTTGCTAACAATCTCTTCCGCTGTGGATAAAACCATAATGTCTTAATTTTGACTATCATTTTTAGTTCTTTAATTGCTTTTTCATTCTGAAGATTTATTTTTATTTATGTGTATGAACGTTTTTGTCTGTGTTTCTGGGTGTGCACCACGTGTGTTCCTGGCGCCCAAGGAGCCCAAAAGAGAGTGTTAGATAGTTTGGAACTGGAGTAACAGACAGTTAGGAGCCACTTTGTGCTTTGTGGGAAGTGAACCTGGGTCTCTCGCGAAAGCAGCAAGTACTTTTAGCTGCAGAGGGCCATCTCTCTAGTCCCCAACATCCTGATTTTAAAAAATAATTAATTTCTAGTTATTTGCTGATAACTTTATGTCTAATGTTTGAAATCCATGAGTATGGTGAAAATAATTGTTTTATAGCTGGTCAGATGCATTCCCATATAGCTGGTCTCTTTTGACTGTAGAGAAGGTTTGTTGATTCTGGTACATATGCTTTGTCTTTCTAGGTGACCTGCAAACCTTCACTTGTGGTCCATCTTGTTTGAAAAGAGGTTATACACATACCATGAGGCATCAGACCCTGTCAGCTTCCTTCATTTCCTTTTGGGAGATTTCTGGGGGACCCAGCGGTTATTGAACTTAAGGCTCTTTGATTCCCACCTTTATCATGTTCTTTTCGTGTTACCCCCTAGCACAGGGTTGCCATGAGGATCTCCTGCCTTTGGTGGGAGCTCTACTTATTTTTCCTTCAGCCACAGGAAGCTGCCACCAGTCTGCCTCACTGAGGTCTCTTTGGCTAATCCTTTTCATAGCAGAGCTGGTTGTAACGGAGCAGGCTGTCCACCTGGCCCCCTTGTCTGTCACCTAGACCCCGTGTAGATAAATGTCCTAGACAGAAAGGGTCCTGGCTCATCTCCCAAACTCCATCTCCTTGTTTCTGCTACTGCTTTAGGGTAATGGATATCTCTAAAAATATGTTTTTATGGTTGTCTTTCTGTTTGTTTTCATTGTCTGATTTCCAGATGGTTTGAATTACCTAGACCATTGCTAGCAACCTTTCACACAAGGTTTGTTCGAATTTTCTAATTATATTACTGCCAATTAAAATACAATATATATGAAAATTAAAATACTTTATCTTAAAACCAGAAAATCGAGCAACCTTGATGTTATATATTAATATAACTGGAGAGGGGTTGGTGTTTCCCAAATTTTTACCCCACCCTACTGTTTTAGACACCCCAGTAGACACTCAGGGCCTGTGTTGGTGGGTTTCTGAGTTTTTTACCATGAAAAGCAACAATGGAACAATGAAATAATGCTGAGAGCGTGTGAGTGGGGGAGTGTGGATTATACCTCGATAACACACACCCAAAGATCTAGGACAGTCTCATTTATTTTTTTTTCTCTTTTTCCGACACAGATTCTTGCTATAAACTTGAAGACCATTTGGGAAGGCTGACAGATTAACACGGAGCCCAGAAACCTTTAGAGGAAGAAGGAACTGAGGTCCCCGTCACCTGCACTGGTCCCAAGGATGCAAACTCTCAGCAGGGACTCCTCTGAACTGACCATGGCTCAGGCACAGATCTGTAATCTACAACTGTCCCCAAGCACCTGGTCCTTCCCCAGGGTACACAGCAGCCTGACAAACAACAGTAAGACAGTCTGATTCTTCTCTTAGGAATAATACTTTTATTTATTTCTTTGAGAATTTTGTAAGCAAGAAAAAAAAACATATTTGCTTTCCTGTTAAACACCCCATTTCTACATGTTGATAACTCATAATAATGTAGATAAGGTAATAGAAAAGTTCCCTGCAAATCAAAGCATCACAGTATCAAGGCTCTAATCATTGGCGCATAGTAATATTAGGAGATAGGTATTTAGTATGGATAGACCATAGAACAGGAAGAAAGAAATTGTGCAAGGCAAGGGGAGAAATAGAGGGATAGGTCAAAATAAAGAGTGACTAGACCACAAAGTGATATTTGGATATCACTTGGTAGGTCAATCATTTCCTTTGGAATATATGTATTTTAATTGACTACTGATACTTAAACTGGAAGACAAAGACAACTCAGACAGAAAACAGACATATTATTTTGCTAAATAAATATTTGTAAACAAAAGAAAAAGAAAGAAAGACAAACTAGGGTGAGAGGAATGGGCTGAATAGAGATACCCAGGCCCTGGGTCTATGGTGACAAGGACAGTTCTCACTGAGTGGAGCCCTGAGTATCAGCTCTTTTCTCCTCTTTCTCTTTCATCCTAGGAACTGCCAAGGCCCAGGCAAGGACTTCAATAGGTTCGATGTTGGAGGTCCAGCACCACCATGTCTTTTCAGGCCAACCCTTGGTAAGGCCATTCTGGATGGGTAATACTGCTTCTCTCTCTCTCTCTCCCTCCTTCCCTCCCTCCCTCCCTCCCTCCCTCCCTCCTTCCCCCCTTCTCTCGTGTGTGTGTGTGTGTGTGTGTGTGTGTATGTGTGTGTGTGTGTGTGTGTGTGTGTGTGTGGAGGGGAGTTAGTAGACTCTCTGTACAGCTTCTCTCCCACAGCCTGCTTTACACAGCTGCTGTGCTGTGTGCTAGTCCCCAGCGCCTAGAGGACATTACATCCTAAGAGGGCTAGTCTGCTGGAAGAGAAAAAGATGTCAGAGTTAGACCCATCATCCTGCTAATCTGGGATTGTACCGCTTGAGGATGAGACCTGGGAACTCTCCTGGGGGATGCGTTGGTTTTCAGTGATTCTGTGCCAGACTGAAGGGTGTTCTCAATACTCCTGGGCATTTTTCAGAGGTGGAGAAGCATCTCCATATTTTTGAGTGGCATGTAGCACAACACCATAGTTAAGACCATAACTTTGAGGCCAGAATTTAGGTTCAAATGCCAGTTGTGCTATTTTTAAACCATAGGTAATTTAGATTTTCAGAGCCAATGTTTTCTCATATGTAAAACATAAATGGTTCATGTAAGCACCTATGGCTACCAATGACATTGGGATGTGGTAGCAATAAAATATGACATGCAGAAACCCACGCCATTCTATGTAGCAAAAACATGCTATATGCTGATGATGACTATTTTTGTTTTTCTTGAAGAAGGAAGCACACATGCCATAATAGTAGGTAGGACCAAGAACATTTTCTTCTATCCTGACAGGCTGACCTTTAGAACAGAGACAGCAAACCTCTTCCTTTATCTCCCTTTATCAACAAAATAAAGTTCATTTATCTTTTCTAATAAAAGATAAGATTAAAAAGAGATCAAGAACGTGAGAGAGTTCTCAGTTCTTTGAACAAAGGCCACTTAACTCTGCTGCACCCTAGGCCAGTGAGGGGCCTAGCCTACTTTCTGTTCCCTGCCCTGATCCCTGTAGCCAGCCAGAGGGAACACCCATCAGATTGCAGTTGGAGCAGACAATGATGAAAACAGTGGGGACAGACTGTCCCAGCCATTGACAAGGTGTTCCTTATGGGTATTAGCTTCCTAGGGCAACAGCAAGGATAGCTATGTTGAAGATTGGATATCCCAACATTGGTTGAGCTGCAGGGGTATAGAAAAAGAAAAAGGTTTACCATGAAGGTTGCTGAGTCTCACGAAGCAGACAGATCAGCAGGGCACTCGTGCATGCCACAGACCAAGGATGGAAAGGAGCCCACCATGGCAGAGGAGTTTTCCTTGCAGTACAAAGTCATTAGAGGGGTTTATGGATGGCCACTATACATTTTATGAATATACTTAGTCATAGGAGCATGGCTTTTTTCCCTTATTTCCTTCCTTCCTTCCTTCCTTCCTTCCTTCCTTCCTTCCTTCTTACATTCTGTGCCTTTAAGACTCAGCTGTCAAACAAACCTTAAGTGTTTTAAATAATTGCCTTTTCCAGAGTAATTCGTGCTGTGCTAGACTGTCTATCAACAAATTTAGCAAGACTTCCGTGTCTTGGAAAAATTTCAAATTAGAAGTTTCCTCACTTCATCCAGGGCTTATTTTGACTCTCTCAGCTTAGCTAAGATAACCATGAAAGAAAACAAGCTCACTTGTGGATTGACACTGAGGTAAGGTTTCCATGGAGACCCAAAATGAAACTGATCTTGTTTCCCTTTTTGTGAATTGGCCTGAAAAACAGGAAGAAATCTTCCCAGACTCTCAGAAATTTCTTTCCTTGGGTTGTTTTCTACATTCCTGGTAATTTTCCAGGTGTAGGAAGGCATGGCAGAGGTCATTACCCTCACAACTACATGGGAGTTGGGCTGGCATTTGAAGACTTATCTGCTAGGCAGAGGCACAAGAAATAAGCATCTCAAAGGTCACCTCCAGAAGACTTCTCTGACAGTAAGGTACACATGAGTCACCTGCGAGCTTGTGACAGTGCAGAATCCGCTCAGTGGGTCTGAGAAGGGGCCTGAGCCTGCAATTCTTAGATTTTTGGTTGCGAGTTTAGCTTTTAATGGCTGAGCCATCTCTCCAAACCTTAGCCTGCAATTCTAAGAAGCAGCCTGCTGCCGTGGATCAAGGATCCATTGGGAAGTGAAGGCTCCATTGGGATCCATTGGGTAGAAGTTTGATAAACATAAAAATATACTTGTTTTGTAATTCCTTATCATTGTTTTACTTGCTAAAAGTGAATTTGTAATAACTGCCCATTCTGAACCCTGTTATGAATTAGACAATGTTAACACAAGTGGGGGGGGGGAACCAGTTTCTTCATCTATAGACAAACACTCACAGAGTCAGGGACATTGTGACACATACACACAGCTGTAGAATCTCAGGACTACATCATCCAAGTGTCTTAACATTCTGGGAACACGACACTGGCCATCCTGACTGTAGCTCCTGAACATGGGCCTAAAGCAAAGAACAGAACACCAGAACAGACCCATTGCTTGGCGGGGATGCTGACTTTGGAAGTGAATCTGAGAGTTACCATTAAGGCATCTGTCCCTGGTGACCCTCCAAGGGAAGCTTGTTCACACTGGTGCAGCTTGTTCACACTGGTGCAGCTTGTTCACACTGGTGCAGCTTGGGCAGCTGCTAACAGTTTGGCATGGTTCGCATTCAGACTTTTCTTTCTCCGTCCCATTTAACTGTTTCGTCCAGCGTAGGTAAAATAGTATTCGTCTGTAAACCATGTCAAAGCAACTGCTTAAAGTGAAAAGAAAGAGGAGGAGGAGAAGAAACTTTCCAATAGGAAGCGAAATACCTGAAAAAATTAGACTTCAAAAGCTAAATATATTTTAAAACATTTCCATGTTTGGTTATACTCAAAAGATAAGAAGTTCAATCTCATGAGGGTCCAGTGTGCAGATTTTTATAAAATCTCGACATTCATCCAGATTCACAAATACACATAAATGCTAGTATAATTTTGCCTTTTTAAAAAATAGTTGGTTTTTATTTTATGTGCATTAATATTTGCCTGAATGTACATGCAGTGCCCACAGAGGGCAGAAGAGGGAGTAGGATCCCCTGGGATTAGAGTCACAGCTGGCTGTGAATTATCATGTAGATGCTGAGATTTAAACACAGGTTGATGGAGGAAGGTCATTGGCTAATAAAGAAACTGCCTTGGCCCATTTTATTGGTTAGAAGATAGGTGGGAGGAGTAAACAGAACAGAACGCTGGGAGGAAGAGGAAGTGAGGTCAGACTCCACAGCTCTCCTCTCGGGAGCAGACGCCTCAGAGAGATGCCATGCCCCACTCCTGGACAGACACACGCCATGAAGCTCCGACCCAGGATGGACTAGGCTAGAATCTTCCCGGTAAGACCGGTTCTCACAGATTATTAGAGATGGGTTGATCAGGATGTGAGAATTAGCCTATAAGTGCTAGAGCTAAAGGGCCAAGCAGTGTTTAAAAGAATACAGTGTCCGTGTAATTATTTCGGGGCATAAGCTAGCCGAGCAGGCAGCTGGGGTACTGGGGACGCAGCCCCGCCGCTCTTATTACTACAACAGGTCCCCTGGAAGAGCAGCCAGTGTTCTTTACCATGGAGTCATCTTTCTGGTCCTGTAATTTTGCCTTTTTAAAAATAAAAATCTTTAGATGAAGACATTCGGATGCATGCATCACTACTGTAAACTGAAACTGTGACCAGCTGTCATTTTCAGAAGCTGGAAAGAAAAGGCTCACATGGGACAGCCCTTAGTCTAAAGCTGGCCTTCTCTCAGTTCCTGTATAGCCTATGAAATAAAAACAGCTTTTATGCTATTAACTGATTTTTTTTTTACAAAAATACCCAAAGATATTATGACCTGTTAGAATCTGAAACTCAAGTTTTGGTACCCATAAATGTAGTTCCGTTGGGATGCTAGCCTCACTGATTTGACCATGTGGACTGCTTTTTTTAGCAGTCAAGAAGTTGCACATAGACCAGGGGAATTGTGCCCACCTCCCCACAACATCCCTACATTGCAGTCCCAATGCTACCTTATTTGGGGACAGAAGTCATTAAGTTAAACCAAAGTCACTAATTACATTATGACATATGCTATTTTTTGAATTTTAAATGTCTGCCAAAGGCCCATTTGTTAAACTCTCAGTCTCCAGTCTGGGGCACTATTAGGGATTAGAGTTTAGTAAAAGAAAGTTAGGCCACCAGGTACTTGCCATGAAAGGGACTTTTGTGACAAAGGTCTCTGCTGTTGCTTTTGCTTTCCTACCATCATGGAGGAAGCAGCTTGGCTCTGTCATGCATTTCCCACCCTGACATGCTGCCCCTACTGGAAGGCGGAAGAGTCAGCCAAGCATAGACTAAAGCCTCTGGAACCAAAAGTCTCTCTTCCTTCTCAGCGGACTGCCCCGGTGTTTTGCCATGGTGATGGAGCACTGACGTCACTGGTGTTCTTAGACAAAGGTGGGATTAGGACACAGAAACATCAGAGACAGAGAAGGCAACTGTGTTCTCACCAGGAAGGAAGGCCTAGAACAGCCCATTCCTCAGAGCCCCTAGAACAGTGCTCCTCAACCTTTCCAACGCTGTGACCCTTTAACAGGGTGCTTTATGCTGTGGTGACCCCAACCATAAACTTACTTCATTGCCATTTTGTAACTGTAATTTTGCTGTTGTTATGAATCGTAATGTAAATATCTGATGTGCTGGATATCTGACCTTCAACCCCTGTGAAAGGATCATTCGACCCAAAGAGGGTCACGACCCACAGGTTGAGAACCACTGCCCTGGAAGGAACCAACCCTTTGAATACCTGGACCTTAAACTTCTCTTCAGACTTGTGACATGGTGAGTTTCTTTTGCTCTGTGACATCAGTTCTCGCAAAGTAGTGCCGCTAGCCAAGACCCCACACTTTACTAACAGACCCTTTGAGGGAAGCTTGCCAGCACCTGCTCTCTGATGCTAATCATTCTGGTCAAGTCGGTAAATTTAACAAGAACATACCTGCTGACCAGCAACAGAAACTTCAGAAACCCTTCCTTCGATGAACCTACCCACCTTCCATTATCTCCCCCCCCACTCGGGAGTTTATTATGTCCACGTGGTAGAAATGGCCCACAAATGGCACATCTGCTTGGATAAATTGGGTCACCGAGCAAGTCCCGCTCCGTGTGCCTTGCTTTGAGTCAGGAAGACCTTGAATTTGCTCCACACTCTCTGTGGATGAAGGGGCCCTGAAAGATGGTAAAAGTGCACTAGCAGAGACTCATAAGCTCATCTCCAACCTTCCCCACAGCACAGAATGAGCAGAAGGGCACAGGCCCTGGCAGCTTCTTCTAAGAGTCAGGTTTCCAGATACTGTCAGCTCCAAGGGAAGCCTCCCCAGAATCCTGCCCACATTATTATTAACTTTAAAGAGGAGGTGCAGGGGAGGAAACAATAACAAAAGCTGGGATTTATTAAGCAAATTCATGAGGCATGCATGGGACAAACTTTTTACAGGAATAATCCGATTTACAGGTGGTTATAAAAATCCCATAAAATAAAAGGCGTCTGAGTAGTCCATTTGGAATGCTCTGATCAAATGACCGATATCCAAACAAGCTATGCACTCCTGTGGAACTGGAAAATGGAAGAAACAGGGCTGAAAAACCACACTCTTGACTCTGAAACTTGACCTCCGACCCAGATACTATCACTATGACACTTACTATATGTAAAAGACAAACAAACAGAAAACAGGACCTTGTTGGAGCATCTTCCCAAATTTTAGCTACCTGAAGAACCAGCTGGCTCTACCATTTTATATCTGCGTTTAGCCTGTCTGTTTAATCTGATACATTGGTATGCCAGGGCCTCACTGCTATGGGAGAGACTGCCCTCCTGGAGCTAGCTAAGTCTTAGAGATACCCAACAGCTTACACTAGAGTGCCCTCCGCCTGCAGGTCAGTGGCTCCCTTCATTAAGTTCATACTGAAGCCACTGTTTTCCTGCCCTGCATCTCCCAAAGCCATACACAGGCAGTTAGGGACAGGCCCTGTTCTCTGGAATGGAGCCTCCTGGAATTAGTCAAACTAGTCAATCCTAAACTTGCTTGCCTGGCCTAGCCTACTTTTATCCCAGAAAAATAATAGTGGCTTCAGCCTAAGGCTTCCCCTTGTTTCTTCTGCCTCCCAGCTGCAGCTAATACACTCTATGTGATCTGGTGGGTGGGTGTGTCCCCCACTTTAGGACTGTGAGTGATAAATCATTTTGTCAACTGGCAGTTATCTCCTGATCTGCTGGCCCTTTTATATCTGACAATAATGGAACCATGACTTAAAGCCACTCTCGTAGTCTCTCTGTTCCTAAACTGCGGAGTACAGAGGCCTCAGCCAACCAAACAGCACCTCACGGGACAATTTCTACCAACAGAAATGCTCAAAGATGAGCTCCCTCCCATCCCAAGCTACTTAGAACCAGGACTTCATTACCCCTTTTGGTATTTTCCTCCATCCCAAGACCAAATATTCTGCCATCAAAATACCCCCACCCTCACCCCAAGCTCCCTTTAGATCCCAGCATTCTGGGAGGCAAAAACAGGGACAAGGGACTCCCCTGTTGAGTATCTTGCACAGAATTATTTCTCAGTATGGCAGTAGGATAGCGGACTTCGAACGAGCTGAGCCAGCTGACTGCCTCTCTGGAGGAAATGCCATCTATCATGCCAGTGCATGGTTGTGAAGTGTGGCAGTGCCCTCTCTGGGTGCCAGTTGAAGACACTGAGTCCGGGGCTTTCTGCCAAAGACCTCAGGCCCTGACCAGGATCCCTGTGGACATTCATGTGCTGGGATGCACTCCACTTCTGGGCAAAGGCAATGATCTCCTAGCTGCACCAAAAGGTGCTGCCTGAAAGAAGTCCTGGATCACCACCAGCGGCGAGACTTGGGCAGCTTTCTATGAAAAGGCAGGCGTGGAAATGCTACCTTGCCGTGCAGTGGGACTGGAACGAAAGACACTAGAAAAGCCAGACAGGACCGGCCACAGCTTGTCAAACCCATTCATCTGGCCAGGAGTTGTGACTAGTGACCTTCTGTACTTGCGTGGCCAGCACAATTTTCATTCATGCTTTCTTCTGACACCGAGTAAATAAGATCCGGCAAGATTTGATGATGTGTGGACATAGACCACGTGGGTTTAACCAATGGCTGTTTAACAGCCCGTGTGCTTTGGACACAGCCATGCTGAGGCTCAGTGCAAACTGGCTGGTGAGAGTTGACATTGTATCTGAATTTTAGAAAATCAGTTGAGCAGCAGAAGAATCAGATCTTAAATGTTATATTTCCTTATATTCGTTTAAAAGTTAGTTTTGTTTTTGTTTTGAACTATGTGTATCAAGTAAAAATGGGACAATTCATTAGGATTTCTAAACCTTAAGCTAAATCCAACCTGAGTCCAAGGTCCAGGTACAATACTCTTTCTACTCCTCCGTGATCTTTTCTTAAGGCCACTAGGTTTTTTGGACAGGTTGTCAGCTTGATAGTCTGTCGTGAGCTTTGGAAAGAGAGCCTCTTCTGTTTCTGCTGCTCTATCTGAGATGTAAGATGGGCTCTGTCACAGGATTGGCATGAGGGATAAGCATAAGCGGTGTCTGTTTCTCACAGGTTCTGGGCAGGGGACAGTGTGGGTGGACAGGCTCGTCACACTCTCGGAACCTTGAAGAGAGTTCCGATCACAAAGGCTGGTTGAGGAAAGCGTCCATTGTCATCAAAACTCTAAACAGCTCTCCTGTGTGACACCCTGGAAAACGTCAGCCGAACTCTCAGTCTGAAGGAGGTTTTCACAGAGACTCGCAGCTCCAGAGAAATAACACAGAAATGGCTGAGTTGGAGTCTGGATTTCAACATTAAGGCCAGAAAAAGAAGGACTGTGGGTCTGGTGTTTTTTGTTTGTTTGTTTGTTTTTAAATTGCTTTTGTTTTGGGTTTTGGTTTTCCTCAGGACATAATTCAGCTAAACCAATAGAAACGTAAGAAAGCCTGTAAAGCAGGGCCGGGGACATGGCTCTGTAGGATAAGCACTTGCTGGGCCAACACAAGAACCTAAGTTCAGATCTCCATTGCCCACCACCCTCATCGACTATACACACATGTATGGGGCAGGTGTGTGCGCGTGCGCGCACACACACACACACACACACACACACACACACACACACACGGTGGTGGGGGAGGGAAGGGGAGGAGGAAGGGGGGAACAAGACAGTAATAAAAACAAAAGAACCTAGATAACTTTTTCTTTGTTGAAGATTAATTCTCCATGTGGCAGATTTGTGACAGTTTCTTTCTGCACCACTAGAGGGAAATCTAACCCACCCACTAGAACATGACCTCTCTCTCTCTCTCTCTCTCTCTCTCTCTCTCTCTCTCTCTCTCAACAGTATTGGCATTTTAAGGCTGAAAAATACTTTGAGACATTATCTTAATCAATCCTCTGCATTCTTGTCCATATTTTAAAATTATTATTTGAATCTCCATGGTTATAGAGACTTCAGAAACGTACAAACCAGCCGTCCTAGCGGGGCTAGTGGGAACATCACTATTGGGAACAGGGCCTGACAGCAGATCTGAATCTCTCCTCCTTCAGCTTGAGTTTATTTCCTCAAATTACATATTCATTAGCTATGGCGAACAGCTGGTCATCTTTCAGCACCTCATATTATTTTTAAATTTCTAAAGATGCCTGGGTCATCCATCTCTTCCACGGAAATGAGCCAGCTCCTTAACTCAGCCGTGGCGTTTATAGCCCAACTCTCCCGCCATGTCTTCTTTCTCTAAACTCAACCCGGCTCGCTTCTCCCTCCAGTTCTGTGCCCCATCACAGCAACACCTACTAAACTCTGCAGAGAAAAGGAAAATAAAGTATTTCCTCACGGATTTCTTCAGACCAGTGGCTGTTAAGACATTCCTATACAGATTTTCTTTCTAAATAACAAAATGGTAAAAACTGTATGTTTATAGTATGACTCAAAAATCATGCTCACTTTCCCTCACAGACGTATAAAGACGCATGCATACACGTTCATAGCCACACATGTTTTCACTGTATCACGAAGACGAACTGGCTAAGGAATGCCTATTTGTGTCACTTTGAAGTCTGTTATGTTTCAGACTCTCACATCATAAATGCTTCAATTTCTAATTCAGTTTTTAATTCTGTTCTTCAAGCCTTTGACTAATAATTCCAGGCTCTTTATTAGCTATAAAACACCACCAGCATGTATTGAGAATATTATCCTTTCAATAAGGTTGTAAAAAGCTACTCATTGCTAATAAAAGCAACGGGGAGAAAACTTGACATTTCCCCGTGTTTGTATGTCTGAAATGGTGAAACCCATATTTGGTTTTTGTTCCCAGTTCCTGGCATAGATCTAACTCTATTGGGGCTTCCTGCGTAATGAGTGTCTGTGTTGATTATATTCCCACCACACCCAAATTCATACTCACAAGGTGTCTTCAGGCTGGGCACTGCCTGACAAGGACACACCCACATGGTTAGACAGTTTGAACCTGTGGTGACTCCCTGACCCCTATGGGTAAGTTCAACAACCAAGGACAATGGCTTTATCAATCAATCAAGTTTAAGTAATGAAGCTTTCATTAAATCCTCTAAAGAGGGCTTGGAGAACTCATGGGAAGGTGAGCACAGAGAAATATGGTGTGGGAGGTGGAAGTGGAGGATGTTGAAAGGGTACAGAAGCTCCTCACCCATCCCCATACCTGGCCCTGCCTATTTCTTCCTTGGCCATGCCTGAGCTGTACCTTCTAGAACAAACCAGTAACAGTCACGTGGAGCCCTTTCCTGAGGTCAGGCAAAATGGAATTGAATTGAATTTTACTGAGTTCTTGGGACCCAGCTGATGTTAGAAGCTCAAAGAATTGATAAATGTGGAAAGACAAACCTCTTAACTACTGAGACATCCTTCCAGGTCCCGAAGGCAAATCTTTTAATAAAATCGAAGTAAACTTCCAGACACAGCATTGAATTCAAGCTCAGGTGAGGAGTCCTCGCCCCTTTGGAATTAACCATTAGTGTGATTGGGAGTCTTTCTTCAAACAAAACCAATCCAGAAATGACCTGTTCCATTGATCCGAACAACTCCTTATCTCAGTTTTCTCTTTTGCAAAACTAGATGATAATTCCACTGTGGGGGCAATGGAACAGGGGTCGGGGGGCAATAGTGTATATAAAGTATCTAGAATTGAGCCTGGCACACTGCAGATAACATTAAACATCAAACTGTGAGCATCTTGACACCTACATCAGGCCAACTGAATCTTTTCACTCCTGCCCTCTTCCTCAGAAGTCCCCATCTGAAAAGCCATACAGTTCTAGACCAGGATGGAAGTATATAGCTGGCATAACCACATGGCCAGCTAAGAGGTGCCAATCACACTGTAAGGATTAATAGATATCTTCACTCTCAAAAGTGCCCTGGCCTATCCAGTCTCTCCATAGACAACAAAGGGTCTCTATAGTGTCTATTTCTGAACTATAAATTATTATAAGAACTCAGAATGAAATGGCTGGTGGTCTTGAGTGATGCATGAATTAAACATAAAAAGACTCCTGGCATTTTAGTCACTCATCTGCTAGATGCAACTCATCAAAAACACATCAGTTCATCAGTTTCAAGAGTATTGGCTCCTTCCCAAGACTGGAGTACGCTGGGGTGTGGTTACATCTTGATTAGTCCCAAGCTGACCTTCATTCTCTGATAATGGAGCCCTTAATAAAACTTTCTTCCTTTTCCCTTTGGCTGTATTTTGTGCATTAGCTACTCCACCCACGTGCTCCTATGGACAGGGAGTGTCCAAAGTGAACACAATGAACACAACATTAATTTAGCAACCCTGCGGAGAAGCGGGATGGAAAGAATATGGAAACAACCTTACTGTTACCTGTAGGTAGCTATTAAATTCACAGGCAACTCTTTACAAGTTGCCTGTGAGTTTAATCCATCTCGGTTTGACCCTTTTTTACAAATTTCTACCAGCTGGCTGGAGAGCTCACTGGGGTCCTGGTTGCCAGTAAAATGAAAGTAACAGTGTTTGAAAAAACGATGTGAATTCTCAGCATCTGCCTTTGGGAAGGAAAGCTTCCTTTCCTCAAAAGCCAGGGACCATGGCTGGGCAAACACCTTCCCTCCTGCGGCCTTCCCCATGTCCTTCCTCCACTCACCACCAACTCATCGGTAAGTATGAGAGAATATTTTAAAAACAGTTTGTGTTGGTGAAGTGGTTACTTGACATCAACTTAAACGAAATGGCACGCTCACCTCTGCAAAAGGGCACAGCCCAGACCCTAGCTATAGGGGTTGAGAGTAGCAAGTGAGTATGCAGGTGTCCTGGTTGATCTCTAGGCTAATTTGAACACTTCCTCCTTGAGGTAACAAGTTCTAATGCTTAAAGCTGCCTTCCTTGTGTGCTTTAAATGTCTGAGGAAGACACAATCCATGTGCAAAGTAAAATAGCCAGATATCAGTGTAGTATTTGAAGGGAACTCTGTCCTCATGCAAAATAACTAGAATATAGATGACTACAAGCATTGGGGTGGGTAAAACATATAAAATTAATAGAGCTGTAGACTAGAGAGTACTTTAACAGGTGTGTGTGTGTGTGTGTGTGTGTGTGCGCGCGCGCGTGCACGTGCACATATGCATGAGGGTGTTCTCTGCAATCTAGGTGATGGCAAAACCAAAGAACAATCTAAGGAAGTACAAACCAGCCCTTGCCTGTTGGGCTGCTCATCAGTAGTGACCCTTAGCTTGAATGTCACATCTTTATCTCTGTTAATGGCTAACCAAAGCTTCATCCTCTCGGGGCTCTCAGGAGCAAAAACCAGTTTGTGGCGGAAAGCAGTATTGCCCAAAACCTCCAGTGGAAGGGCCAAAATGGAGCTGAGCAGTGATTAATGTGGGTAAGCCGCCTATGCCTCCCTCCCCTTTCCCCGCTCCTCCTCCTTTTTCCTCTCTCCCCCTCCCTTCCCTTTTCCTTATGGGGCTAGAATTCTTCGAAATTTGGACTATTATATCATGATTGCAATGTATTATGCAATAGGGCTTCAGTTAGTGAGTCAAAGATATGTGCTATTTTAACCAGAAACTCTATTTTTGATACAGAACTTTTAGCTAGATCCTATGCTAAAATAAATGTTCTGGGCCTCATCTAATTGGGTTTAGGGAAGGACTTACTTGTATTAGAGAAGGAGAAAATGACCGTGATCCTAAGAGAAACACTAAGGAAGGGACTCCTCAGCCATTCAAACTGGCAAGCTAGTACACAAACAGGGTGGAAAAAAATGCAGTAATAGGGACTAAAACAAGCACTATTTATGACTTATCTACCCACACAACCGTCTAAAAGCAGGCCCAAGGAGAACTTTTGGCTTCAAGGAAAACCATTTCCAAAAGTCCCATTTGCTTTCATGGACCACCTTGGAGACACATTTGTATACAGAAGGCCTAATGGCCTGGATGAAGTCCAGCAAGGGAGGTAAATAAAAATAAGCAAGTGTCTTAACCACTTGTCCTGTGCAAATAGGGAAAAGAATGCTAAGAAAAAAACAGTCTCAAGTCAGAGTGACTCAGAGCTGGGGAGGCCAGGAATATCATTCCTCGCCTAGAGCGGAGCTCCTGCCTTTCATCTCGGGTCTCAACACGAGTCTTAGAAGACAGTTTTATTTGGAAAGAGAATGTAAGTCTCCATCTAGTTCTTGCAGGGTTTGGTCCTATCTCGGGTGAAATGTCCTCACTAACAAGTTATTTTGGCAGAGCTTGGCCCATCTCTGCATGGAAAGCTCATAATCCTGAGAGGAAGGGCCAGGACTAAGTGTTGGTCATGGACTCTGTCTACCTGGTGATCCTGAGAATGACCCTCAGACCTCTCTTTCCCCCACGTGGGATGATCTTGTTCTCACAGACCTTTGAGTTATGGAAGAAGGTAGAAGAATCTACATCATGATGATGACCAAGTTCATTGAGAGTCTCCAGAGAAAAACAGCATGAAGAAACTCTACTATCGACAAAGGGATTGTCCCAGGCGACAGAACAGAGCTGGAAACACTGAATAGCTGTCCAGTGAGAAACAGCCTGGATTTCTGCTCCTCCACTCTCCCAAAAAGATGCATAGCTAATGTTTCAGCCCAGGGAAGCACCCACAAAACCAGAACAAAGGAAAGTCACAAGAACACCTGACAGTATAGCGTGAGGCACCCAACGGAGTGGGTTCTTTTCCGTCTACTCTGTCTGCCTGCCTGCCGTGTTAGTGAATACAGAGGTACAGTGGTTTATGGCTAAAACATTTGTGAGTACTTCCTCAGTCTGGCAGAGGAAGCCCAGAGTGGTATTTGTATGGTTACCTCAACGCCATGGTTCAATTCAGAGTTTTCCTAATCCCTAAGGTTAATCAAGGGTCTAAGAAATTTGTCTTTCTTATGTGTACAATATTCCTTTTCTTATTAGAACCTACGTTAAGCCACAGGACCCTGAAGAAAGGTGAGTTATCTGGGTATCAGCCTGGCCTGAATCATCCTGGACCCTGGAGAGAAGTTCTGCTTCAAACACTTCAAGGAGTGAATTAAAATTGTTTGAGGTCACACACAACTCGCCTCCCACTGAAGTTCTAACTATCTCTCCGTCAAAGGCCCGTGGGAGCTCTAAGGGAAAACACACAGTGCCAGGAGCAGAGCTCTGATGGTGTACCTGTGGTTCCTGATCGTGACCGCTGGGATCCCTCTCGTAGCTCTCCGCATACAGCCTGATGGTGGCCCGCACACCACTGGAGGAACTGAGCCGGAATATGAGCCGTGATGCATCCGAGAAAATGATCCTCAGGCCCTGTGACCAAGAACATCCCAAATGGCTCAGTGAGCAAGAGAATACACAGACAGTGATAATCAATGCATGTTGCAGAAATCAGAATAGTCCCATACACCAGAGCCCATCAGGGCCAAGCCAATTTCTAGTTGGCTCTGGAAGTTCACTCGAGCGCAACACTGCGGTAAACCCAAAAGCTACTTGAGGTTACCCATTTGTTTCTTGATTCTATGTCTGCTGCTTTGTGGCTAATGTGGGCAGATGTGGGCAGATGTTGAAGACCACATGCTCAGATTTTCTTGGTCTAGAGATATGAGAATTGGAAAAAACAGTGCATACAATAGAAATAGGATAGCATTCAATAAATGTTCTCAAATTCATGGTGTAATCCTTATAAATCTGAACATAACAGGCATTAAGCAAATTATCTATTGCAATAAGAGATATCTGCTCCATCCTTCCCCACCCTACCCTTTTTTTTTTTTTTTTGCAGACTAAGTCTTGCCATGTCACCCAAGCTGACCGTGAACTCAAGGCCCTGTCCCCACCTTACAAGAGCTGGTATCACATGTGTGCACCAACATGCTAAGTAACCGCCCTTGTTTTAAGGCTCAGGTAACCCCCGTATAATTTTAAGCTTAGATTTACCCCTTCCCCCTTATCACAGTAGTAGAACTCCATGACGAAATGCTCAGGGTTACTCCCTCATCCAGGCTGTGAGTGTTACTGAGAACATTCTCACCATCTTAGATGACCGTTTCTCTCTCACCTAGAAATGCTGGGCACCAGCTTGGGGTCAGGACAGAGCTGGGGCCAGGCGAATTAAATGCTACCCAATGTTAAATTTGTTTTTAGCTTAGAACATCCCTGTTTTATGTATTGTTTCTCTTTAGTGACAGGAATAGTCAAAATATGACCAGACTTTTATGACCACAAGACCGTATTTGGACTTCTGATGGAAATACACTGTAGGGCAGCTAACAAAGTCTGATCAGTAAAGTATTAGAGATACCAGAGGGAGAAAAAAGAAGCCACAGAGTGTCTACCAGTCACTGTTTCATAAAAAGTAGGTGTCTTGGGTAACCTCAGTGTCAGACATTTTCCCTATGAATTTATCATGGAAATGTCCCCGGCCTCTAGTCCTGCTGGCTATGAAGCAACCGTCACTAAAATCACACCGTTCCTGCTATGTGAATCTGAATGCCAGTTCCTTACCCCATCCCAGACCTGACCACGTCTGATACAGGAGGGTGTCTGATCCCATCTGCATGGTTGTTTACTTTTTAAAGGTTTGTCCCAATTCCCAAACACAAAGCTTTTGCTTCTTTTAGAGTTGTTCAACACAAAGCAATGGGAATCTGCTCCCTTACTGGAAACCAACTACCAGTTTTTCACTGGGTTAACATATGAAAGTGGCCTATGGAATAAAGCACTGGGCTATGTCCTAGGTATATGAAAGTAAAGGTGCAATGTTTGTCCTTCATCAACCTGGAGTCACCTCTTACAACCATCCAAAACTCATTTCTTAGCTAGCTACCTTTTGCCACCAGAGAGCTGAACAGTCAACAAATCACAGAGCAAACGAACTGAATGGTGAACATGGAGCTAAAGAATTAATTTCCTACGGTCCAGAAAATGCCTACTGCAAATGATGTTCACACCAATCACAGGCCACTGGTTGTACTGCATGCTACACACAGAGAAGACCATTAGCAATTAGTAGGAAGGAGGAGAGTTGGACTTGAAGAGGTGGTATTGGAGTGAATGGCACCCATCTGCCTACTGAGAATAGCTTACCATCATTTCTCTTTTCTAGAACGCCAACCCTAAGAGCTTAACTGAGAATCAATGTTGTTTGAGAAGCCATTACAGACGAACAACATCAGAGTTCTCTGCTGCATGCCTTTCCAGACCCTCTCCACCTCCACACTGCAATTTCACATCCATGTGGAAGGTTAATGTCCATTGTTGACTTCATTTAGAATTACCTAGGAGACACACTTCTGAGTGTGCATCTGTAAGAGTGGTTCCAGAGATGATTCTCTGAGGAGGAAAGAGCCACTCTACATGTTTGTGGGGGGCACCATCCTATGGCTTTGATCCCAACTAATTAAAAGACAAAAGGATGCAAAAGCAGCATCATTCCCCAGCAAGTAGCCTTGCATGCCTGTTGCCATGCTTTCTCTACTATGATGGACTGTATCTATAGCAACTGCACTACAAAATTAATCCTCCCCCTCTTCAGTCATTTCTTCTCAGGTCTTTAATCTCGGGGACAAGAAACAGAACTAATATATCATGTCTGATGAGGACCACTTGTACGTGTGAAGAGTTGGATTGGATTTCTCTGAGATCTGCATGTTCCTTCAGTGAGCATAACAACTTTGCAGCCCATACATGAGCCATGTTCTTTACAGCATGAATCATTATTACTATGAATAAAACAGTAAGGCCAAAGTCACTATCAAACCAGACTTTCCAAGCTTATCATTCCTTAATTTCATCAAAAGAACAACAATAATACCCTTTCCCTTTGTCTTTATTTTTGTGGTTTTTAGGCAGTTTTAGAGGTTGGCAATAGACTAAGTTACCTATAGGTGAAATTTTTCAGGCCCTCTTTTTTGTTTGTTTGTTTGTTTTTAACTCAAGTTTTATTGGGATACAATTATGCCTATTTAGTTAAGGATTGCCTATAGCTATTTTTGTACTATAGTTTTAGAGATTAATAATCATGGCAGAGATCATCTAGTGCATAAGACCTAAAATATTTATTATATAGTTCTCTACAAGAGTGTTTGTTGGCCTTGGGTATAAACAATTACATCATGCGCAGCCTGGAATATTTACCCTTTAACCTAGTAGTAGAAAACAGAAAATGTGGGTAGCGCCATATCAAAATTTCAGTAAGGAGAAATGACGATGATGAAGATTATCATCACGAGATTCAACCTCTCCATTTCCCAGGGGTTCCAGTTCCAGCTATAGATGTATCTGGACTGTATTTGACCCGAATCTGTTGACTTCTGACCACCTATTCCTGCCATAAGTAGATTTAACAAATGGAACTTTTACTTTGCCATTCTCGCTCTTAGTGCATGCTGCTACACCACACTGTCTTCTACTGTCCACGTTCCCAGTCCTGTAGGAATACTGTCAAAGACAGTATGAAGCTAGAAGCGAGGCATTCTCTCACAAGCCAAGTGTTTTGAAAGCCTTTCCTTCCCGGAGGAACTGGTCGTCTTTTGCTTTCTGACAATAAACACTTTGTAACTAACCATATTTCCCTTCTCAATATGGCTGCCAGGACACTTAACATTCAACTTGAAGCTGAGTCCAAGTGGATCTCCATGACTCGTGAAGCTATGAGTTTTTCTTCTCCTGTCCTTGGCGTTCTAATTTATACATTCTCCAGCCTCGATTTCTGTTTCCTATTTTACATTCTAACAGTTTCATTATGCGTTTCTGCTGCCATAAATCCTCTCGCACAGACAAGGCCCAGAGCAAATGGATAAAACAAGTTCCCATGGCAACTTGACACTGAAGTGTCTGATCCACTGTGTTTTGTCTTTAGGTCATTCATTGGCTCCGAGAGGAAGAGCCGCACACACCTTGTTCCACCCCCACTTTAGCTGCAGAGCCAGGACAACGCCAGGCACAGAGTAGGCCCTCCAGAAACACTAGTTAGTTAATGTCACTGCATGCTCAACACCCGGAGTGAGCAATGCTAGGGACCTCACCAGGCAGTCCCAGGAGGATCTTGGGCCCTTTAGCTAAAGAAAAACAAAAGCATGCTCTTTGGGGTGAACTGTGTCTTTCTGGCTACACAATTGTGAGCAGATTGCAGGCTTTGCTGCGCACTGGAATCAGCTGGAAGGGGAATTGTCCATACAAGACAATAGGGCCAGGCCCTTGGTCCAGACAGGGTGACTGAATTTGTATGGGGAGTCCCTTGGGCACTGGGATTTAGTGGCTCTCTGGGTGTACTGGATGTTGCCGATGATCAGGGCCACTGCAACTGTATTTTCAGTGAGTCCCCTTCCTCATGCTGCAGATGGCTGGATTGTGCTACGTGTTAGTTTTCAGATTTTAGCACAATATTCTAAGGAAGTCCCAGAATAATCATGAAGGAATCTATGACTCCTCTGTACTTTTCGTAGCTAGAACATCGGAATGACACAGCCGTGATAAAGGGCAAACATGCATAGGAGAGCGTGCTTGTCTCCTTTAGCAGATAGGGTAAATTATGGGGCTGGGTGGTACAAGAGTTGTTGCCTTAAACCTGCCTGCAGTGCCCACCTCAGTGCTGAAAGCAGAGCTGAACCCACCCTAGATCAGTTGCAATATCACCTACTGCATAGAGCTCTTTCCTCACAAATCCAGACACCACCATAGCCAGCCAGCCTTCCTTCCTTTTCTTCCCTTCCTTCCTTCCTTCCTTCCTCCCTTCCTCCCTCCCTTCCTCCCTCCCTCCCTCCCTCCCTTCCTCCCTCCCTCCCTTCCTTCCTTCCTTCCTTTTCTTCCCTTCCTTCCTTCCTCCCTTCCTTCCTTTCTTCCTTCTTTCTTTCTCCCTCTCTTTCTCCCTCTCTTTCTCCCTCTCTTTCTTTCTTTCTTTCTTTCTCCTTTCTTTTCTCTCAAATCCAGATTTACCCCCTCTTTGATTTACTGTGCACAGACAGTTTGGCGATGGTTCAGGAATAGCAACCAGATACACCCAGGCTAAAATTCTGGCTTGGCCACTCACTCAAGCTGGTGGTCTTGAGTAAGTCCTTTAAGCTCTCTAAGCCTTAGTTTCCTAACTTGGATGAAAAATAGAACAGCCTTGGTTATAGGGTGGCTGGGAGCATCCTTTCAGAAACAGTGTGAAAAGGGCTTTGGAAAGTATCATTCATCATAAAAGACTTGTGATCCTTCCTATGTTAAAGTTGAATGATTCTGAACATGATTTCCAAATAAAGCCTTCACACTGGTACCTTATGATGCAATAGTGCATACTTGTTTATCTTTTATTATATCTTCTTAATATTATAGATGTGGTGGGGGGGGGTAGCACATGCCATACAGCATGCCTAAAGGCCAGAGGACAACTTTTAGGAGTCTGTTCTCTTCTTCTCCATGTGGGTGCTGGGGATTGAACTTAGATCATCAGGCTAGTTGGCAAGTCCTTGGCCTGCTAAGCCATCTCCTGGGCCTTTGTAAACATTAGGCAGATTAAGATTAGTTTTCAGAATGCTGCCTCCCTCTGAAATCACTGTTGGTCTTTTCAATCTCCTGCCAATTATCTTCACCACGTTTGCTGCTGAAATGGATCCTTTAGCAATAAAATACCCCTTCGTTAATAGTCACCAGACACTTACGGACCTGAAAGCCCTCGGGTGCCATCCTGGCCATTTCCTCTGCTTATGCAGAAGAAAGGAACTTGTCAAAACTGGCACAGTGTTGTAAGACAGTAAGAGCCTCTAGGTCTTTTGACTACAGGCAAACCATCAGACGTTACCCCACATGAAAGTGCTTATGTTCATGGATCACTTCTCATGCAAACATCTGACCAGATCCTCCTGTTTTGTGTGCTCCTCTAAGCTGGCTCAGAGCCTTATGCAGAGTAAGTATCTGATAAATGTTTGACAAATGAATGTTGGAGGGGTTGTTGTTTGGGTTTTTTTTTTAAAACCGACATGTAAATCAAGGCAGAGAGATCTTCTAGTTGCTAAATCCATGCAGAGCCGCCAGATGTTAGCTTGGAGATTGTAGGACATGTTGCAGCCAGGCAGGAGGAGGAACTGTGTATTACCAGCAACTGCTGGCAGCATCTGACTTGCTCAAATGCTGATGTAGGCTTAATTCCAGGGGAAAACAGCATATGGCCCTGAAATCTGGTTCTGGTACAGCATCACATGTACAGTCTCATGTGGTTGGCCGCATGAGGCATGCAAACCTGGAGGCAGAACAACCTTGGAAGATACTCTGAGCCTAACGCTAATGTTATCTCCCCCAGGAAATCCCGGCCATTTATCTGGAAAGCGTCAAGGTGAAAACATTGCCATGTAACATCTGAACCATATTTTGTAGGAGAAAGCATGCGGCCCATAGAGCAGGGGATTTGGATGGAACATACACAAAGCTACACGGATCGCCTATTTTCCTTTATTTAAGTCACAGCATTAATTGGAAACATGAGTTCAAGAATGATTGAGTCAGGCTAGTCCATATAGGGCCTTTGCATGAGTTACAAAACAAGACCCCCTCTGGGTGGAAATGGGACACAAAAGCATCTCTCCTCTCGGCTAACTTTGGACTTTGGCTTCATCTTCCTGATTAGGCTAGGGGTCTTTGTACAGTGTGCCGACCACACACCTATGCCCAGAGACACAGTCTCACTTAGGCTTTGTCTTAGTTACTTCTTGATTGCTGTGACAATACACCATGGCCCAGGCAACTTAGGAAAAGGAAAGCTTTAGGTGGGGGACTCAAGGCTCCAGAGGGTTAGAGTATATGACAATCATGTCAGGAATCATGGCAGCAGGCAAGAAGGTTTGGAACTGGAACAGTACCTGAGTGTTTGCATCTGGTCCACAAGCATGAAGCAGAGAGAGACAGAGACAGAGAGATGGGAGAGACAGAGATGGAGGAAGAGGGAGGGAGGGAGAGAGTGGTCAGTAACAGGGAACAATGTGGGCTTCTGAAACCCAAAGCCCATCTCCAGTGACACACCTCCAACAAAGCCATGCCTTCTAGTCCCTCCCAAGCAGTTCCATCACTCCAGACCAAGCATTCAAATATATGAGCCTATAGGGGCCATGCTCATTCAGGATTTTGTTTTTAAAGAACCAACAAGCCCCTTTGGGTCCAACAATTAGCACAAGTTAAAGAATTATCTGGGGAAAATCAAAGCCAAATAGGACTTAGATGGGTTTTTAAAGCACCTGTCTAGCAAATGCCACCTTAAGCCATGAGAAGCTGCTTGGGTTTTCCTCATCAAAATCCTGACCATCAAATGTGGGCCAGTGGAAACAGATCACATACATTTATCCATTTCTTTCCTCGAATTATTGCTCGTCCCTGTTCACTCCACACCACACTGGCCCTGGGTCTGGGAGACTTTGGATTCAGAAATACTTCCCCCAGTCACAACATGTCCTCTCCTTCAGTTCCTGGGAGAATATTTGGCCTTTCCTTCTGTACTGTTTTCTGGTTTGGGCGACCCTCCTGAACATAAAGAGATACTAACATTTCAGTAAGAAGTTCCTGTTACTGATGAACACTTAGATGCTCCTCACAGTTTAGAAGACAACCCTAAACCTACCAACTTTTTCCAGGAGAAGTTAATTTGTTATAACTGAACTCTCTAGAAGCATAATGGGGGCCTCCCAGCTAACAAGAAACCATATTCCCATCACTCTATTTTCCTAGCAGTGACAAGAAGGTAATTTTAAAGAACTGACTATGTGTTTCATCCTTGAAGGACAAGTAGGAAAATTTCAGGGAAACTGGATACTAGAAAATATTTTTCTAATAGTTTCCAAGATGTCCTACTAAGAGGCATACTTAGCACAGCAGATAGCTAAGTTGTCTTCCTTTGCCGTGACGACAGTGTTGCAGAAGTGTCGAAGTCTAGAATTATAACTGTAGGTGTCATAATACCCCATGAGATTGTCTAGCATGAATCCTGTGTCAGGAAAACTAAACAGTCATGCAGTTACATTCAGCTGAAGAAAGTCACAGAGTGTGATGCGATGATCTCACCTGTGCCAGCTCCTGCTTACTCTCCTGGGTGTGGATTAACCGCCATCTCCCTCTGAAGAGCTTTCTATAACCCTGATCTGCATTCGTTCCTCCGATATGTACGCCCAACTAAGTTCTTTCTACATTACACTGCTCAGTCAATTCTGCAATAATTACAAGTTCAACATCAAGTTACCTCTCCAGCTAAACTATAATTAAGCAGAGGGCAGGAATCTCAACTGCCCTGTTGGATTCTGAGCGGCATGCAGCAACTGTGTGCATGAAAAAAAAAATCAATTCAACTACCTTCTTCATATTTTCCTAAGTTAGGACAGGAATTCATATTTATCACAGGGATTGTTTTTCAACACCACACTAGAGACCTATTATGGTAACTACACACTTCTGTTACTCCACACAGAAGGATTACTACATCTGTGTGCCAACTTTCAGACTTAAATAAACTTTATTGGTGCCTCACAAGTTCAACTGATTCATTTCCAGAGTTCCGCTTCTAGATGCGCAAACCCACACTCCAGTAAATGGCACATGAGAGAGCAAAGGCTGGCTGTCACTGTCAGAGTCTCCTAGATGATGCATTGATAATGATGTGATTGAAGCTGACAGATGAAGCTGAAGATGGACCAGTTATCCCTAGAGAGAGAAGCCCTTGGCCTTGGAGTTCCAGCATCCTCAGTGAACACCATTCAGTGGCCTTTGCGTTGATGCAGTAGATGCTGGTGGCTCAGTAAAAGTCTCTGGATAGGGGGTAGAGAGGATGATGGCACCTAGGGACAAAGTCCAGCACCATACCCCAGAACTGAAGTGTGTATTCCAGACTGCCAATGTATTTTCTTTATTGTGTCTAAATACTGAAATTAAAAAGGACAGACCTAGTCCTTACGTGGTAAATAACAAATCTGAAAACAAATGCCCTTCACAGTAAGCCTTCTGCTGAACGGACTTCTTTCTCTCAGGTTGAGGAGAACAGTCAACTGTTTCATGCAGCCTGTGTAACTCGGAGCACTATCATGCTACAGTGAGCCCAGAGTCACACGTGAGCAGACTGGATTTGACTTTCCTTATTAGCTAACCGGTACACATTTATTTATGCCAAGTCTTAAATATCAGCTGAACTGATAACTTGCAAATTATTTCATCACTGGTAGGATTTTCTGATTTTTGAGCCAGCTAAATGGAAATGCAGACGATTTGTGTGCATGAGCAGAAAAAAAGCAGTCTCAGTTGCTTAAATTTTGTTCCTGAAGTATCGCGTTTTCTCGTTTAAAAGCAAATTTTCTGATATAGGTTATAGTTCTGGGTTGAAGTGTCAATATGCCAGCTCTCAGTGGCTTTCCCAACGGCCCTTCATTCACAGGACCAAGACTCCCGTTTTCCTACTGTTATCACAGGCAGCGTCTCATAGCTGTGAGCACTGAGTAGACAGGACTGAGGCTACAGGCAGATGGGATGAGGCAATGGTAGGAGACTGTCTTTGTACTAAACCATTCCTTGGGATGCTGGTGGTAAAAGGGAGAGAGACCCAGCACCAACAGTGCCCTGGATAACTGCACCCTTGAAGCAATACTCAGACTGGGAACATCTTAAACTACTCAGCGATGTGATCAAAGTGCTCCCCTACAAAACACTGGCTTGTTTTTCCCACTCATATTTGAAGAAAGCAACATTCGTCACCCATGTGACTCAATTCTACCTGAGAATAAACAGTGACAGATTCCCTCCCCCCCCCCCCAGAAGAACGTGGAAGAGCTGCAGCGGTACCACGCCTTATCAAGCTGTGGTTTCTAAATCCAAGAGACTCTTGGTTCCGACTGGAGTAAACAGCTGGCACCTTAAAATCAGCCACAGCAAATCCCACAGAGCCTGGAGACACACAGGATCCAGGAGGCCCTTGGAATTCAGGATGGGGTGGAAAGCTTCAGGGCTTCCTTCTTGCCTCTGGAGTGACCCTTGCAGGATTTCAGGCAGGGCAGACTTCCCTTAGATATTTCCACAGTCAAGGGGCTGGCTGGGACTTATCACTGCAATAGGAGTTTAGCTTCAGTTTGGTTGGAAAAGCATGTCTACTTTATCTCTAGGGATGCCCGAGGAATGGTTCTTTTCCTGTTATCTGTTTCCTGACTCTGACCTCGAATTAAGGACAAAAAGGGAGGAGTAAGCTGCCCTAAAGCACAGTTCCCTTCCTGAATCAGAATGGCTGTGTTGGGGGGGGGGGGCAGAGGAGGGGAGAGAGTATGTGAGTTGAATCACTGAGAGATGATTCAGACACCAGAGGCCCGCTCAGATCCTCACAAGACATCCTGACAAGTCTACCTTTCCTTTGTTTTTCCTACTTTATGTGGCTCTCATCGAAAGCCCCTATCTCTCCATCACAGGGTCTTCTTTTTGTTTCCTTTGTTACAGTGTTAGGAGTCAAGGCAGAAAAATGCTCAACTAACCACTGATACATCCCTGGTGGTCTTGAGGTTGCTTAAGTAAGCTTAGTTAATCATATACTAACATTCCTTTTGTACCTCTGAATTCCTGAATTCACAGGTAGTATTTAATTTTCCCAGTGACTATGTGATATAGCCATTTATTATTCTTATTTTCTCAGATAGGATATTGTAGGGAGAGTAAATAAGATAATTCATCAAGAAGGTGGAAGTTCATCTAATTGGATTTAAGGTCCACTCACTACAACGGAGTCAATGCCTGGTAATGTAAACCTAGCCAACTAACTGTGACTGGTAAGGTCTCCAGGGCCTTAAAGGAGAGCCCACTACTGCCAGTTTCCTAAGACAGGTTAATGCCCAACTGTATTCTAAACACTTATCCTTACACCCACAAGGGAGTGTAGCCTTCACCCCGAATTAAAGACACTTCTGTTTGCAATAGACAGAAACCATTACTGGAACCCACAGCTGGTTGAAATGAAGAGAACAACTGACTGTGGGGTACCCATCCCCACAATCCCTACACCTAAGGCTCAGAAAATATCACAAAGAGGATGGAAAGACTGTGAGATCAACATGTAGGATCGATAAGCGTCTTCTGTATGTCACAAGGTTGTACCCATGGAATCTTAACAATGTGGTCACCTTGACAAGATCTCTACAATAACAACACCAGTCAACTTCTGAAAGTAGATAGAAAAATCCTACAAGGTCCCATCTTGGGATGAAGAGCTACAGATCACTGACGGCTATTAAAAGAATACTCAGTCTTCTCCAGGGCCCAGACTCTGAAAGGTTATCCAATCCCAAATGGTCAGCCCTAAATAATGTACATATGAGCAAAACTAAGTGGACTCATCATGCTTATTATGTTACACACATACAAACATATGCAACAATAATACTTTTTAAAAGGAGGTCATGAATTTGGGGAATGGGGAGACATGAGACATGGGTGGAGTTGGAGAGGGGAAAAGAGTTGGGAAATGATATACAATACTCAAGCATGAAATTCTAAAAAAAAAAAAGTTTTAAAAAAGGAGACAGAAAGCTAGGCAGTTGACTCAGCAAGTTCAAGGTCATCCCTAAAATATAAAGTGAGTTCCCGGACAGCCTGAGCTACAGTGTGAGACTCTGTTTCAAAACAAATTTTTATTGATTGATTGATTTTGGTGAGACTGTGGAGAAAGAGTGTAAGTTGGAACATGCACTATGGTCAAATAAAACATTAAATCCAACAAATTCTTAACACAAAACATCCAGGAAATCTGGGACACTATGAAGACCAAACCTAAAAATAACAGGGGTAGAAGAAGAAGAAGAACTCCAACTCAAAGGCACAGAAAATATATTCAACAAAATCATAGAAGAAAACTTCCCCAACCTAAAGGAAGATATCCTTATGAGGGTACAAGAATTTTACCGAACACCAATAGACTGGAAAAAGCCTCCCCTCATCATATAATAATCAAAATGCAAAACATACAGAATGAAGAAATAATATTAAGACCTGCAAAGGAAAAAAAGGTCAAGTTACATATAAAAGTAGATCTAGCAGAATTACACCCAACTTCTCAGTGGAAACCATAAAAGCCAGAGATCCTAGACAGATGTGCTACAGACACTAAGAGATCATTGATGTAAGCCCAGACTACTGTACCTAGCAAAGCTTTCAATCACCATCAAGGGAGAAAACAAGATATTCCATGACAAAAACAGATTTAAACAATACGTATCCACAAACCCAGCCTTACAGAAGGTACTAGAAGGAAAACCTCAACCCAAGGAAGCTAACTGCACCCACAAAACACAGGCAATAGATAACCCCCACCAGCATAACCAAAAGAAGGGAAACACACAATCACTACTACCAAAAAAAATAACTGGAATTAACAACCACTGGTCATTAATATCTCTTAATATCAATGGACTCAATTCACCTATAAAAAGACACAGGCTAAGAGAATGGATACAAAAACAGGATCCAGCCTTCTGCTGTATACAAGAAACACACCTCAATCTCAAAGACAGATACTACCTTAGAGTAAAGGATTGGAAAAAGGTTTTCCAAGCAAATGGACCCAAGAAACAAGTGGGTGTAGCTATCCTAATATCTAACAAAAATGATTTCAAACTCAAATCAATCAGAAGAGATGGAGAAGGACACTTTATGCTCATAATAGGAACAATCCATCAAGATATAGTCTCAATCCTGAATATCTATGGCCCTAATACAAGAGTACCCACATATGTAAAAAGATTTAAAACTTAAATAGCACATCAAACCCCACACACTAATAATAGGAAACTTCAACACTCCACTCTTGCCAATGGACAGGTCAACCAGACAGAAACTTAACATAGAAATAAGAGAACTAACAGATGTCATGATGGACTTAACAGACATCTATAGAACATTCCACCCAAATACAAAAGAATATATACCTTTTTCTCAGCACCTCATGGAACTTTCTCTAAAATTGATCACATAATTGGTAACAAAGCAAACCTCCACAGTTACAAAAAAAAATGGAGTAACCACCTGTGTCTTGTCAGATCACCAAGGATTAAAGTTAGAATTTAACAACACTACTCTCAGAAGGCCTACAAACTCATGGAAATTGAACAGTGAACTACTGAAACACCCCTGGGTCAAGGAAGAAATAAAAAAAAAAGAAATTAAAGACTTCCTTGAATTCAACAAAAATGAAAGTACAATGTATCCAAATCTATGGGACACTATGAAAGCAGTGCTAAGAGGAAAGCTCATAGCACTAAGTGTCCACATAAAGAAAACAGAGAAATCTCACACTAGTGACTTAACAGCACACCTAAAAGCTCTAGAACAAAAAGAAGCAGAGTCACCCAGGAGAAGTAAAAGACAGGAAATAATCAAATTGAGGGCTAAAATCAACAAAATAGAAACAAAGAAAACACAAAGAATCAATGAAACAAAGAGCTGGTTCCTTGAGAAAGTCAACAAGATAGACAAACCCATCTCCAAACTAATCAAAAGGCAGAGAGAGAACATCCAAATAAACAAAATCAGAAATGAAAAGGGGGACATAATAACAGACACTGAGGAAATTCAGAAAATCATTAGGTCATACTACAAAAACATGTACTCCACAAAATTGGAAAATGTAAAAGAAATAGACAATTTTCTAGATAGATACCATATACCAAAATTAAATCAAGACCAGGTGAGCAATTTAAATAAACCTATAAACTTCAAGGAAATAGAAGCTGTCATCAAAAACCTCCCAACCAAAAAAAGGTCAGGGCTAGATGGTTTTAGTGCAGAATTCTACCAGACCTTCCAAGAAGAGCTAATACCCATACTCCTTAAAGTGTTCCACATAATAGAAACAGAAGGAACATTGCCAAACTCTTTTTATGAGACTACAGTTATCCTGATACCAAAACCACACAAAGACTCAACCAAGAAAAAGAATTATGGACCAATCTCACCCATGAACATCAATGCAAAAATACTCATTAAAATACTGGTAAACCGAATCCAAGAGAACATCAAAAAAAATCATCCACCATGAACAAGTTGGCTTCATCCCAGAGATGTAGGGCTGGTTCAACATACACAAATCTATCAATATAATCCATCATATAAATAAACTGAAAGAAAAAAACATTTGATCATTTCATTAGATGCTGAAAAGGCATTCGACAAAATCCAACACCTTTTCATGATAAAGGTCTTGGAGAAATCAGGGATATACAAGGAACATATCAAATATAATAAAAGCAACATACAGCAAGTTGACAGCCAACATCAATTTAAATGGAGAAAAACTCAAAGCAATTCCACTAAAATCAGGAAAAAGACAAGGCTGTCCACTCTCTCCATATCTCTTCAGCATAGTTCTTGAAGTTTTGGCAACAGCAATAAGACAACAAAAGGAGATCAAAGGGATTCAAACTGGAAAGGAAGAAATCAAACTTTCATTATTTGCAGATGATATGGTAGTATATATAAGTGACCCCAAAAACTCTAACAAAAAACTCCTACAGCTGATAAATACCTTCAGTGATGTGGCAGAATACAAGATCAACTCAAAAGAATCAGTAGCTTTCTTATACACAAATGATAAAGAAGCTGAGAGGGAAATCAGAGAAATATCACCTTTCATAATAGCCACAAATAACATAAAATATCTTGGGGTAACACTAACCAAAGAAGTGAAAGACATATTTGACAAGAACTTTAAGTATTTGTAGAAAGAAATTGAAGAAGATACCAGAAAATGGAAGGATCTCCCATGATCTTGGATAGGTACGATCAACATAGTAAAAATGGCAATCCTACCAAAAGCAATCTAAATTTATAGATTCAATGGAATCCCCAACAAAATCCCAACACAATTCTTCACAGCCCTTGAAAGAACAATAATCAACTTCATATGGAAAAACAAAAAAACCCAGGGTAGCCAAAACGATCCTGTACAATAAAGAAACTTCCAGAGGCATCACCATCCCTGACATCAAGCTCTATTACAGAGCTACAGTAATGAAAACAGCTTGGTATTGGCATAAAAACAGAGAGGTTGAGTCAATGGAATCAAATTGAAGACCCGGATATTAATCCACACACCTATGAACACCTGATTTTTGAGAAAGAAGCTAAAATTATACAATGGAAAAAAAGAAAGTATCTTCAACAAATGGTGCTGGCATAACTGGATGTCAACCTGTAGAAGAATGAAAATAGATCCATATCTATCCCCATGCACAAAACTCAAGTCCGAATGTATTAAGGACCTCAATATAAATCCAAGCATACTGAACCTGATAGAAGAGAAAGTGGTATGTAGTCTTCAATGCATGGGCACAGGAGACCACTTTCTAAATATAACCCCAGTATCACAGACACTGAGAGCAACAATAAATAAATGGAGCCTCCTTAAACTGGGAAGCTTCTGTAAAGCAAAGGACACATTCAATAAGACAAAAAGGCAGCCTACTGGATGGGAAAAGATCTTCATCAACCCCACATCAGACAAAGGACTTATCTCCAAAATATATAAAGAACTCAAGAAATTAGACATTAAAATTCTAAATTACCCAGTTAAAAAATGGGGTACAGAACTAAGCAGAGAATTCTCAACAGGAGAATCTCAAAGATTCTTATGATACTTAAGAACAAGATACCAAAAGATACTTAAGGACATGTTCAATATCCTTAGCCATCAGGGAAGTGCAAATCAAAACAATTCTGAGATACCATCTGACACCTGTCAGAATAGCTAAGATCAAAAACACCAATGATAGCTTATGCTGGAGAGGTTGTGGAGTAAGGAGAACACTCATCCATTGCTGGTGGGAATGCAAACTTGCACAACCACTTTGGAATCAGTATGGTGGTTTCTCAGAAAATTGGGAATCAACCTACCTCAGGATCCAGCAATACCACTCTTGGGCATATACCCAAAAGATGCTCAATCTTTTGGGTATACAAAAGACATTTGTTCAACTATGTTCATAGCAGCATTATTTATAATAGCCAGAACCTGGAAACAACCTAGATGCCCCTCAACGAAAGAATGGAGGAAAATGTGGCACATTTACACATTAGAGTACTATTCAGCTGTAAAGAACATCTTGAATTTTGCATGCAAATGGATGGAATTAGAAAACCCTATCCTGAATGAGGTAACCCAGACCCAAAAAGATGAATATGGTATGTACTCACTCGTAAGTGGATACTAGCTATGAACAAAGAATATTGAGCCTATAGTTCATGATCCTAGAGACGCTAAGTGATAATGTGAACCCTAAGAAAAACATATATAGATCCACCTAGAAATTGGAAACAGACAAGATCGCTTGACAAAATTGGGAGCATGGGGGAGGGGGGAAGAATGGAGAGTAAAAGAGGAAGAAGAGGGGAAAAGGGGAGGGGTGAGGAGAACTTGAGGGAATGAGATAGTCAAGAAGGAAGAAGGACAGAGATGAGAGCAAGGAAAGAGATATCTTGATTGAGGGACCAATATAGGGTTAGCAGAAACTTGGCTCTAGAGAAATTCCCAGGAATCCACAAAGGTGATGCCAGCTAAGACCCTAAGCAATAGAGGAGAGGGAAGCCAATCTTGACTTGTCCTATAGTCAGACTGATGTATATCTTAAATATCACCATAGAACCTTCATCTAGCAGCTGATAGAAACAGAGGCAGAGACCAGCATCCAAGCACTGGACTAAGCTTCCAAAGTCCAGCTGAAAAGTGGGAGGAATGAGAATACAAGCAAAGAAATCAAGACCATGATCACCCTCTGGAATAGTCTACCTGAGCTAATGGGAGCTCACAAACCCCAGCCAGACTGGGAAGGAACAAGCATAGGACCAAACTAGTCCCTCTGAGTGTGGTTGACAGTTGCATGGATGGGGCAGACTGAGGGACCACTGGCAGTGGCACCAGAATTTATCCCTACTGCACGTACTGGCTTTTTTGGAAACCTATACTCTTTGGAGGGAGGGATACCTTGTTCAGCCTAGACATAATAGGGAGGGCCTTGGATCTTCCCCAAAGTAAGGGATGGGGGTGGGGTGGGATGGTATGTGGAAGGAATGGGAGGAGGGGAAGGAGTGGGAACTTGGATTGGTATTTTTAAAAAAATCTAATAAATTTTGAAAAATAAAAACAAACAAGCCAGACATTTTCTATATTAAACAAATAGTATAACTTTTGTATAAAAGGTATTTTTGGAAGCCATGTCTGATATCTACTTTTTTCTTCTAGTAAGTTGAATTTAGACCAAACAAGAGGTAACTAGGAACTGCCCACTACCATGGGATCATGCATGCATATTCTGGATAAAGAAAGAGAACTAATATTTCATGAATGTGGATTAGCTACCATCCCATGCACCAGAGCTCTATAGAACTTTTTCCCTCAAACATCCTCTATTACCACACATTCTGACTATCAGCATCACTGCCTCTCAAGTCGAGGTTCAACCCAAAGTCAAAGATCTGGCTAGTGTCAAAGACAGTCTTTAAATCTGTGTCTGTCTGATCTCAAATAGTAAGTGTTTGCCTATCTTAGAAGAAAGCTTATACTTTTTCTATCTTATTTTGTTCCATTTCTGAAGCAGTTATGTGCAATGAGTATTCTATGGATGGAGAAGAAAGTATGGGCCTAAGAAATGAAGAAACTTCCCTGCAGTTCCACACAGCAAGTGGCATGATTCCATTCTGCCTTCTAGATCCTGACTGCTTGCTTGCTTACTTTTGCCTTTCTCAGCTGACTTAAGGACTTCTAGAATGAACGACTGCTTGTTTTCACTATTTGTTTGTTTGCTTGTTTATTTAAAAAATATTGAGACAGGGTTTCTCTTTGTAGCCCTGGCTGTCCTGAAACTCACTCTGTAAACCAGGCTGGC
The DNA here is from genome assembly GCF_018167655.1 of Microtus oregoni. Lineage (NCBI taxonomy): Eukaryota > Metazoa > Chordata > Mammalia > Rodentia > Cricetidae > Microtus > Microtus oregoni. The sequence goes on along the minus strand of NW_024543071.1, from coordinate 35,014,826 downwards.
CTCATACTCAGAGATCCACCTGTCTCTCTCTCTCTCTCTCTCTCTCTCTCTCTCTCTCTCTCTCTCTCTCTCAAGTGCTGGGATTAAAGGCATATTCCACCACTGCCTGGTGCTTGTTTTCATTTGTAATGCATGTGAGTGTTTTGCCTACCTGTATGTCTGTGTATCACATGTATGTCTGGTGCCCACAGAAGCCAGAAAAAGCATTAGAGCCACTGAAACTAGCACGTGGGTGCTAGGTACTGAACCTGATCCTCTGTACTAGCAAATACTCTTAACTGCTAAGACATCTTTCCAGCCCAGAGGATTGATATTTTGATGGAGAGTTAAAAAATAACTATAAAACTAAGCCAACTGGAGGGAGTCCCAAGAGAATAAAGAATTCACCAGGGTTTGGAGTACCCACAGTGCTGGGACTTTCACATCTAAGATGACAGGGGAAATACTAATTAAATTTGGACAGCGCATCTTATCTAGTCCCTGCAGCACCTGCCTTACTGTTTTCACTTATAAAGGATGAATAAAGAGATAAGAACTTGGAGGGTGAACCGCTTGCAACATTACTCGGGTTGTATTACATCCTCTGTAAATGTAAATGTCTGGGGTGTACTCCCAGGGGGTCAATACTTGCCTTCGCCAATAAATACAGAAGACTGAGGAGGAGAAAGAATCATTACAGAGACATCCAACTTTTCCCACACAATTCACAACCACAAGAACATAATGGAAGCTGCAGTTGGCTTCGCTACTTGCTGGAGATTAGCATCCATCCATGAATCTTCTGGAGATTTCTGGGCAAACTTTCTAACTATACTCTCCCTCCCAGAGACACTGAACTTATCTAAGCCCTTATGGTTCCTTGATGACATAAGGCAATAGAAGATGAAGTTTCCCATACGCTGGGAGATCCCAACCAAAGGGATGTTTTGCTCTAGCAATGTCTCTGAATTTATCACCAAGAACAGCCACCACATAAAGCATCTGTAGGCTGCTACCATTAAAGAAGGAAATGCGGGGCCTGTTCCAGTTTGAGGTCTTGGTTCGTCAGTTAGAAGGTATATAGGTTTAAACAATACGGGACCAAGAGGCCCAGGTTCTAGTCTAATCCTTGAGGGCTTCCTCTTCCTAGATGGAGAACTCTTCTTTCAAAGTGAAGAGCACAGAGAAGACGAGCCCTAAAGATTTCTCCATCTCTGCATACTTTGCCGACCAGCTTTGCCTGATCCACCTATTTTTGTCATTGCCCAGCAAGTACCTGCTTCTTGGTCACGGTGCCATCCACAGGGTCCACATACTCGAAGCTGTCCGTCTTGGCGACGCTGTAAATGTGACTCCCCACAGCAAACTGTTGGCCAATGAAGGACTTGTCTGTAACCAGGGCCTCCAGGTCCCTCATGATGTAGTATGTTGCCTTGGGCTCCAGTCCCTCATAGTCAAACCTGTTAGGGGAAGAAAGCAGAACACCGAAATCACAAAACCCAATCAGAGAACCAACAGCTGGGCGGGCTCCTCATGGTCCTGCTTCCAGGAGAGGAAATAGACAAAAGCATGTTTGAGGAGTCTCACTTTCTCCTCGCAGCCTTACAATGCAGACTTCACACGGGGGCCAGGGCAAACTCCAATTATGTTGTCCCTTCCTTACAAGCCCCTCCCCAAACTCCTGTCATGTTGGCAACAAAACCCCAGGCACAGATGATCACACACTATGTGCTCCAACCCCGCCTGCCCTACTTGGCTTGATCTAAACTAACTTAGTCCCTCTTTGCACTTTAGTTCACTTGCTTGGGCCACCATGGCCTCCACTTCAGTCCCTGGTGACCCCTCAGCCACTCCTGCCACTCTGTTCTTGCTACTTGTCCCCTCCATCTTGTACATTCTTAGATCTCTTTGTGTCTGCTATACTCAAAGCTCAGACTCGTCCTTTTCTTCCAATCTTCAGGTCTCCCGAATTCTCGAGTATTCATCCATTTGAGTAGTTTTCCCCCATCCCCCTGCCTGTCACACCTGTGCATTTTCTTTTGCCCTGTCTTACGGATTCCCTCAGGCATGTTTTGTATTTGCATACTTCAAGTCTGCCCTTGCCCTATAGCACAGACCTTAGTTCTCCTAGTCTCTGCTGTTTTTGGAGCACAGGACACGCTCTATAAGTAGTCTGGGACGAGGAAACAGTGCGGGGGTGGGGTATCAAAGAGGAAGAAAGTGAATTGAGCTATTAAAAAAATCCCTGGAACCTTGAAAGAAATGTCATAATTGTTCCATTTAGAAAGTCTTCCTGTCCACAAACATCAAATATAATAGTAGGGCAGGGATGCTGATCAAAGGGGTGGGGGAATGCTAAAAATTATCCCTGCCCTGTTTATTTTGAAGTTTGAAATAAGATGATGCATACCACACAGTTGGCAAAATGCCAGACATCAGAGCTTTTTTTTTTTAAAAAAAAAAAAATCTGTTCATTGGTTTGTTTGTTTTTTCTCCTTAGTCACTAATGTAAAGAGATTGTCTCTCCAAACATCAGATAATCATCTCCAAATTCGACTGGCACACCATGGAGGGGATGGTTATTTACAAAGGGAGCCAGAGAAGGAGCTCTGAGCCCAGGAGGCCTCAGAAGGACTTCACATCTGGGCTTTCAGCAGGCAGAGAATGCTCAGGGCGAGCTGCAAGATGGAAGCCCTGAACAGTTGCTACGACGACTCTATCAACTGGAGAGGCGGAAAGACCGCACCACATCCTGCACATCCTTTTCTTCCTCCTACTTCAGAACCAAGATAACAGGAAAGTCCTTAGAACACTGTCAGTAAATGTATTCAGATGTTAGATTCTTTTTAGAGACAGATACTCTGGGTGAAAGTGGGAGTTGGGGAGGGGAGGAGAAGGGAGGGGAGAGCTATGAGCCAGGCATGGAGGCTCTTGTTTATAATCCCAGCACTCAGGAGGCTCAGGCAATAGAATTAAAACTGAGTTCAAGACCAGCCTCGCTCCATAGTAAGATTCGATAGATAGATAGATAGATAGATAGATAGATAGATAGATAGATAAGACAAAGACAAGCAGAAAGGGGCAGAAAGACAGACAAGACAGGATAACGTAGAAAGCAAAATTCAAGACTTGAGAACATTTACTGAAAAAGACCATGCTGAGTCTAAAGCTGAGATCACGTACAAGTGCCAGATTTAGTGGGTTCATTTTCTCACACAAGCAACTCCTGGAGCCACCCACTCCCCTTCTCCTTTCTCCCCTCTACAGCTAGATGGCCCCTCCAGCCTCCACTGCGAGCACCACCTTTGCAAGGGCTATAACCTCTAAGTGGAGAATTGCTTCTGGGGTTTACCCAGACAAAGAAAATTGAGAGACTTCCCTTAGCTGCAATGCTAGTCTCAGTATCAGTGACACTGAAACTGTGTTATTGTTTCCTCCATGCCAAGAAAGCTGTCTGCTAGAAATCCCTCATTTCCAAAGCCCCTCCCCCAATCGACCATTTGCTGAGATTGCAAGAGTCTGGTCTTCACTGTACCTGCCCCCATACCCTCTTCTCTGTGATTTTTCTGAACAGAAATTTGTAATACAGTTGAATGTCCTGCAACAAATTAAATCTCCATTGCATAGTATTCTCTAATATGGTATTGTTATGAAAAAAGCAGTTAACATTACAAGCTCTTGGCCACAAAACTTGAAGTATATTATAAATACACTCATCATCACACCATTTCTTCACAACACTGGCAGGAACCTAAACAGCCATTCCACAAATTATAAGGCGCACATCTCTGACTCAGAGTAACCGCTCAGCTAGCTAGCGAGAACAAAATATTTTTATCAGGTTGGAATCTTTATAAGATTTTCATGCAACAGAAGAAATTCATGTGCCAATTAATTTTTGGATATAAATTAGGCAAATATATAAATCAAAACCCCCTAGGAATTAGGGTGTGTGTGAGCCATGTTAGAAATATTAATGAGCAAAACAAGATCCCACCTGCCTTGAGAATTTGTTTTATGGCTCAATGTATAATATGCTGGTTTATTTATTTTTCACATTCCCAGTCTTCTTAACTAACCAGGAATCAAGGCTATTATGGCTGTTGTCTCTATTTCCCAGAACATTACAGTCCCTTAGAGTTTAATAAGCACCCTTGCAGCCTTGCTTATTCTCTGATATTTATCTAAGTAGATGCTTCTTAAAAGAAGAAACAGTTGCCATATAAGGGAAAAGCTGTCCCTCCAGCTCTCGAAACTCAGCTAAATACCCAAAGCTGGTAACGACACACAAGCAAAACAGTGTCTTTAACACAGAGTCTGTGGCTCTCAAAAGTCTCCTCTTCCCACACATGGTTACCCATAGTCAATACCTGTTTCTATCCCCCTATCCCCTAAGCCTGGCACGGTAGTAGGTACACGCACTTGGCACACACCTAGGTGCTATAACCTTGGAATGTTCTTTCTTATTTTGACAACAGGAAAGGGACAGACCAACAACCCTGAGTTTCAGCCCACCCGTCTTTCATCTGCCTCCTTCAGAGATAATAGTATTTCCCTTCCCTGTGTCTCTTTTCATCAAGATAAGCCTTGAGCAAAAACCTGGGGCTGCTGAGCCACGTGGGCCATGCAAAGAGTCCCGGTTCAGCTATGTCAGAGCCCTTCCGACCATTAGCATGGAGGTTAGATCCAGGGTGGGAGAAGATTCCAAAAACATCAAATTGTGGGCTTTTGTGTCTGCCCACTCCTTTAAAAAAATCCATATAGAACAAATAAGAAATGTGTCTGCTTTGACTATGGGCTCACAGCTCCCAAGAATCAGAAGGAATTTCTCAAAACTGTGCATTTTGATACTCTCTTGGCATGACTACCTACTTGCTGCCTTCTCGTTTGAAGAAAAGATTGGGAGGAATGTCACCAGGGCAAATAAAGTCTGTCCTTCCAGTGTAGTAGCCCTTGACACTACTCCCAAAGAGCCAACCCCAGCCTTCCAGTTCCTCAGATGTTTCTACAAGATGCTTTCTTCTTCAGTTCTAGCCCGTCAGTTTTAGAAAACATCTCTAAGAGTAGTTCTCAAGACACATGCAGAGACCCTGCCCATTCTCACCTGCAGTAGTAGTGGCGGCCATATTTGGCCCAATGATCCCTAACAATTTCCTCCACACTCTGCTTCCGGGCAGCGATAATGGACAGCCAGACTAAGACAGCCCAGAGGCCATCTTTCTCTCGGAGGTGGTCAGATCCTAAGGCAAAAAGAGAGATTCTGTTGAGGGTTCTCTCCTGGGGAAAAGCAAAGGTGACAAGACCATTTAGCAGCTGGGAGTTGTATTGGAATGGCTGGATATTTTCACCCACTGTGCAGAGTTGGAATGTTATAAAATAACAACAAATGTGTAATAAAATCCTAAAGATTGTTGAAGGAATTGAAGACCCCAAATGACATAATATCATCATATAGTCATGCTTTTCCTCAGTAAATACTTGACAGCTCCTACAACCACCTAAGCATTTTTCTAGATCATGGCAAAAAAGGGGGGGGGCAAGAAAGTCCTTTACTTAAAGTCTGAATTCAACTATATGGAAGCAGGCAAGACAAAAGCAGACAGAAGAATATGATGCATCAAATCAGGACAAATGCTTTGAAGAAATTAGAATAGGTGCTGGCGTCACAGGGCAGGAATAAAGGCTGCAGTCAGCACAAAAGACACCTTCTTCTGTAACCTACAAATAGGGATTTATTTGGGGGAAATGGTCCTTGCAGGTGTAATTGAGTTGGGGATCTTGAAATAAAGTCATCCTGGAACATCCCATTGAATAACACAACGACAGTGTTCTTAAAACCAAAGACATGGAAAAGGAGAAGTGGAGCCACAGGCTACATAGACACCGAGCCTGGAATTACACTGCTGCGAGCTCAGAAGCACACAGAGGCACTTGAAACGGAAGAAGCAAGAAGGGATGCCGCACCACAGTCCTCAGTGGGCGCACAGCTCTGGCAGCACCTTCCTGCTGAACACCTTCGGTGCTCTGGAACTAAAGAGAGCCCATTTATGCCCTTCAAACCACCCAGCTCATGCTGAACCATTATGGCAACCATCCAGACTTATGCAGCTGTGAGGGTCAGGTTCAGTGAGCTGGTCACACCTGAGAATTTCATCAGGAAGATAAAATGGACATGGGCATCTAGAGGAGAAGGCAGTCAAGCCGTAGGACAGCAAACTCAAAGTCCCAGAGGCAGGGATGATTGAAAAGATGAGTCCTGGAGCTATTGATGTAGAAAAGAGAACCACTTCTCACTGTGGCCCTCATACAAATCACTCACACAGCTGGATGGGGAGTTCACTGTGCCACGTGGCCCCAGGGGTTTGTGTTGCAGAAGCACTGAACATCTGTCTCTTGGCCAGCTGCAAGCGTTCTCTGAAGTAGACAAAGCTCTGGCTCTAAAAGAATGTGTTGCAGTGTGAGAAAAGCTTTGGAACAAGGAGCCCAGCAAACCTCTGCTGCTTGCCGGGTGTGAAATGCCATTTGGAAGTTACTAGACCCTGTCAGGTGGTGGTGGTGCACACCTATAACCTCAGCACTCAGAAGGCAAAGGCAAGTGAATCTCTGGTCTGTAGAGTGAGTTCCAGGATGGCCAGGGCTACACAGAGAAACCCTGTCTCAAAAAAACCAAACCAAAACAACAAAAATAAAAAAATATAAAAAACAATAAAACCATAAAAACAAAATAATAAAAAATTAAAGTTAAATTTTTTAAAAGATAAAAAACAGTAAAATAAAATAACCCTTTCAAGCCTCAATTTCTCATCTGTAATATGAGATCCGTAATACTATCACCAATCCTGTGATCCTGTAACAATTTAATAAAGTTCAAAGGGCAGGCACTATGATGGTGGTGCTTGTCTGTATTCCCAGATACTCAATAAGGTGAGGCAGTGTTGGAAGTTCGAAGCCAGCCCAGGTAACATAGTAAGGCCATGTCTTTTAAAAGGCAGCAAAGGGAGGCACATTCTAGAGACTAGTTTTGCATGTTCAGATCCTGTCTTAGCCACCTACTTCTGCTTGCTATACTTGTTTGTACTACAAGAATAGTAACAGCCCCTACCTATGGCGTCTCCTGGGATTCATCAACTAAATAGCCATAAGCGTTTAGAAGGGACTAAGGTGTCACAGAGGCTTGTGACTTAGGGTCACTCTCATAAGTTGCCAACAACGCTGATGCCGCAAAACTTGTTTTAAAACAAATCATTCTGTTACTGACAAGAGCCTCTTTCTTCTTCTTCTGACTCTAGCAATGGCAACATCTTAGGAAATGAGACTGGGACCAGAAGTGGACCATTTCCTACTGCAATCAGGCGGCCAGAATGGACACGCTCACACTTGCTTTTAAGGCGATGAAATAGACACAGAAAATCAGCAAAGCAGATTCATGTCTCGGAGCTCTTAAAACCTTGTAAATGGACAAACTTTTTTGAGCTACGTCAAACATCTGTGAAGACTGAAGCTGAAACTTCAGACTGTTTACCATTGTTGTTCGACCTACAATACTGAACGTTAAATATTTTCTCTAGGGGAGAAAAACATGTTAGCCAGAGAGGGCAGCAAAGTCACTTAAATCAATAGGAAAAAGAAATGCGTCTTTAGTTCTTAGCACACGCTGATCGATGGTCTGCCAATGACACTGTTGGATGTCCCTCTGTGGCTGGCTCCAGGTTAAGAAGACCCTGGGCATTAATCATCACACCGTAAAGAGACCTGTCCCAGCCAGTGAGCTCTTCATGCTGCTACAAGAAATGGAAGAAATTTGGAAGACTCAGGCATAGCAATATGGCCCGCTGCCAAAATAACAAGCCTAGGAAACCCTGCCCAGTACAATCATCTCAACCCCTCTTGTCCTTTTATAGCTGAAAAAAAAAGTCACTTTTACTTACTGGCTGGAGAAAAATATGCCTTTGTCTAAAACAAGGGCTTTGCATACCTTGGATCTCCAGCTGGATCACATTACCAGAGAGAGAACCATTAGATGCTGTTAAGTCCTTAAGAAAGATGTCAGAATTTAGTGGCATGGAGACACAGAGTTCTTTGAGATGGATAAAAATCCACCCTGGTCATCTACAGATAACGTGTAGTAAATTGTGAACTGGCCTGGACATCTTTGCCAACAGGGGTAGCATTTGCCAAGAATCTTAAGGGGCGATGATCAAGTGCAGTTAGCTGTGCTCTCTAGTCCACTGAGGAAGTAAGGGAGACAAGAAAGGATGCTGCAGTTGCTTAGATGTCGCCATTGGTGAGGTGCAGTCCTTTAACGCATCCTTAAGGCCATGAACTCCAATGTCCTAGCAGTGCCAGGTAAATTATGTAAGGAATGTGAACACACAGAGAAGCAAGTGGTTTTCTAAAAGCCTACTATCAACAGGGGGAAATGTACACACACACACACACACACACACACACACACACACACACATGCACACACTAGATGACAGACAGACAGATAGATGATAGATACATAGAAAGAGATAGATAGAGCTATATGACATAAATAATTAAACTGAATACTATAACATGTTTTCAATAAGAGGGGAACCCTAAGAGTCAGTCGTGGGAAAGGCACAAGTAACCCCTTTTATTTTTTTTTTTTTTTTTTGAGGCCCGTGCATTATAAGCCACATCCCAAACTAGCAACTGTCAAGAGGAACATAACAATGGCCAGCGAACATCTGGACACACGTCCAGTCTCACTGTGGTCAGAGTGGTACAGCATTTGGAGGCTACCACACCAGCCAGGGCTGACTTAAAAGGGAACTTTTCCAGCAAGGGTAAAGCACCGATGTGGATGAGGGCAGTTTTGGTCCAGCAGTTAGATGGCAATGATCAAAAGCCTTTACATGCTGAGGACCTTTGGACTCTGCTGCTCTCTTTCTTAGCCTTGACTCTTACAGATCTTCACTCAGAAATAACTTACAGGGAAAACTTGGAAAAATAACTAATCGTTGTTGAACAACAGAGTAATTTTGAAAAAGCCGAAGGGAAATCTCTTGTATAGACAAAAATATTAAACAAGAATCTTCAGTAACATAGAATGATGTTCATGCAATTTTAACAAATGGAAACAGTTTAACAAAGGTAATATCAAGGGGATTCTTGTGGGAAATGCATGAAAACATATGGGCAGATAACTGAACCACTAACAATGGTTATATAAGTCTGAAATGTCAGAGCTCTGGTTGTTTTTCTTCTCTGCCTCTTGTTTTATTTCTGCAATAAACATGTACATTTTACTTTCAAAAGAAAACTTCAACTTTTAAATTTGTCAGTGGTACATAGATATCTAGATGTGAAACACGTGTGTTCCAGAATGTTGCATGATTAGATTCAGCCAGTATGCAGATTTTGGAGGTGGACTTTTTTCACTCTGTAATATGCTTGTTCATGTCCTTCCTGCCTTTTCGTGGTTTGGGCTGGGGGGGGCTCCCCTTTGGGGTACTGAGTAAAACCAATATAATTTTTGAAACTTGGTTCCTCTAGTTTCTGACTGTCCATACAGCCAAAGTCTGCCATTCAGTTGGGATGAAGCAAGGAGAATTTATCCCCAATTTCAAATATCTAGAAGTACGACTCAGCTTTGCTTCCTCAATCCAAGCCAGCCTATCCCAAGGCCACCTCACCATGATCTGCCCAGCCTGTACTACAGCCATCAAGCCAGAACCCACATGCCTGAATGGGCCGCAGTTCTTCACTGCCAAACTTCAGCAAAGGCAGCACAAAAAGGATCTATTTTCTTGTCAGAAATATCACTGATCCCTCTCCACTAAAATCAGACCTGGAACATTTGCAAGCTTTAAAACCACATTCCTTGGGCTTGTGTGATGTCTCGGTGGGTTTAAGTATCTACCACACGAGCCTAATGACCTAAACATGATCCCTAGAACCCACAGAGGAAGGGGAGAATCAATGCCCAAAAGTTGTTCTTTGACATCCACATAATGCCTGTCACATCATACATGCACACACACACCACCACCACCACCATCACCACTACCACCACCACCATCATCATCAGTTCCTTAGGATCAGCAGTTACCAATGCATGTATTGTTCTCCTCAGAGGAGATAATAGATAGAAAAAAAAAGAAAGATGGCAATAAAGGAAAAGTAGAAGGAATTTCTTTAAGTGAGCAAATCAATAAAAAAAATCACACACACATGCACACACACACTGCTACGAGGTCAAATCAACACAGCTAAACCTCATGAAAACTAAATCTGTCAGTTGGGAAATCCATGACATTCTGCATGTGGTACAGCTAGGAGATCCAGGGCATCCTGTACTCACACTTGGCACAGCAAGGAGATCCAGGGCATCATTACTCACACTGGCATAGCAAGGGGCATCCAGCACTCAAACCATTCACAGCTAGGAAGTCCAATGGCGCCCAATGTGAGGCATGAACCCATGATCCTGAGATTAAGAGGCTCATGTTCTATCACTGTTTACATAATGGCGCCCACCTGAGGCAACTACATCCACATAAAATCTGAGAGAGCTTGGGAAGGAATTCTAGACACAAAAGAACAGAGTCAAACATGGCTTCTTGGTAGCATCATTTTCTCGGGTAGGCTCTGTTTGCTAGAGGCTGTTTCTTGCTGCTTGTTGGGGGAAGTATTTTTACTTTAAGTTTAAGAAAAGGCTTCCTGACTCAGCATTAGCACCAAAGACTTAAAGGCTTCTTTAAGAGACAGCTTCCTTGTTCATGCTGGGAGCAATAACTCCAGATCTTTCGGGTTTCCCACATTTAGATGGGGTCTGTGAGCAGCCTGTTACGAATTGCTTAATGGCAACATGAACCCACTGGGTCCCTGGAGCTGGGGCAGTGAGCATAACTTGCAGAGGAGGTGAACATGCCTCTGCCATGTTGGACTGGGGGAAGCCAACAGGTAGGGTCACAGAGTTGGTCCTAGCCACGCCTGTTTAGCATTAAAAAAAAGGGGGGGCGTTCCTAGTCAGAAAATAATTACAGATATGCAATAAAGACAAATTCAGATGAAAAAGACCTCTAAATGGGTCACAGTGTTGGATAAATGTACATGGGCTATGAGAGAGAAGAAAGAGTACAGAAAGTCATACATTAAAGGAGTAAAGATAATTACATCTTAAAAAAATAATAAAGTAAAAAAAAATAAGCCCCATAAAGATGTAAAATACACAGAGTCTGGATTATGTATTTGACTTTAGAGAGACATTTTGATTCTGGGGGATGCTAAGCTAAACCAACATAAAAGTATCTTGATTTCAAAATTTGGGTCCAAGGTATATGTTACTTTGGAAAGAAGGTTCTGCTTTTGTTTTTACAGAGGATGGGAACCTGTGGATTCCTTCCAGGTTAATGTGGTTTGATGGAACAACACCCCCTCCAAAAGGTCATCATGAACACTAAAAATACTTTCCCCAACAAGCAGCAAGAAGCAGTTTGGAGTAAACTACACCCATATTCCCAAAATGATTGTTTATAAATGTTTGCTTTCATTTAAAGGGGGGTATGATATACAAATAAATACTTTGTATTGGTATAGATTTTAGTCTATTGATACAAATTAAAGGTCGATTTGTTACATTGTGTATGTATATTTCTGCTCTTGTTTTTGTGCAGCTCATTTAAAAATGTAATGTATAATTAAAGATTATGGATTAATAGATAGTCATCTTTAATAGTCAAACTTGTAGTCATGTTAATTAGATGTAGGACAGGTATTCTTTAGATCTTTCAAAGACCCAAAGAATAAGGCATTGAAAATATTTTAAGAACTTAGACTTTTCTTGACAGTGAGGCAGCACCAATTACTTCAGAGAGGGCATTGATGGGCATTGAAGAAACTCATGGAATTTGTCTTCAGTGTGACAAGGCTAGCCATTTGGGCAAGAAACTGCTCTTGCCTAGACTGCTTGATGGTATGCTGTATGAACTGGACATGCAGGCCCACAGAAAAATGACTGCTGAACTTTCCAAAAGATGGAATGGTCCTTCAGGATTCCTGCTTCACAGAAGAAACTGCCAGACACTCCGCAAGACATAGAAGAAAGTGACTGACAAACTTCCAATATAGGTGAAACAGTTTTTCAAATTTTCTGCTTCATGGAAAAATCTGCCAGATACTATGGGCGTGTAGGCTAAAGATGGATGCCCCAACATTACAGAAGAACTCTGGGTGACTGTCCGGGCAATGAGATGTCTCTGTCAATTCTAGAGTTTTGGAAGTTACTTACAACGTACTTCCTGTTTACTTAGGTAATATTATATCCCTCTGGGGTCTTTGAAGAGTTGAAGACATACAGTTACAGTTTTCCTTAGCTATGATAAAGGAAAACTTAGATATAAAACTTTCGACTCACAAAGATAGGCTAGATGATAGAGTATTTTCCTTAATTTGTCAAATGTAAATGGACTAAATATTGTAACTATGATTCTTGCTTGATAAGTTTTGTATATGTAATTTTACTATGTTAAAGTTAAAACCTTCCTTTTTATTTAGACATAAAAGTGGAGAAGATATGGGATGTCCTTCTGTATATGTGTTGCTCTTATTACTTAATGAATAAAGTTGATTTGAGCTATTGCAGGGCAGAATATAGCCAGGCTGGAAGAGATATATAGAGAGAATAGGTGGAGTCAAGGAGATGCCATGTAGCTGCCGGAGGAGGAAGGCACCAGAACAGAACCTTACCCAGTAAGCCACAGCCTTGTGGCAATTCATAGATTACTAGAATTTGGTTTACTTAAGATGTAAGAGTTATTTAATAATAAATATAAGCTAATAGGTCAAATAGTGTTGTAATTAATATAGTTTCTGTGTGATTATTCGGGTCTAGGTGGCTGGGAAATGAAAGAGCAGTCCCCCCCTACAATCCAGGGCATCCTGCACCCACGCCTGGCACAGCTAGGAGATCCAGGGCATCCTGCACTCACATCTAACATAGCAGGGCTGTCAAGACTGTAACTGAACTCTAGCCCCAAGCCAGCAGTTCTCAAGCCTGGATGTCAAATTAACATCACCGGAGAACTTTATAAAAACATCCATGTTCAGAACCCCATAGGGCAGGTCACATCAGATATTGGGAATCCTTTCAAATAGCTCCCTGGGTGAGGGGCACAGGCGGCCAGGGCTGGGAGAGGCTCCTTGGGAAGGAAGTGCAGTCTCATGCTGGCCTAGGCGTCCCTGTCTGCCTCCTTGTGCTCTAAGTTGGGACGAAGATAATAGCTACTGATTTCCAGCTCAAGAGACACCACTGCCCTTGCCATGCAGGTGATCCCCACTCCAGTCTTACGGTTTCTTTCTGTCCTTTGTATGGGGAAAAGTGAGAACTTGGCCAGATGTGGAGTGACCAATTCATTCCAGGACTTTCCCAGGTTGGGCGTGAGAAGTCCCATCTCCTAAGAAGCTTCGATGTCCCCAGCAAAGCAGAGCAGTGGCCATCCGATAGAATGGACCACTTGTCCAAAGAGGTGCTGGGTAAGTAAGGAAACGTGCACATTTAGCATGTGCCTCTGCATAGTCCATTCCCTGGAACCTGAAGTGACACATGGCATATACACCCACACTATATATGTAAACATCACGCTGGCTATGAAAGCAGAAATCCTAGCAGAGTAAATTATTCCCCTCTATGATAACAGTGAGGCACCAGGCCCCATGCTCAGCTAGTTTATACATTTCTTTTCTAAGGTTCACAATTTGACGACCCTTTCTTACAGACAAGGGAACAGAGTCAAGACGTCATCCATATGAGGTCGCACAGTTATTAAGTACCAGAAAGAAGATTTGAATCTGCACAGCTTGACTCTGAAAACCTATGGACTTCCTGACTACTGGCACCCTACGGTGATGACAGCAGTCCCAGAAGAAAGTAGGGGAAGTGACCATGTGGCAAGAGCTGAGACCATCCATCTAAGGATCTGGGGAATGGACTTGTGACTCTCTCTTTTCATGCTCCACATCTCAGGAGCTCCTAACTGCTCACTTCTAATTCTCATTCAACTGCAAAGTTCTCTCCATCTACAGGTCATCTGCCCAAGACAGGGATTTATTTTCTTTACACAGCAGGACCATGAAGTAAAACCAGGGATCAATATTTTTCCGAATAGACTCCAAAATGTGCTAAAGAATCAGGGCACAAGTTGTTTCGTCCATTTCTTGAACCAATTACATTCAACCCTCTCACATCCGGCAGAAAGGAAGGCTCACTGAAAAAGAGTCTCCTTTCTGTTCTAGAAAATACACTTTCTGAAATGCACAGATGCTCATCAGTAGGAGAGGAAAGGTAACCTGCTCGGAATAGGCTCAGAGTCTGCTGGGAGGTCGGAAAGGGCATGTGGCAGCAACCACTGCCTTCATGGCCTCTGCACTGTAGGCTTCATGCATCTTATATGTCAGAGTTGTAATAGATGAAGCACGTGAAAAATCCATTGCTATAATGAGGCCCAACATGACCAGGCTCACCGTCCTTTCAGCACTGCTTTGCAAACTCTCCGGGGGAAGGGCTTGCATCTAAACCTCCTCTTCACTGTATTCCTGCCCTGGCTCCCAAAAGATATGAAGGACAGCATGAGTCTCTGACTCCCTCCTAAAAGGGAGGCTAGCCAGAGCAAACCAACCTACTACACTGAGGGAAACTCCACAGGTCATCTGCCTGAGCGGATCCATCTCACAGGTGAGAAGGCAGAGGAGCAGAGAAGTAGAGCTGTCCATCCGAGCCAACAGAACTGCAGAGCAGGGGTGTCAAGACCAGAGCTAGCTCTGCCAGGTCCTGGTGCCAGGCCATTTACAGGACACCATCCTACAAGTTAAGTGGAATTGATTTCATCCCCATACAAAAGAGTCACAAGGACCTTGGGGAAAGGGCAGCAGCAGGTGTTGGAGAACCAGCAAGAGTGAGTTTGAATCCTTGCTTGGTCAAGGTGCCTTTAGCCAGTGACTTGAGCCTCCCTAAACCACAGTGACTTCATCTATAAAACAGGAGCTATTTATGATCCCTTCTTCATTTCAGGGTGGAGAATAAAGCATGGGACGTGGTGGGGGAGAGTGCTAGGCATTGTGTCTATTGCTTAAGAGGCTTCTATGAGTAACCTATATTAGCATTATTTTATTTACTCATTCAATCAACTCTCCAGAACAGAGAATGGAGCGTGCTAGCAGTTTCATGGCCAGCAGTAGATGTATTCCTCTCACAGGAACAGAGATCTGTGAACTTATATAGCCCACATTATTCCTGCGTTAACAAGGCTCATCGGAACAACGAAACTCCCTAAGAATTGCTCCCAACAAGTCATATACTAAACCAGGAATCTCCCCAGTGGCTTTCAGGCTCAAGACCTTACACTCAGTTATTGCACTCCCTCCTCAGTAAGGTCTCTTAGTGACAAGTAATCTCCCAAAAATCCATTAGGGAGGCTCAAAGCACAATTTTAGGGATTGCATCTAAATCCCAAAGGGCAAGAAACCTTTTTAAAAAGCCCTTTAATAGACACTGTGCAAAGCAATGCTCCTTCTATTTGGAAGTCTTAAGCCTGTGGCCCACTGGCCATGCTCTCCTAGGCTCTGGGTCCCAGAAAGCCCTGGAAAATGTGGAGGTAGCTCAAAGGCACCAATCCCATGGCTCCATTTACACAGCAACTCTTGCCATTTTTCCTCAGCAGCACGCAGGATTCACTAAGCAGTCAATGGAACACGTCCCATGAAAACCCCATGGAAGGGGATCATGTGATGGAGACATTCCTCACACTCCAATGGAAGTTTGGTCCCCAACACAGCGGGTGATGGCTTGCAGAGAATCCAGAGTTTCAGCTTTCTAACTTCACCAGGAGGCTCTTGGGGATGTCAATCACAGGGCCTCTACACTCTGCCTACCCTAGATTGAATGGCACACAGCCCATTCCTAACAGGCCTGCAGAGAAACCATTCTCCCAGCCCTGATAATGCTGTCATCGCAACCAGTCACCCCTTCTGCCATCTAGCCAAGTTTAGAAGCACTGGCCACAGAGGAAAAAAAAAAGTCACTCTACTTGATCATCTGAAACTTGGAGATACAGTGGCCTGTTTCTTTCTCCTGCTGACGGGGCAGAATTGAAACCAGACAAATGTGAAGTTAAGACCCCGTGAATGGAAGCAGACATAAGCTTTCCTTCATGGGACTTGGAGAAACATAAAATAGTTGGACGAATGTGGAAGACCTAAGCCTTCTCAATATCTGTCCCTCAGCGCTCTTGTGAACCCGGTCTTGAGGTAGGATGTATGTAGCTCATAGGCCTGAAGTACAAAGGCTGGAGCCAGGCCCTGTCAAGCTGGTCACATCCAAGTGAGCGTCAGCACCCACATGGGAAAGGGACAAGTTGGTGGCACAAACCGCCAGTACTTTACAATCTGACCATTAGTTTGGGTTTTGGAAGGGGAGATCTTTCTCGAAGGGTTTTATTAGCTATGAATTTGTGCTGGTAATGATAAGACAACCAAAAGAAATCAAAACTTAGTTTTATAATTTTATGTAATTTTCTTGTTATCATTCTTTACTACAACCTCTTGCAACTGGGCTATCTTTGTATGGTTTGTGTGTACATTTAAATTGTTCCTGTAAATCCTCCAAAATGTTAAGATATCCATATTTCCAGACCTTAAGAATGATAAAAATACAATTATGGATGAGAGAAAGAAATGGCAAAGTTGAAATTGCCTCTCCTTGCCTTCCCTCTTTCCCTCCATCTTTTGGCTCTTCCGTGGGTCCTGGAAGCATTTTCTCGAGACTACTTTATATCAAAGAATGAGGTCTGAAGAAGACAGACATGGCCCCTATCCTCAGCTATTTACAGTGCCCACACGACAAACAGAGAAATCCAGCAGACCTAAGAAAATCAGAAAGGTGCTGAAGACTCTCTGTGGCAAGGTAAACAACAAGCCTCTTTCTGTTATGCTAAAATCCAAGACATGAAAATTACTGATTCAAGAACATGGCGCTGTACTCAGGAATACACAGGGCAAAAATCTGGTGAGACAATTTGATTGGGGTATTATTGTAAGGAGTTCTGTATGTAATTCCAAATTTCCATAAAGAACTGGATGTATAAATAACTTAGGAATGCCTTGACTCACTTAAACAAACAAACAAGACTATTATTCTAGAAAATTCAACGTAGCATTCTTGCTTAGAAATGATCAACATTGCAGAACTGCAGGTTTTCTTTGGCAGGTATGAGGGCCTTTGTTGCTATGCAATTAAAGCTGGAGGTCAAGCCTGAAGTTCTTCCACATAGACGGCAATTCTTCAGCATTGCCTGTGCCATGGCAAACTCAGAAACTCTGGGTTAGGACAACCCAGATGCTCTGAAAACAACATGGCCTCTTAGAAAACCAATGCTAATGATGAAAAAACAGAGGAACACTCAACAGTGAAAAAACAAAAAGTCCCAAGTTTTGGCTTATTTAAAAAAAAATCCTTATTTTAGTATATTAGTACATTCTCTTTGTGTTTGGAATAAGTCCAGATTCCTTTAAAATTGGAAGAAGAAGCCCAAACGCCACTTAGATGAATAATCCTCTGTTTGACTGAGTATGTGCAAAATGTCCCACCCCCAGTGAAACAGCTTTCTAGATCCTTCCTGGGGCATGGTGGACACCTGGTCCTAACACTTGGTGATGACTTGGTCTCTATTATCCAGTTTCTTTGATATAGCAATGAATGTGGTGCCTACTGTCTGGAGCCTGGATCTTCTCACACAAGAGAAGCCTGAACACAGATCAGTCTACCAGCCTGCTACTTTGGCACACCCTGTGAACCAGAGACGTCAGCAGGGACATTTCTATTCAGGATATATCTTGCTCCTTGTGGATCTAACCCCTGGGCAATGTCTTGGCATCCTTGAGCTGAGGTCAAGTCTTATTTCCAAGCTTTCTTGGCACTGCATTGGACATTCTTGGTTGGTACTCACTTCCATGCCCCAGGGAATCTGGCAAAGGCCGCTACTTTAGAAAGCTGAAGTACACTTTAGAAGCTTCTCTGACTCTATCATCTCTCCATTGCTCTTCATATGCTTAGCTGTTGATTCTGAAAGCCATGTTTTAACATAGAGAGATAGCTCTTAGGATGAACCAATATCTATAAGTTGGAAATAAGGGACATAGAAGCCACATGGTTGGCTTCAGTGTCAAACAAGAGCCCTGGATGTGAGTCACAAGCCTTCTGTGTCTGTGTCCTTGTACTGACTGCTTAATTGAACTCACTGTGGAAACTCAGACGCACTCTCCTGGTCCTGATGCAAAGCAAAAACACCGATATCTCATCCTTATTCCTTGGATGTGCACCAGAACTACTTAAACGTTCTTCTTTAAAAAGCAAAGACCCATGGCACAATTTTGAATCACTCTCAGGAATTTGAGGTTGGTATAGGACAGAAACATATATATATATATAAAACCAAGCTTCCCTGTGATTCTGATACAGCCAGCTCAGAGCCTTCCAAAAACCTGGTATTAAGGAAGCCTGATACAGAAGCTGAAGGAAGCCATTTCTCTTTTTTAGATTCAGCGCCATGCTCCTGCAGGCACTGCATACTTTCAGCTCCTTCAGAGGCAGAAGAAGTCATTATTTTCACGGGAAGATTGACAAGCACGGTCTACACCGAAGAGACAGAGAACTGTTTTAGTTCTGTTGGATTTAACAAAAATGCAGACTTCTTCCAGGCTCTGGCACCCTGGGAAAGCCATTTCACTCTTCCTTGGGCTCAGAGACTCCATCTATCAAAGTAGGCTAACATTCTAACCCGGAAAAATGGCAGAGGATGCAACAATTTTAAAGCCCTTGACATGAGAAAAAAAAATCTCTTGTGTTCTTTGAAAGGAAAATGACAGACAACTCCCAAAGTGTAAGTTTTTTAAATCCCTATCCAGTCCATCCTTTGTGTTGCAGTCAGCATCACTAGCCCAAAGCAAAACTTGCTGAAAGCACCTGCAGGCTCACTTCCCACATGTGGGGGTGTGGCGTTCTCACTGCCCAGCTAGCTGAGAGTCTAAGCTGTGTCTCCTTGGGGCTCAATGTCTAAGGCAATAGGCATCAGAAACGCCCTTCTCATGATATTTCCAGTTCTATCTTTTGATACTCTCTCCTCTACCTGTCCCTGTGTTCAGAGGTAGCAAATGCCAGCCCTTAGGCAAACTCTGAACTCTTGCTTTTTAACTCTCATGTTTCTGAGACTATATTTGTAGTTAATTTTGGAAAATAATCACTACCTTTTCAAACATTTATCCTTCATGGTCTCTTTTTCTTATGCAACTCCAGATACACTGTTAGACCCCCTATGACCAAAGATGTTGACTTGAAGATTTCATGTGCACTCATCTAATTTGGTTTATTCTTTTCTTTTTGTGCTTAAGTTTAGATGATCCCTGTTGACACGTGTCTTAGGTTTCTGTTACTTTGATAGAGACCATGAGAAAAAGCAGCTGGGGAGAAAAGTTTATTTCCTTTTACAGCTTATAGTCCACCATGAGTGAAGTCAAGGCGGGGGCTCAAGGCAGGAAGCCGGGGGCAGGAACTGCAGTAGATGCCCTGGAGGAATGCTGGTAAGGGTGCTCACTAGCTTGCTCCCCATGGCTTGCCTAGCCCACTTTCTTAACAAGCCAGGACTACGTTCCCAGGAATGACACCACCTCTTGTTGGCTAGACCCTCTTATGTCAGTCATTCAATCAAGAAAATGCCCAGATATATGCCTTCAAGCAATCTGATGGAGATATTTTGGTGGTGGGGGGGGGCAGGAGGTTACTTCATAACAGTCAGGAAAGGTAACTTTGTGGCGAGAGTAGAGAAAGCCATGTTGATGATTAATTTACCAAAACAGGGAAGGAGGGGCATGGGAGCACTTGCCAAACACTCAGGAGGCAAAGGCAGGAAGATAAAAAGTTCAAATTTGAGGCCAGCCTGATTTATATAGTGAATTCTAGACTAGCTTCAGATACACAGAAAGACCTTGTCTGAAAACAAACAAACAAACAAAACAACACAATGAAGCTCCCCTGTAATCTACTCTGGGGGCCAAGATCTCATGTTCAAAGCTAGTTTGTGTAGTAAGGCCCTAACTCCAAATTTAAAAGGTTTAGTTTAGAAGTGATAGACCACTTGTCTAGCAAATGAAAAGAGCAAAAATCGGTCTTCACTACTACAAAGTACAATTATTATCAAATAATGATAAAAAGACTGACCGTGGCTGGGCAGTGGCGGTGTACGCCTTTAATTCCAGCACTCAAGAGGCAAAGGCAGGCGGATCTTTGTGAGTTTGAGGCCAGTCTGATCTACAGAGTTACCCAAAGAAACAGTCTCAAAAAAAAAAAAAAAAAAAGGCAGAGAGAGAGAGAGACTGGACTGACCATGAGTTAATAATACTGGAAATTGGGAGGTATGATTAATATAATATTCGGCTACACTTACTTTTAAATTCTCATAACAGAACTTCTTTTTTTTAAAAAAGGAACTTTTTTTTTTAGTGATATCCAAAGTGATGTGTCCATATACTCATCCTAATGGGTTTCTCTGAGTTTTGTTTGTTTCTTTGGTCTCTAAGTAATTCTTCCCCAGCCTTTGATGCACAGAAAGATTTACAAATCTCCAATGGGTTTGCAGAACTGCAGCTAACACATAGCCCCACCCAGCCTACCAGTGCCAAAGCTCTCTTCTCCACACAGAGAGCATCGTCCAGAGTCCATCAGGTTCGAGAAGAATCTCCATCCAGCAGGGGTCTCATACACAGGGACCTTCATTGATTTAGCCACTCTGAAAAAAACGCAATTTGAGGCAACCATCAATTCACATGCCTGGTTTCCTTTATTTTCTCAGCTCCGTAGGAAGTCTTATGATCTATTTGTTCCATAAGTACACGTCAGAACAATTTGAGTAGTTGTTGACAGTGTTGACGCTGGAAGGTACAAAATGAGCAGCGTCCTTCAGTGTTCTCAACTCTGCTTTCTCTATAATACAATATATACTGAATAAACCGATGAATGATTCTAATATCAGTGCTCCAATAAATTCTCTTTGTCATTTTGCTAAGAGTCTACTTAAGATACGAGAATCTAAATTAAGATGGCATTTGACCACAAACACTTAGGAATATTGTTGACAATAACTACTCTATGAATCTGCCTAAACCCTATGAAACAGGAATTCACCTCTAGAAATGATATGTAGTGGACACTATGTATTTACTGCTCCTGGTGAATTCAGCCTATAACACACACACACACACACACACACACACACACACGATATTTTATGACTGGAATCTTCATTCATTCTAAGAATGCTGGTGGCTTCCAGCTCACAGATACGGCTCTCTTTCACTCAGGCTGGAGAGACGGCTCAGTGGTTAAGAGCACTGGCTGTTCTTCCAGAGGTCCTGTGTTCATTCCCAGCAACCACATAGTAGCTTACAGCCTTCTATAATGGGACCTGATGACCTCTTCTGGAATGTAAGCATGCGTGCAGACAGAGCACTCATACCTTCAATAAATAAATAAATAAATAAACAAGCAAATAAACAAACAAATCTTTTAAAATCGATGTCCCAAAGTCAGAGAGTCGCTGCTATGTCAACCCAGTTAGCGACTGATCCATGTGGAATCGTCAAAGGCCTGCCATTCCTCCTCATTTCAGTACAACTCTGAAGCTATTTCAGTTCCAGGGCTCCTCATGTGCTGGCTGAGGCCTTTTATGAGTTTTCAGTAGTCAGGTGTCTGTCTGATTGTCTTCACTGTCCCTTTCCTAGAACTTGATTATGGCATATTTCCTAATTGCCCACATGTTAAAGCCTGGTCCTCAGCTTAGCACTATTAAAGATTATGAAAACCTTTAGTAACACTCAGTGGGGGGTTTAGGGAATTGGGGACACGCCCTCCCTCAAAAGGACTGCACGATGTTGGTCTGACCTTCTTTCTTTTTCTGACTTCTCATGAGGGGATCAGTTTCCTGAAACATGGGCTCCCATTAATGTAGCTGCATCAGTGTCACCGTAGGGCCAAAGGCAACATGGTCCAGTGGCTATGGAATAAACCTCTAAACCAGAACAAACATCTCTTCTTTCTATGTTGACTGCCACAGGCATTTTGTTACAGTCACAGAAACCTGACTGACAGAGTGCTGATCAGGGAGGCAAATTTGATCTTTAAAGCAGAAAGGAATAAACTCCCTAAAGGCAAATTTCTTTTAGAGCCATTTCCTGGAGAGCCTAGGGTGTGATATTACTCAACAGAGTGTAGCATGAAATTGGACAAGACTGATCAATAACCATTTACAATAACTGAAACAATATAAATTCTGGGAGAATAGACAAATAACTTATGATATCAAGAAGGTTAATCTTAGTTGTTTATTTGATTAAGTTAAGAGACACCTAGAAGATTAATGAAGCATGTCTTTGGGTACTTGTGGGGGTGTTTCTAAAGATGATGATGTCATAAGGGTTGTGACCTAACGGTTCAAAGCACTGACAGATTCACAGTTTGAGTAGACTGCTCAGAGCAGGCAGAACTACGCAATATGAATCCTAGATGAAATCATAGGTCACTTGGGCCACGCCCTTGGGGACCATATCATTACTTTGTGTCCTGGCCACCATAAGGTGTGTAACCACTGCCATATATTCCTGCAACCATGATATTCTTCCTCACCTCAGGCCTAAAACAATAGCTCTAGTTAACTTGAACCAAAACTTGAAACTATGACCTAAAATAAATATTTCCTCATTTCCAATTACCTTCTCTGGTATTTCATCATGATAATGAAAAACTTACTAACAAGGATGCATAGACGTCATTAAACAAATGATTTTGTGAGGCACCACCCTGAATGAGTGGAGGACACAAAGGAATGTGTGTGGTGTTGTAATACTTAGATGCTTAGACGGTCATTCATCTCAAAGGTTTTAGCTTATCTCCTTTTTGACATCTTAAGAAAAATATACAATTGCACTTATACCCTGGGAAGAACAATGGAAGAGCCTTTCCACAAACTTTAGAACAAAGGAGAGTGTTCCGAGCTGCTAATTTCATCGTCAAGAGCTGAAGGAAGAATAAATCACACCGAAGCCCAGTGGAGCAGATAGGAAAACATGGGTCATGGTTAACCGAACAAACGTAAACTCACGAGAGTGGTAAACTCACAGGGAAAAGGTGCCGATGAGAGAGAGCGGGGAGCGGGTGGGAGGACACATAATCTTTGTCCGAAATACTCTTGTGAGTTCAAAGCCAATTTAGCAGAACTGAAGGGAGGGGAAAGGATTTCCCCAGGTCCCACCCTCACCAATTAATCACTGTCCGGAGGGCACCAGGCTCTGACTGCCGGCTGGATTGTAAAGAACCAGATACTTTTATAACCATGAGCCGCAGTTGCAGCTATGCGAGCTGAGATAAGATGGGTAATTAAATTCCAGGACCCTGTGTGTATAAACTGATTGTGCCCTGGGGTTGGAAAGGAATTCCCGCTCCTACCCTGAACTTGGGAGTCATCCTAAGCACAGCATTCAGCAGACTCTATGAGTTAGACCTCCTGCTGGCAGGAAGCCTCCCGTGGCTATAGTCCCCTAATACAAAAGCTGAAGGTGAAGCAGCCGCTCCCCCGCCCTGCCACCCTGTGCCAGGAGCAAATGGCAAGCTCTGCCAAGGAAGGAGAGAGGAGGACCGTAGAGGCTGCAACCCTCCTGCCAGGAAGAATAAGCCCTGGTGGCTAACGGAACATTTGCATTAAGCCCTCTCCTCAGCTGAGGCTTGCAGACCTCCACAAAAGGGGCTCCTAGTTGGGCAAGGTCTTAGTCTCATTTTGCAAGAGCTTCTCGCTCACTCCCCCTTGTATTCTGCACTCTTAAAGCTCTTCTGTTTCCCAAAGATGCCCCTGCCTGCCTTCTGTTATTGCTGTATACCGTGAGTCCTTCTATGCCATTCATTTAACTCAGATTAGGCCTCTGTTTCCAATTTCTGTCTACATCTATCTTAAATGATCTGCCATCGGAAAGTCTGTCTAGGTACATTTTGTCATGCTGAGAACAAAATGTCTGAGACTGCGTTATTTATCGAGAACAGAAAGTTATTTCTTAGAGTTCTGGAGGCTGGGGATGTCCCAGAGTGCAGTGCCCACATTTGGCACTTCTTGCTATGTCCTCACAAAGCAAACTATGGAAGAGCAACCTTGCTACCTGCTCCATGAAACATCTTTCATAAGAACTATGAACTCATTAACAAGGAAGGAAGGAACCCTACTGACCTCATCATCTCTTCAAAGCACCCCCCCCCCCTTTTTAAATCCTTTCACCATTTCAGCACCTGGGCTGGAGGGGATTAACTTTCAACATGAATTCTGGAAGGGATCTAAGTTTCTCCGGCACATCAAGTTGATTGTATAAAGCCTACAGCAAGAAAGTTTTAACATACTTAAAGGTGACAAGATCTGGGTCCCTTTGCCTATATCCAAATGTCTCTTTTTACATTCTGTGTCCTGAATCCTCGGCCCTCCTTTAAAAGCCTTCGCCCTCCAGTCTGGGAGAAGATACCTGCACATTCCACAGACCCAATGACATTCTTATGGGCTTTCCATATTTTAAATTCCTATGAATCACTTTTAAAAATTAAAATTCCACAAAGAAAGAAAAGCAAAATGTAGCAAGCACACACTTTATACAAGATAATACCCAAAGGACCAATCAGCATCTGAAAAATACTTGGAACCGGATGCTAAAACCACAGTGAAGTATCCCGCTGCCCACAATCCTGTAGGAAAAGAACGGAACTGCCAATGCTGGAGAAGATATGGAATCTCAGCACGGAAGAATACAGAGTCATACTGACTACAGTATATTTATTCAAGACAGTACAGTGCCATACCATAGGACAGCAAAAATGAGCAAACCAGCACAATGTAGAATAACGTAAGCAAAGAAGCCAGACAGAGGGATACTGCAGAACTCCATTCAGACGCGGTGCAAACTAGGAGAGGGAAATCACTGGCGGCAGAAATCAGGGTGCTGGTTATCTGGAGATGGATGGAGAACAGTGACGAGGCAGGCTTACTTCTTCATAGCAGTGGCTGCTGCATGTGCGTGTTCATTATGTGAAAATCGCTTAGGCTATGTACTCTTATGCACTGAACCTTTTTTACAGGCACATTATGCTTCATTAATATTAATAGTTTATTTTATATTAATCATTTATTTTAAAGCTAGGCCTGGTGGCACAGCGCTCAGGAGGATGAAATAGGAGGACCAGGAATTTGGAACCATCCTGACTTCAAAGAGTAAGGTACTGTGGGGGTGGGCTGGGGGGGGGGTTACAACTATTTAACTATTTTTAAAAGTTTATTTGTATGAAAAATTCCTCTGGAGTCTTTAAGAATAAATGCATGTTTGAATTAGCCGGATTTTCATACTTCTAAAAAAGAAGCGAGCCCCCATGTGTTGGTAATGTCCAGCAGACAAGGAGCGGTCTTCAGGTTAGCTCTCCAGCATCTTTACAGGTTTGTGTTCGCTCACAGGGCCCTTTGATGTCTGGCTCCGCTGTCTGGGGATGCTCTCTAATAAAAGGCTGATATGAGCTTGTACTTTAAAATCCCCTTTAAATGAAGCCTGCCCAGATCATAAATATGAATGAGGTGGAGTTCATCTAAAGCTGGCTCCCTAACAGCGGTCTCCCCCGACTTTCCTTCTTTCTTCTTCCAGTGATAAAGCTTAAATTCAGGACCTTGCATGCAGCAGGCAAGAGCTCCAGCACTGAGCTACACTCCCAAGCCTTCTCATTGTAATCTTAAGTCTATTCTTAAACCGTTTTTGTTTGGATGGAACGACCTACACTCTCAGTTAAAACAGACACAAAATGTTGAGCACCACACTAGCATGACTGCTTTTTTGTTTTGTTTTGTTTGTTTTGTTTGTCATGCATATATAAACTTGAGCAGTGTTGTGTGACCTGGGGCCCATCCCTTCTCAGCATTGTCTAAACCTCAAACCCCACATGTGAAACGGCACCTTTCTGCTTGTCTTCTCAGATAGGCTGTAAGGATCAGATGAGGCAGGGCCCACAAATGGAAAGAAAATCCTCTCGCAGCTGTAGAAAGGCCTCCCGAGATACAATATTATCTCCCTTCTCAGTATGAGATCTTCAGTGAGCCCAAAGGAAGCAGGCTTATCGCCTGAGAATATTTAAAAGGCAAAGATTAAGATAACCGTGAGTCTCTTGTTCCTCTGACTTGTAGGTGTCAGCCAACTATAAAGCGAAGGAGAATTCCCAGCCCAGGAGCCTTTGATGCCTTCACACTTCTGAATATTCATTTCACATCTGTGGCTGTGGGAGAAAGTAGAGGACCCTTCCCTGTCACATTGTCAAGTGTCTGACAACATAAGGCACGCAGATTTCTGAAGATCCTGACTTAGCTTGAGAGAGAAAAATAATCTTGGCTACAGAAAGCTGACCAGAGAGCCAAGGAAATAAGTCTGCAGACCTGAAGCCACCTTGACTATGAAGAGAGCAGGCAGCCTCTGTGCAGGCCACCAGGTTGATATTCGCAGCCCAGTGCCAGAGCACTTTGGTGTAACCACCTGGCTCTGATTATCTTCAAATAACAATTTAAAAAACTGTCCAGGAGCTGAAATCAAGCAAACTTAAACTCTGAGTTCTCCAACCGAGCAAGGGGTGGCCACGAGACAGTTGTCCTGAGTCCTTCAGACTTCTGTATTCTAAGAATACAAAAAAAAAAAAATTATCATCTTATTTGGTTTCATTTTGCTTTATTTTCTGATTTGCAGGGACTTCTGATTGAAGCTATTAAAAAGCATGTTGATTCTGGACACCCCTTTAATCCCAGCACACAGGAGGCAGAGGCAGGTGGATCTCTGTGAGTTCGAGGCCAGCCTGGTCTACAAAGAGAGTTCCAGGACAGCTAGTACTGTTACACAGAGAAACCCTGTCTCGAACAACAAAACAACAACAAGCAAGCAAACAAACAAAAAGCATATTTAATGCCTTCAGAAGACTTAGAACCAGTTCATTTGCTTCTAGAGTCCAAAAGTATTGAGAACTGACAAGACAGCCCTGACCCAGGAGAAAAAAATATTTCAGTACAATGAAACCTCCCAGGTTTGTAGAAAAGTCGCTTTTCTCCTCTTCTGGAGTCTATTAGCATCTTTTCCTAAATGGTACCCTGGAGATCTATGGAGCTGATATTGTAAGGGGGAGGGGGGTAGAGAGAACAGAGACACCTAGGTAAGATGAACACAAAGAGACTGTACACAGGTGCTGCCTCTAAGGAAAGAACAGAGACCAGAGAAAATTAGCATCTGTATAAGGCTGTGCTGCCAATCGGAGGACACAGTGGTCCTGTGGAGGCAGCAGTCACTGAAATGTCACGGCTGTTCAGTTTTCCCAAAGCAAACATCTGCGCCTGATTCTCACGGTTCTTACTAGGCTCAGCTTCAGTGGGGCCACAGAGACCTGAATGTCTGTCCCCCATGTGCTATGAACCCGCCTCTTACCTAAACCCATCCATGTGATGCCTCGTTTGACAGAACAGCATCCGCAGTTGAAGCCCGTGAATGACTACAGAAAGACTTTGAGGGGACACAGGGAAAGTCAAATGTGACAGATTTAGTTGCTTTAAAAATTACAAAATATTTCCATTTCTGCTGAAGGTACCTGAAAAGAGGGGAAGCTGGAGGTTTAGAAAAATACTTGCAAGGCTCATTGAAGGGTTCAGCAATCTCAGTAAAATCCTGTAAATCAGTAAGAACAGCTGAAACAACCCCTACAGTTCACAGGAAAAAGACTGACTGGCCAATATGAAAACATACAGTAAATCGTAGGACAGTGGTCAGATAACATTTTATACCCATGAAGAAAATAGCAAAATAGAGGGGCGGGGAGAGGGGGATGGAGGGGATGGAGATGAGAGGAGAAAGAAAGCTAAGGAGAGAGAGAGAGAGAGAGAGAGAGAGAGAGAGGAGGGAGGAGACTGAAAGAGTGGAGAGAGAAGAGGGGAGGGAGGAAAACAGACTCCAGACACTGTCAGCGGGAGTATACAGTTATTTGAGAGTTTTTACTAGAATTGATCACGTTCTATCCTCTAGCAAGCCCACCACTAGGTAACTCTCCAGAGAAACTTAAAGGCGTGTGTCTATTCCAGTGCTGTCCTGCGAGAGAAACAAAGCCAAGTCCCAGGCAACCTTACTACCCATCAAACAGGAACTCGACATTTTACTCATGCCAGAGCTCATAGATGGTGTGGCCCAGGGGCACTCAAGTTCACAGGGCAAGAGAGTTCAGAGAAGAAATTGCACCGTCTGTTTCTTAGCCTCACTACAGACTTTTATCTTCCTTACTGCCTCCCCTCAACAGCCCTACCAGAGCCTAGCAGGATAGCGCCCTAACTCTCTAGTAAAGAGTTTCAGATATTTGCAACTCTGAAGAATTATTTAAAAAAAAAGAAGAAGAAGAAGAAAAAGAACAACTACAGAAAGAGATCCAACATCCTCTGGCTGAACATCCTCTGGCTCCGTTTAACAGCCAGGACCTCCCAGTGGCACCACAGCCACACGGGAATTTAAGATTTACCTGTCCCGTGGCTGTGTCTCTCTGGTCGGAAGGCAGGTCCAAGCATGCTAGATGTGGCCAGCTGTAGCTAGTTAGCCTGGGTGTTTCCTGAGAGTCCTCGTGCCTTTCACTTGCATGGATGGAACACAAGCCTCTTCCTACTTTAAATCAAA
This sequence comes from Microtus oregoni, assembly GCF_018167655.1. Classification (NCBI taxonomy): domain Eukaryota; kingdom Metazoa; phylum Chordata; class Mammalia; order Rodentia; family Cricetidae; genus Microtus; species Microtus oregoni. The sequence continues at coordinate 34,986,077 of NW_024543071.1, read as the reverse complement.
AGGCTTTTTGTTTTTTTTTCCTGGGTACTGTACTAGAATCAAACAGTTCCCTCCTTTCCTCCTGGTCCATCAGACCAATGACTTCATGAAAGAAACGCACCATGTCTGTATCTGGTCCCAAACTGGGCTCATGTTCAGCTCTCTGCCGGAGTCCTGCTCCTTATACACGAAGACCCAAAATGCTTTAGGGCCCAAATGCTCCAATTTTTATGAGTTGGTTCCCTGAGCAGGGCCATATGCCGACCTTCAGGGCCCCAAACCTTCAGGGTCCCAGCAGGTCCCTCTGGGAGTGAGAAGCAGCTGCCATGCCAAGTATGAAAGGCCGAGGACTGAACAATACTTCCTACCTGAATATTCTCTCCACCACATGACTCTGACCTGTGTCCTATCAGGTGGCTCAAGTCAGTGTTTCTCTTGAAGCCAGACCAAGTTACCAGGCCACCATCTCCACGTGGACTCTGGGAAAATAAACGTCCATCAAGGGACTGTTTGAGGCTGTGCCTACCTTTCATGGTTTCTTCTGTCTCTTGGGACTGGGCTCAGTTTCGCCAGCAAGGATCAGGAAAGAGTCAGTCCACATTAGTTCTGCTCTAATATTATCTTTAAAAAGACTTTGTTTTACGAGTCAGCGTGATAAGGAAAGCAACAGATGGAAAAGCCAACAACTTTTTGTGAGAAATAGAGCTGGACACTAAAAAGGACCGTGGCGTGGGCAAAAAGAGCAAGCAAACAACTCATGCTCAGTCACGTCCAAACGCCTTGCGAGGATAGGCAGGACCCCGGTCCTCTTCCAACTCCACCTCTTCCTGGTTTTATGAACTTGGCTAAGACATTTGTACTCCGTAAACTCAACTTTTCTACCTGTGAAACAGTCACGACAAGCGGTCGGTGACTGAGTGGAGGGATTCCTGGGAAGTCCTGGATTCTGGGACCTTTAGATAGAGTGAAGAGCTCCTCTACTGCCCTCTCTGCCACTTCTGACCCCAGACTCTCGCCCCTAACGTAGAAAACTGCCTTTCTGACGGGGCCTCCTTCAATCCTGCAGCTTCAGATTCTTGTACGTGTCGTTTATGCTGTATCTTGATGAAGGTCCCATCAGGAAGAGAGGAGACACTCCATTTGAGATATTAGGAGTTGTACAGGAACTGCCCACACAGGCAAGGTGAGGAAAAGCACAGTGGAGAGCCCATCCCCCCCCCCCCCGGGCAGGTACCAGATAAGCTAGATCCTCTCACCCAAATAGCTATAACTGGAATCCAAAGGTTCTGCCTGGCACAGGCCAGGACCTTCCGGAAGGCATGCTGCCAGCTCATGGAAACCTGTCAGGAGAGATATAAATGCCTGACCACTCTCTCTTCTGCCAGAACTCCTTAAAAGACAAGCATGAAGAGATACACAGAACAAGACTAGAAGTCCAGAGTAGATCTAAGCCATGGTGGACAACTCTCTCAAAGAGCACAAAATTCGGCTGAAAATGTTCACAATCGCACTGTTTTCACGTGCAGTGTGTCTGTCGGTTTACCAAAGCCAGAACTGTAGTTCAGTGTGAAACAGCCCAGAAGCCTGCTGAAGCCTTTCTCCCTGTATAGAGCAAGGACTACTCATCTCACTGGACCGCTTAGAGGAAGAGCACATCCTTCTCACAGACCTCTGGGGTTGACAGTTTTGTTTGGCACAGGTTGGAAACCACTGGCTCAAATGAATGCAGCAGCTACCTGTTGTATGGAGATGACACCAGTATGGTCCAGAGGCCCCATTCTGTGGCTATGACACCGGTGTGGTCCAGAGGTCCCATTCTATAAAGATGACACTAGTGTGGTCCAGAGGCCCCATTCTATAAAGATGACACCGGTGTGGTCCAGAGGCCCCGTTCTATAAAGATGACACCGGTGTGGTCCAGAGGCCCCGTTCTATAAAGATGACACCGGTGTGGTCCAGAGGCCCCATTCTACAGATATGACACCAGTGTGGTCCAGAGGCCCCGTTCTATGAAGATGACACCGGTATGGTCCAGAGGCCCCATTCTATAAAGATGACACTGGTGTGGTCCAGAGGCCCTGTTCTATGGATATTCACAAATGTGGTTCAAAGGTTTTTACTTCCACTGAACACTTGCCAGGACCAAGAAGAAAGAACATGTCAAATTCTATTCATTCACCTCAGAGATCAGATCGTGAACAATTTGCTTTTTCCAAAAAGGCTTAGGAAAAAAGGTTGAAGAGAATTCCAGGGAGTAGCAAGCCTACCCACTTTAATCCTGACTTGTAAAATACTCTGAGCTCAGCAGAGAAAACAGACAATAGGAGAGTCTACCCTCGGCCAAGCCCGTGGGGATACCCATGGCCAACACATGTGACGGCAAGGCTCTCTAGTATGAGTGACCTGATCAGTCTAGCCCTGAGTTGAAATCCCCAGGGAGTTGGGGGTAGGGTGAGGAAGGAGGTTGGCAAAGCAGCTGCTCACAGACAGGGCGACTGTGCCAGCTACAACTGAGAAAGATCCTCTCTGTGGGCCTAGCTGTCGCTAAGGGACAGAAACCAAAATAGGTTGGCAAGAATACAGAGTTCCTGACATTAATGGGAGAAGCAGATGCTCCCAGGAAAATAAGTAGGCCATCCACTGTCCCATGGTTCCTCTCTGGGGACCTCGTGGGAGAGTTTGTATTGGTGAGGTTTCATTCCAGGTGGAACCCCTTGGGAGCTTAGGGAAAACTCCAGAACAGGGCAAGAGCAGAGAGACTTTACTTCAAGGACTTACTGCCAGGAGGCAAGCCAGCCTGCAGGTGAAAAAGCATGTAGAAATAGCAGGCTTCTGACTTTGAGAGCGACTATGTACAGGGATGAATAGTTCCCTTCGAGACAAGATCCCACACCTAGAGGAGAGATGGAAATGAGAGAACAGGGCAGTACCCCAGCAGGCCAGAGCTAGGGCCTACACAGTGCCTTCTTTCAAACGCCTTTGTTACAGCTTCAATATTGGTGCCCAACAGGCCTCTGCACTGAAGGCTTGGTCTGCAGCCCAAACCCTACTGAGAAGTGGTGGAGTCTTTAAGAGATGGGGCCTGGGAGAAAAAAGTTAGGTTACTAGGGAGTATTGAGACCTTGGACTCTCCTTCTCCTCCCCGAGCCCAGGTCCCCCAATCTTGCTTTCCAACTACCATGAAGTGACCGGGACACCTCCACTATGCACGGCAACCATGATGCACTGTGGCCACCACAGGCCCAAAGCAGGGAGGCCAACTGACCATACGTACTGAAACCTCAGAAACGAAGTGGTCCTCCCCACATCTCAGGCATGCAATATAGTGAAGGATGAAGAGCATCTTTCTTCTGAACCTCATTTCCAACTATCCAAGTGGACTGCACTGAGTTCCTTAGACCAGAACACACGAAAATCGTCTGCTAAAACTTCCCAATAGTTAGCAAGCAAATGCAGGGGGCTCTCCCTGTGACTGCCTCTTGGCTCTGTGGTGCCCTTCTAAAGGGTGCATCTGACAGCCCTGCATGCCACAGCTCTTCACTGGCTCACCCGAGTTCAGGCAGAGTACATATGACCTTTCAGTCCCTTCAGGACATATTTGAAGTAGAAAGAGGATCATACACTCCCAAGACGGTCACATCGCTGAAGGTATCCCTAAATGTATTATTTTGCTATCTTCAAAACCATTAAGGCTAAAGCATTTCATTTTCCTGCAACCCTGTGGCTGGTTCAATAGCATTGCATTATGGGAAACTCTGTGAATATGTCTTTAAGTGTGTGTGTGTGTGTGTGTGTGTGAGAGAGAGAGAGAGAGAGAGAGAGAGAGAGAGAGAGAGAGAAGCCCCACCCCATTTCATGTCAAACATTAAAACAAATCCACATTTCACATACAAATCTTTACTTTTTGCTCCACAAGCATCTTGAAAGGATTTCTGCAATTCTGCATTTGAAATGATGAACCTCCAAGTCACTCATCTAATTAACTTTTGGCAATGATCTCTCATCCCTTGTGCACACTCAAGAATCCTTTCAGAATGAGAAAACACAGCCTATAAATTATTCTCAAGTGTTATAATGAGCTCTCGAGTCCTAAATTTAATAATAAAGTGACATGTTGCATTTTTCACATATTCAGTTAGGCAGCTAATCATGGGAGAGTTGCAGTTTTCTTCGTTTTGGAGCTCATAGTGAGATTTATTTAGGTCACTTACAGGCGTATGGATAGCAAAAGCCTGAGGCAAGAGACTAACTATGGCAACGAGAAATAAATAAGTGGCCCTGGTGCATGTAAGCATGTGCACAGGTGGGTAGTCATATGTGGGGCAACAGAGAAGGGTGTGGCTCCCCTCAGAACCTCAGGCTATCACCTCTGTGCCAAGCTGGAAGGACAAGGCTGTGTCCTGTCCCCACCACAGTCTGCAATACCATACATTATATTTGCTTCAGAAGATTCTAGAAACTTACTTCTGATCATTGCATTCCGCTCAGTCTCTGCTAACATCCAGTGAGATTAAAGATGCCCCATTAGGAATACTAGACCCACGTGCAAGCATCCCCAGAACCTCAGCCTACTGCTGACATACTGACCACATTTCTTGAAAAGTTCAAAATAGTTAGAACAAAAGGCAGCCAGTCTCATGAGGTAGGAGGATTTTCCAGTGAGTATAAATGCTTTCTGTATAAGAAAATGTCTCCAGTACCCACAAGTCAACTTGATGGCTGTCAGCACAGCTCTAGGCTTCACGAGAAACCCTGCCTCAAAGAAATAAGGCAGGGACTGAGAAGGCAAGATGACCAACATCCTTTTCTGGCCTCAGCATGTGTATGCATGGTGTGCATGCATGCACATGCTCGCACACACACATAATCATACACACACACATACACACCACACACAAACACACACACACATACATACATACACACTCAAATCACACACAAACACACCTCCAAAATAAGCAAGCAAAGTTAAACAAATGAAATGAAAAATACTGTCGATCCCTTATGATGGTTCATACGGACAGTTAACTTGACAGAATCACCTGGGAACACACTTCGGGCATGTCTGTAAGAGCTTTTCTAGAGTGGGTGAATAGAGGCGTAAACCCTGAATTAAGGAAAATGGTTGTCTTTTGCTTCTCTAGAGGTAGCATATACAGTGTGAACACACTAGACAAAGGAGTAGACAGTATATACAGTGTGCACACACTAAACAATGGGGTAGACAGTATAGACAGTGTGGACACACTAGACAAAGGGGCAGGTAGTATATACAGTGTGCACAAACTAGACAAAGGGGTAGACAGTATATACAGTGTGCACACACTAGGCAAAGGGATGATTCATGTACCAGCATGAATCTCACTACTCAGGAAAACATACAGTTGAAAACTTATGAACAGTTTATTTATGAAATTTCCATTTAATGTTTTCAGAACATGGTTGGCCATAGATAATTGAAACTACAGATAGAGAGAGAGGGCCCTTCATGCATGTGACAGTGACTGAGTAACCTATGGAAAAGAACATATCTATTCCCAGTAACAGTTCCAATGCACATTACAAACGGTGCAATAAGTCATCAGGTAATATTAGCTGGTTAGGGGTTCAGACACAGGTACTGCCCAGAAATCCCACAATGGGATAACCAGGACTGTGCATATGAAGAGTTGGATTCAACATCTATGCCCATGAAAGGGGCTGGGTTTCTTTCCTTTCTGACTTCCCATGCGCTGACCGGGCTTCTTAGTTACCGAAGCCTGGTCACAGATTCTGGCACCCCCATTTCATGCATCTGTGGTCTCCAATGTGCCTCTGTGTTCTGAAGCCAGGATGAGATACAGAGACACTATCCCATGCAAGTAAGGCTTTTATAGGGGAAAGAGGTACTCTTGACAGCATCAGAGGAAAGCATCCACACTTGGATGACATCCCACTAAGATCTGACAAGAGGGCATGTAAGACATGACTGTGTAGGCTCAGGATTGACCCCCACCCTATCCTCACCAGCCATGGTACTGCACCCCATTGCTTCCCAGAATGCTGCACAGGAGTCCCAGGGTCGTGACAGGAGAGCCCCCGCAGCGGGTACCCTCCCTGTGGAGCGGGTACCCTCCCTGTGCCTGCAATTGATGAAAAGAGTGTCCTCCCTGGAAAAACACAACCTCACCTGGATCTTCAAGGCCCCAAGCCTTGCCCCTCTAGGAACCTGGTGGTGCCACCTTCCTCATTTCAGCCAGCTGATTCCTAACTACACTTTAACTCTGCCTTCTGGGACACTCTGGCATCCAGGGCTATGGAGCTAACTGTGCCTCAACTAGAATTCGCAGTTAAGTCCCACCCTCACATGACGGAGGCGGGGCCTTTGGAAGGAGATGGAGAAGGAATGCAGCCCTTGTGGAAGGGACTCGTGCTCATTTAAAGGGGCCAGAAGGTTCTTTATTCCCTTTCCAGACATGATACAGAAAGAAAAGTGCCACCTAAGAGGCAGGAAGCAGGCCCTTGTTGTACATTGAATCTGCTGGCACCTTAATCTTGGACTCCATAGCCCAGTCTATGAAACTTTGTTACCATAGTCCAACTAGACTAAGGCATCCAGAGTGAAAAATAACCCCCAAGATAGCACATCACCATGCCACAATTACTTTTTTTTTCTTAAATTTTATTTATTTATTATGTATACAATATTCTGTTTGCATGTATGCCTACAGGCCAGAAGAGGGCACCAGACCTCATTACAGATGGTTGTGAGCCACCATGTGGTTGCTGGGAATTGAACTCAGGACCTTTGGAAGAGCAGGCAATGCCCTTAACCTCTGAGCCATCTCTCCAGCCCCACAATTACTTTTTTAGCTCTCTCATAGTATATAAATCCCCTTATTCTAGCTAGTTCTAGGCATCTCTAGTAGCTTCAGGCAGAAAAGGCTCTCAGCTGAGCAGTGCCATTGTTGAAGAGGTTGCCATGGGGCTCTTGGGTGCTAGGTGGAAACCTCAGGTAGGACAGATCTCTGCACAGAACCTGGACCTGGATAACTTTGATGCTGGTTACTCTGAGGGCAACATCTTGACCACTGTGATTGTCCCAGAACAGCGGAGTATGGGCATTTGAAAATATATACTACACCTTTCTGTCTGAGGTGGTTTGAAAGAAAATAGCCCCCAAAGGGAGTGGAGGTGTGGCTTTTTCGGAGTATGCCTTGTTGGAGGAAGTGTGTCACTGGGGAAGCAGGTTTTGAGGTCTCACATATGCTCAAGTCATACCCAGTATTTCAGACCACTTCCTGTGAGTCAAAATATAAGGACTATTAGCTCCTGCTCTAGAACCATGTCTGCTTGCATACTGCCTTGCTTCCTGTCATGACAACAATGGACTGAACCTCTGAACTGTAAGTGAGCCACCACAATTAAACTCTTTCCTAGAGAGAGCACAAGCAAGGAACTCAGGACCACAAGGGATGCACCCACACACTGAGACAATGGGATGTTCTTTCAGGAACTCACCAAGGCCAGTTGGACTGGGTCTGAAAAAGCATGGGATAAAACCGGACTCGCTGAACATAGCGGACAATGAGGACTGCTGAGAAGTCAAGAACAATGGCACTGGGTTTTGATCCTACTGCATGTACTGGCTTTGTGGGAGCCTAGGCTGTTTGGATGTTCACCTTACTAGACCTGGAAGGAGGTGGGAGGTCCTTGGACTCCCCACAGGGCAGGGAACCCGGTCTGCTCTTCGGGCTGATGAGAAAGGGGGAGTTGATTGGGGGAGGGGGGGATATGGGAGGCGGTGGTGTGGAAGAGACAGAAATCTTTAATAAATAAATAAATATAATAATAATAAAAAAACTCTTTCCTATATAAGAGTTGCTATAAAGCCAGGAGGTGGAGGAACATGTCTTTAATTTCCGTGCTCAGGAAACAGAGGCAGGTGGATCTCTGTGAGTTTGAGGTCAGCCTGGTCTAGAGAGCAAGTTCCAGGATAGCCAGGGCTACACAAAGAAACTCTGTCTCAAAACACAGGAAAAAAAGAGTTGCCATGATTATGGTATCTCTTCACAGAAATAGAAACCCTAAGACACTGTCCTTTGGGCCCATTAAACCAACCTGACCTTTTGTTTGCTGCAGAATAGAACTCAAGAAGGTGGATTTCAAGATAGAAATGAGTCTAGGATTAGATACCACCTTGGGCAGAGAGGGAGGTCATCTATTTGCCTACAAGAAGATGCATTCTGAGATGCCTCTTTGTCTTCCACCTTCCTCATCTTGTGAAAGAACACATAGTTTATTTAAAAAAAAAAACCTACAGTTTTTCAGTGAATCATTTCTTTTTGTCCTTGCTCTGATTTTATTTGTTTCTGCCCCTGGCAACCAAAATGCCTGGATTTAAACAACCCTCAACACCAGACCACAGGCTACAAAATGAAGGTGCCAGGAGATTAGATAGTTTGTCCAATGCCATAAACTGAGGGGTGGCTGGGTAGAGAGCCAGTCCCTGGCCCACCTCACCTCGTTTGCTATGCAGAACCCTGCCAAGACATTCTTAGGGATTCTAAGACTATTTATGAATGTGTTTGGCCCTTAAAGAAAAATCACTTTCTCAAAATCCTGCTAGATCAGAAAATATTACCCACAGACACCAAATCTATAGCTCTTGTCCAGCTAAGACAGTAATGCCAACAGTAACAACAATAACAATGGCTACCATTCATCAAGCTTTCGTTTGTTTCCAACGCTAAACACTTTGAATGCATTCTATCACATTCGTTTTCTCTATTTTTAGTTGAGAACATTGAGTCTCGGAGAGTTACATGACTTATCTAAGATCTTGGAGCCACTAAGGGAACTGTCTATGAATTAAAGCAATTCTATCCATTCATCCATATCTATCTATCTATCTATCTATCTATCTATCTATCTATCACATATCTATCTATCTATCTATCATCTATCATCTATCATCTATATCTATCTCTGTCTATCTATCATCTATCTATCTATCCATCATCTATCATCTATATCTATCTCTGTCTGTCTGTCTGTCTATCTATCATCTATCTATCTATCCATCATCTATCATCTATATCTATCTCTGTCTGTCTGTCAATCATTTATCTATATCTATCTGTCTGTCTGTCTATTTATCTCTATCTTTCTCTATCCGTCTCCAGAAGTGAGCACAACAGCACAGACACACCTATCAGAAGCTTAAAGGAGGTGGGAAGAAGGGAATGTATCATTACGGCCATCATCATCATTCACAATAGACAGGGGAGCACCCCAGTGAAGGGCAGGATGTGACACTGGTAAAAGTCACTAAAAGTCAGAAATTCAGGCGTGAGTTGGGCCCTTACTAGAGAGTGTGATGCTGACTGCACTCAGTAGTGAACATGATCTCTGAATTGTCCTCCCAAAGCCTGATGCCAACAGGCTCCCGTGATTTATACTCCAGAGCCACACACAGCCTACAGGCACCAACTTCACTGGAACATAGAAAATGGATGGACTGCCTTGAGATGGTTTCTCTGCACGCACCACGTTTCCTTAAAAGGCCTCCAGTGTATGTACAGTTCTGACACGAGGGAAGAACTGAATCATAGCTGGGCCTCTCTCCCCCCCCTTATATGGTCAAGCATCACAATGACTTTCTCCTTCTAACTTACGAAGAGAAGGGACAGAGGAATGCTGATCAGGGCTGTGGGGTTGGTTCACCAGGGAAGAGAGAAAGCTCAATCCGCTGGCAAAGGTCTCGCAAGACCAAGTGGGACAGAATGCATCTTCCTCAGTTGTTTCCTTTTAACTCTGAAGAGTAAACACATCCATCTCTTGAATGTCAACATTTTGTGAAGCCAAAGACTAAGCAGGGCTCCTCCCACATACTGGGAAAGTGTAAGGCAAAACAAGAGCAAACATTTCTAGGCGTTGGCCTTCACAAAAGAGCTTTTCCCCTACCCATGCTTTGTTTCTCTGTTGAACACGCACACAGAAATGCATTCACAGACACACGCACGCACACACACAGATATGCAGACACGCAGACACACAGACACATGAAGGTAGACATGTCAATACAGACAGAGCCAACTGAACATCTGACAAAGGGTCAATTTCATCTTAAATAGAATACAGAAATGGGACAAAGGATCATGACACTACAAAGAATTCTTTATATCTAAAAGGCCTTAGTCATGTTTGAAGTTAGGTACCAAAATTTTCTATCCAAATTCTGTCCTAAAATTGGAGCTAATAAGGATAGGGGGCACAAACACAATGCAAAGGTATGGGAGTGCTTCGATCTGTAATTCTCACAATGGGATCCTTGAATGAAACCAAGCATACATTATGTTCTCATTTAACCTATATTCCCCATAGTGATCATTCACTTTTAGTTGGTCAAGACTCCAAATTGACCTGATTGATGGACACTCTGGGCCAAAAGGTCAAATTCTTGTGCAAAAGTGGTAGAACATGTGGAAGAGAGGTTCATGGGAAATGGTGTGTTCCCGACAGTGACTCACTCCCATAAGAATCATTCTTGTCTGCAAGCTCTTTAATAATTCCTTCCAAGGATGGTGGCCTGGTGGGTTAATTATAGTTCACCAGGCCTCAGCTCTTAAAGGCTGGACCACCTCAATCCTGCCATGCTGGTGACCAAGCTTCCAACACATGAACTTTGAGGGACAACTTAAGCCATATCCAAAACAGAGCAAGGCTCTCGAGGACCTTCCATCACTAAATGAGAAAAACAGAAAGGCCAGGAAGGAGCAGCCTCCCTTGAAATCTTCTCATCAGCTTCCAGCAGGGAGATCTCATCCACATATAGTTCCTAGGACAACGCTTTTTCTCCCATGACACCCAACACTCTCCCCGTTCCCAACCCATACCTATCCAAACACTTCATAGGAATGTCTAAAGTGTGCAATGGAATCTGGAGGCTGTTGATTCTTCCTGAGCAATCCCAACCTCTGTCTGAGAAATAAAGACACCTGGGTTACTTCTATAGCCTTTCCCTTGACCACTACCTGTCCCTCAACACAATCTCCCTTATCATGAAAAGAGTGGGCATCTAACTTGACCTACGCTGAGAAGATGATGCATTGGGGTGAAAATGGAGGTGATGTATAATCTCCCTTTTCTGGTCTGGAAGGCTACCCATCAGGGTTCCGGCATTTTATTTTATTTTTTAGCTCATCCCATTGATGACGACTCTTTATACTTTTATCACATTTTTAAGTCACCTAAAATTGATCTTATTACTTGCACCTAAGAACCCCGCCTAACCTCTTTTTCCTGACCCCATAGCCATGAATGTCTAAGTATTTAATCCAATCCACTGCTAAGGGAAGCTGGTGGTAGACGGCTCCTTTTGGAAGTACAGAGGATGGCTAGGACTTTGCATTCGGATGAGGGGGGTGCTAGAAACCACTGCCCCCTCAGTACATCCAGTCACCCCAAATTGCCCAGTATTTCTGCCTTTGATACCCAAACACCTCAGCTCCAAACTAAAACCTTAAGAGTCTATCTTTGCAGCTGGAAATAGAAATATTCACGAACCCACACAGCACAGTGATCCGCCTGACTCTTTTAGGCAGTGCACACAGCCCTTGGCAAGCCAAAACTGAGAAGCCCTCGGGCTTTGCCACATCTTCACAAGGAGATGGATTGCCCGGCTTGTCAGTCTGGGCTTCTCTCCCTGGGACAGCACCATGGTCTCTGACATACGTACATCTGCATGTGATTTCCACATAATGGGAGCAAGGCTCAGTTATTTTAAAGCCACAAGTACCCTTAAGGCCTCTCTGCCAAAACCCATTATTTCTCCTTTGTTACAAAGCTATACAAATATTTGTGTTTTCTGTTTAACTTGGCAGCATGGGGTGCTTTCAAATTCCCTACTGCTCTTGCTTTGAAACAACTAACTGCCTGTTTCTTGCTGCAGATTTCTTACTATAAACTGTGATATTTCAGAACAGGTTCATCTTTTAAGAAATTTTCTGAAACTGCTGTTCAAGGCGGCCATCCTTAGTATTCGCCCAGAGAAGTAGGGACACAACCTGGACAGCACACTAGCATTCTGAGAAAAGACTTTAAAATATATTGTACTTTTTAATGTACTTTTTACATTTAGTGTGTGCGTGTGTGCATGCACATTCCGTGACGCAGATGGAGGTCAGAGGATGACTGATGGGAATCAGTTCTCTCTTCTTAGGATCCAAACCAGGTCTTCGGGCTTGGCAGCAAGCTCCTTTCTCTACTAACTCATTTGCCAGCCCTGAGTTTGTTTGCTGTTTATTTTTCTTAAATTACCTGCAGTGAAATTGCCTTTTTGGTGTGTTTAGTTCTTATCAGTTTTAGAGATGAGTAGATTCGCCCATTCAGCACCACAATCGGGGCACAGAGCATCTCTGCCACCCAGGGAGGGTCTTTGCTAAGTCACAGCCGCCCTCTCTCCCACCCCTCTCCCCCTCCCATTCCCCTCCCCCACACCTGCCCACCACCCCCCACCACCTCCCCCAACCCCTTCTCCAGCACTGCTCTATGCAGGCCCTTAGGGCTTTGTCACAAAATAAATGAACTCATACAGCAGGGGACATTTGAGTCAGGTCCTTTTCACTGAGCAAAATCCCTTAAGAGTCTACCAACTTGGGCAAAGTATTAGCTCAGTTCTATTGTGGAACACCATAGGAACACATCAGTGTGTTTACTCCTTCACCTATTAAATGGCTTTTGGCTCTTTCCAGTGCAGAGCTATTATGGATGAGCTGTTATAAATATTTGTATACAGGTTTTATGTGGAGAGAAGATCTAATTCTCCAGGGTCTATACATGGGAGTGGGATTACAGGGTCATATGGCAAGCATCTGTTTAACTTCATATGCATTTGGCAAACTGTTTCCCAGAGTGACTTTCTGTTCTATCTGCACGCCTGCAAACACCACACTATATACAAATTCCAATGATGTGAAGATTCACCAGCCCTTGGCTTGGTATCAGCACTAATTTTTATTTTTTGATATTCTAATTGTTCTGTTGGAGTTTTAATTTGTGTCCCCTACAGGCTAACAGAGTTGAATATCTTTCTGGGTGTTTATTTGCAATCCATGTATCCTCTCCTGTGAAGTGTCTGTTCAAATTATCCATATAATTTTTATGTGAATAGCTGTGTTAACTCTTCCATTATCCTAGAAACATTGTGCTTTGTCCTATGAATTACTGCAGCGCCGTTTTCAAAAATCACCTAGTCACATTGATTGAGGTTTGTTTCTGGGTCTTTGTCTTGTTTAGCTGAGCCTTCCTTTCACCGTCACTATATGGCTTTTTTTTTTTATTTTAGTTTTTTCGAGACAGGGTTTCTCTGTAGCTTTGGAGCCTGTCCTGGAACTAGCTCTCGTAGAACAGGCTGGGCTCGAATTCACAGAGATCCGCCTGCCTCTGCCTCCCGCGTGCTGGGATTAAAGGCGCGCGCCACCACCATCAAGCTCCATATTGCTTTTTATCCATCAAACACATGGCTCTAGGCCGGGTAGTGGCTCCAAAGCTATAGAGAAACCCTGCCTCAGGAAAAACAAAACAAAACAAAAACAAAAATATGGTTCTATCAGCCTCCCTCTCCCTCCCCTTCCCTCCTCCATTACAGGTGATCTTCTTCTTCCTCTTCTTCCTCTCCTCTCCCTTCTTTCCTTTTTCTTCATTTTCTGTGATTTTTTTTTCCCTTAAAGACACTGAAGATCAAACACAGGCTCTGTCTCATACATGCTAACCCAGCATACTAACACGGAGCTCCTTCTTCAATCCTGTTCTTTCTCAATCAAGACAGTTTTTAATAGGCATACAACAATCCCAGGTATCAATCTCTCCTTGGGTTAGTGTTGGTAACTTGTGGTCTTCAAGGAATTGGTTCATTTCATCTAAGTTGTTGGATAATTTTTCCTGAAGAAGTATTTGTAGTACTCTCTTTTTTATTTTTCCAAAGTCTAAAACAAATATTGCTGAATTATGGGAAAAAGTGAGATCCCGGTAACATTAGAACTACAATTTTTTAATAATACGCCAATTAGAACTTTCATATGAAATTCCCAACTTTTTAAACATTAGTAACATAATTCAGAAGCAAATTTTCCAGGCTGTAAATTTTGTATCTTGAAAGAAACTTAGAATTTCTGTAAGATAATTTTAATGTGTGTATATATATATACATATATATATATAATGTGTATATGCGTATAATGTGTGTGTTCCTTTAAAAATATCTCTACTGTTGAGATGCCTGCAGATCTCTCATATAGATTAAGAGTAACATTATTCTTCAGAAATTTAGTGATGAAGTCATGTGTATCAAGAATAACACATTCAGAAAGACACTCAGCAGCTCGGCAGACTGTTGTCTTTGCACTGAAGTCCCTGTGCAAGGCTGGGAAACCCTTTCTCTTTAAGGCATATCATTTCATGGAAGTTACTTGGCTTCCTTTTCTGGACTAACAATGCCCTTTATCAGAACCTCTTCCTTCAGTACAAACCCGGAGGAAATGAAACAAGAGGAGAAAACTGGTAAAAGGAGAAAAATGAATCTCAATTAACCTATGCTGCAAAGGGATTTTAATTTGCAAGTCACAGAAAAGAGGGGACAATGAGGCTAGGTTTGTCCTACAAAGTTTCATCTACAATGCAGAACTTACTACAAGTAAGCAGGATTTGGTGGGGCAAGTAGCTCTCAGGAATACTCAGAAGAACCAGGACAATGACAATTCAATCATAAAATCACACCATCACAGACACCTAGGGAATGCTGCACAACCAAGCCTCACGAAGAACACTTTCTGCTTCTCAGGACCTCAGGGGTATACACGGCTCCGTTGGGCTTTGACCCGGACATTGTTTCCCATTGGCTTAGGGTCTTCCTTCATAAATGTAGATGTTTTTGATCCTCCAGGTTCTGCTTTCTCTTCCTGCAACTTCACTCATAACCACCATCACTCCACCAGTTTCTCTATACACCACAGACTTTAAAAAGCTAGAGTTTCTCTTGCTAGTTATTAATAGTTAGTGATTTGAACGAGAATGATTCCCATGGGCTTATCTGTTTGAATGTTTGTTTCCCAGCTGCTGGACAATTTAGGAAGTATGGTGTTTTCAGAGGAGGTGTGTCACTGGGGGTAGGCTTTGAGGTGTCAAAAGCCCAGGCCATTCCCAACTAGCGTTCTCCCTCTCCTCCTTCCCCCTCTCTCTCTCCCTCCTTCCTTTCCTCCCTCCCTCTCCCCCCGCCCCCCCCCCCCGTAACTTCCAGTTCAAACCATGCCTACTTGCCTGGCACCACGCTCTCTCCCCCAGGATGATTATGGACTTGCTTTCTGAAAGTGTAAGCAAGCCTCCAGTTAAAACTTCCTTCTATAAACTGTCTTGGTCATGGTGTTTCACGACAGCAACAGGACAAGAACAAAAATAGTCAGGTGACTTGTAGCACAAATTCTAATTGGTCTTAATAATAAAAACCCAGAGTCAGCTATCAGAGGCAAAAGCTGAAGGATCAGAGAAGCAGAGCAGTCAGCCACGGGGGAGTTCTTACCTCTACCAATGCTCAAACAAAATGGGTGAGCCTGTCTCTTCGAATCCACAGACTGAATGCCCAGATTGCATCTGAGCTCCTGTCTCTTCATCTTTTATATTCCTCTTTCAACCCAGCCATATTGCTCCCATCCTAATGCTAGGATTAAAGGCATGTGATCCCAAGTGCTAGGATTACCTTTGTGTGAACTCTGTTTCTCTTTCAGACAGATTCAACCCCATGTAGCCCAGGGTGGCCTTGAACTCACAAAGATACACCTGCCTCTATCTCCTGAGTGCTGGGATTAAAGGCCTGTACCACTACTCGCTGGCCTCTATGGCTAACTAGTGGCTTAGCTCTCACTCTGATCTTCAGGCAAGCTTTATTTGTTAGATTACATACAAACAAAGTATCACTACAATTACTAAATTTAAGGTAATTAAAAATAAGACCTTTATGGAGTTTGAATTCTTGGCTTGGGCAGAATTTTTATTCTCTGTCTCAAAAGATACTATAGGTCTAGAGACTAATTCTAGACTAATCATTATGATCAAAGCTAGTGTCCTGTTGTGAGGGAAGTAAGTCACTTAGGGATGACACTGACAGAAATGTGGCAGGATTAAAGCCTTCAAAATGTGTAGATGTTGGCACTGGGGTTGTCATTGCTTGACACTGTCCTCTTCAAAGCACATCAGATATAAACAATTAGCACGTGTCAGGTGCCTGACCGATTCAATGTATATTAGCTAAACAGCAAAGTCATCAAGTACTACCTACCTGAAAACCTACGATATACAGGCACAGAAACTGTGATAGTGACTAGTCAGATGTGATTCTCACCTTTATCAAGTTTATAATCTAATGGAGGAGGCACTACACGAGTCAAAAAATTTACGAGAAACCCAGTGAGTCTACTCAGGTGTATCATCAAGAGAGAAAACATATTTCTGTTATGGTTTTGGTCCCTTTAAGAGACAAGCCACACCCATTCCCCTCCCCAACCGCTGAGGCAGGCTGATTTTCAGCTTCTGGCCTGAGCTTGCTCTCTTTTTTCCATCTTCCTCTCGGAGAGGCAGCTTCGCTTCTGCCTCCCTCCCCACTTCTCTGCTTCCCCCCTTCTCTGTCTCTTTCTCCTCTCTCTCTCTCTCTCTCTCTCTCTCTCTCTCTCTCTCCCTCTCTCTCTCTGTCCCCCCCTTCACCCTTCCTCCTCCATAACCCCCTGAATAAACATTCAGCCTCACCCTGCATATCGTGTCTATCCATGTTTCTGTCTTCTGCCTGCCTGCCATGTGTCTCCCTGCCTGGAACCAGCCATTGCTCAGGGACCAGCAGCCATCTCTGCCTGGAGCCCGCTGTCTGCAGCCACATGGCCCGCCACCACCACCGCTCGGGCCACCGCTCTGGGACCGGCAGCCATTTCTGCCTGGGACTGGCTGCTCCCAGAGTCCGCTGCCTGCCACCACATGGCCTGCCACCACTGCTCTGAGACCAGCAGCTGTCTCTGCCTGGGACTGGCTGCTCCCAGAGCCCACTGCCTGCCACCACATGGCCCACCACCACCATTTGGGACCTACAGCATTTCTGCTGCCTACTGCCACGGGGTTCTTGTAGCATTTTTAAAAAAGAACAACAATTTCCATGTACAAACTTGTCATTATTGTGCACAATAATAACCCAAATATTCATTAGTAGAGAGAAGCCAAATGTGGATTGTGCATGCACACACTTACACACACATGCAATGCCATCAAATATTGATGCATGCCATAACCCAGTGAACATTAAAGAAGACAGATTCAAAAGGCCTCATATTACACGAGTTCATTCATATGAAATCCTTCAGTCAATCAGGAGAACTAGAAAGAGAAGAGACTCGTGTGTCTTAGGGATGGAGAAGCAATGGGCAATGGGGCAGTGATGGTCAATGGGAACAGGATGCCTTTGCACACTCATGATGCCGAAAATAATGGCAACGATTGCCCAAGTCTGTGCATATGGACAAAGAACTCCATGTGTGTAAATTAAATGGTGTGCGAGCGATATCGCAAGCTGTTAAAATTATTTTAGAATTTCCAAGAGACTGACATAAAGAGTAACTTAGAGGCTCTGTTAGGGAGAGTGGCCTAGGAAGGGCACTCTAAGGAGGTGACAGGAATGCTTTGAGAGGAGCAGTGCAGGAGCAGTCACCCAAAGGCCAGAAGCAGAAAAGGACTCAGCAGCACGGTGAGCATTCTCTTCTCCCACTCGAGACGACTGTGCAGGCCCCAAAAGGCCAAAGGTCAGAAAGTTGGACTAGCTTCTAGCTCCTTCAAGGTTATTGTGCTTCTACCTCAGACAAAGTTCCCACCTAGTAGTAAATCAGAGAGTTCGGCTCCCTCAAGGCTATCAACAGGTGTGGCTGACTGCCTGACCTTGTGTTCCTGGAATAGGGAAGTAGTTTGTTCCTACCACAAACAAAAGTCTAAGGATCCGAACAAGTTCCAGTTCCCTTTGTGGAGATAACTTTGGATTCCACCCAGGGAGTGGTTTGCCTAAGGAGTGTTTGGTTTAAGGTGTGAGCACCTCTGATTGTAGCTTGTGACTTTCAATTTGTAGGTTCATTTCCTAGTATCAGGTTAATGCAGTCTTTTGCCTTACTCTTACCTTTTGGGGTCAAGGGTATTTTAAGCAGTTGGAAATTAAATGTGGGCAAATTTTCAGTACTCATTGAGAAATTCCCTCCCATACTATCCTATATGTTTCTCCATTTTATTATTTCATTCATGTCTTCATATTCATTATTTCTAATCCCCACGCCCTTACCCTGGCGAGAGGTATTTTTGTCGAGGCTGTTCCCCAACAGGTGACTAAGAGAGGTATTGAGACAAATTTTTCTCATTATTCCTCCTCTTCTTTTCTCTGAGATGAGTCTAGCTGTATAGCCCAAGATGACCTCATTCTCATGACTCTCCAGCTTAGGCCTCACAAGTGCTAAGACAGCTACTGTATGCCACCATACCCAGCAGAGATGGTTTCCATTAGTTCCAGTTTGTTTTTAAAACTGTATTAATACCACCCTCTGGCACCTCAGCTCTAAGTACTAAAAGAAATCATTTGTAAGTTATAGTCACCTTGTTAGGGATATACAAATTCTAAAACCAGACTTCATAACTGTTGGCTGAATTTGCACACAGGGATTATTGACTGGATCTCATATCCTGGGCCAGAAAGTAGCCTATTCATGTAAAAGCCAAAATCTTACTTGTATTGGCTTAAATAGATTTTAGATGTGATCTTTGACAGCTGAGCTAAGTGAGGAATGTTTCCTTAAGGATCTCGTAGGACCATGGTCCTCAGCCTTCCCAATGCTGCAACCCATTAACTCATGTTGTGGTGACCCCAACCATAAAATTATTTTTGTTGCTACTTCATAACTATAATTTTGCTACTGTTATGAATCGTAATGTGAATAGTTTTGGAGCTAGATATTTGCCAAGGGGGTCACAGCCCACAGATTGAGAAACACTGTTTTAGGGACTCCTAAGCAGTACACAGTTGCCCTCAACCCTCCCTCACTGTTCCAGTTACCCAGGGTCAACCACAGTCACATGGTAATGATCTGTCCTGTCTCTTTAAGAGACAAGCCCTGCCTAGTCCCTCCCCCTGTCTGCTGAGGCACACAGATCTTCCTTCCTGCTTGTAGCCTGAGTCTCTTTCTTTTCAATCTCCCTCTCAAAGAGGCAGCTTCTATCTCTCCCTTCTCTCTCTCTCTCTCTCTCTCTCTCTCTCTCTCTCTCTCTCTCTGCCTCTCTGTTCTTCTCCCTTTCTCCCTTCCCCCTCCATAACCCACTAAATAAATATCCAAGCTCACTCTGCATGGTGTGCCTATCCATGTCTCTGTCTCTTGTCTGCTGCCATGTGGTTCCCTGCCCAGGACCAGCCACCTTCGGAGACCTGTGGTGTGGTCTCATGCACCATCCCTACCTGGGACTGACTGCTCTGGGGCCCACTACCTGCCCCTACTGGAAGGACCTGAGGCATGGTCCCATGGCCCGCTGCCCGAGGCCGTGCTGAGAATTGCAGCGTTTCTACCGCTGCAACTGTCAGGGATCCTGCAGCATTTTCAATTAATCCATTACACACATATGTAGTGCAAAAAAACACATGAAGTAATTCAGACATTTTAAAACATATGACACTTCGAGTAGCATGGAGCCTTGGGCTGTTCCAATTATGCTATACCCAGAATGTGAACCATCCCTTTTGCCTAGCACACCCACACTGTACACACTATTCGCTCATGGCTACTATATAGCCCTGTTGGCTTCAGCCTACTATTGCAGTAGCTCAGAGCAAGTGCCTGATACTTATTAATAATGATCCCCAAAGAGTTTGAGTGATACTATTTGCTTTCATTATTATATCCATTATTGTACTGAATTGTTAATTTCTCACTGTGCCAAATTTATAAGCCAAACTTTATCATAGGTGTATGTGTATAAAAAGAAAACAGTCGATTTAGGGGTCAGTACTATCTGCAGTTTCAAGCATCCACTTAGGGTCTTAGCTCTTTGCCTCAAAGAATGAGGGCAGACTATTGTATTGTACAGAGGGAGGTCCCAGCCATTCTGCAGCCTTACCCTGCTGAGTACAGTAACAAGACACCTGTGGCTCCTACTGCCCCCTCCTTTGGGCCCTGATCCCTCAATAAACAGAAGGTTGAAATAAACCAGCCCAGCATCTTTCCCAGACTCTTCATTTTATTTATGGATCTGATTTTTTACAAGGATTGGTGAGCAAAACATGGCCTTCAGCTGAAAGATCACTAGCACGTGAGTGATGTTCCAGCTGACTTGGAACTTGATTCAAACCAAATCTGTTCCCCAGCCAACAGGTCAAACGTGCCCCCCCCCCCCATCCAAGCACCGCAGAGTACTTGAGAGTATGTATAAACACACAGTCATCAAACTGATTTGAATCGGACAAAATAAACACAATCTGGTCTAGAGGACGCATTGCTCAGCAGCGGTTCTCAGCTTTGAAAAGGCTCTGAAAGAAAAATTCACAGCTTGAAAGTCTCAAAAGAACCTTCCAGGGAGGTTAATGGATCTGTGTACTAATCAAAGCGACATTGGGAGCAGCTTAAATTCTCTCTGCTCCCAGCAGTCTTGTTTGGAACAGCCCTACGTAAGTCTCAGAAACTGGGCAGCATCCATATGTATGTAGTGAGATTCGGGGGATGTTGGAGTTGAGCAATCACCCCAATAAAGTCACCTTCCTAAAGAACAAAGGGGGTTGACAGCTAAATTTCATTTAGGACTCTCACCCTCTGTGTTTTTGTTTTGTTTTTAGAATACACACATGTAACAAAAGCACACTCTTTGATCCAGAAATTGCAACTTTAGAAATCAAATAGTACATGGGTAAAAATAACGTACATCCACCGAACGAGCACTGCACTGCTGTGGGTAGAATGAAGGCACCGTGAGATGCCTCGTGTCCAACAATAGAGGAATTATGGAGTACAGGACGCCACCCCAGTGCAGGGCAGTCAAACAGCTGCTAAAGAGATTGCGTGTCACGCTCGGACACGCACCTCCATGACGGACTGCAAAGTGTACCGGTACCGGCGAGCTACAGAGGAGAGAGTGACTATGACCTCCTTCTTGTTTGTTTAGAACAACAAATTAAAACGCCACACATGTGCCTGAGTGTGTACATCCACGTGTTCACACAGATGTGCAGATGCAGTCACGGGTTCGATACAAAGACAGGGAGGGGATTTTCTTTTTAAAAGAAAAGGGCAACCCAGTCAAAAACTCCACAGACGATAAAATTAGCTAAGTTTCCAGAGGCATCCAGCATGATCTCCACATGACTCCCGGAAGCTCCGGCAGCGCCAAGCTGTGGAGCATACAGGGCAGGTTTTAACGTGGCGATGGCCTCCATCAGTCTCATCTCCATTGCAGAAAGTGCTGCCCTCTGCATCTAGCACTCATTGACCACAAGCTGCACTTTCCGCAGCAATGCCCTTCCTGCCAGCTGCCTCACCAGCCGCTTGCAGAACGAAATTCTGAGAAAGGGTAGCATAGGATCCAGGCAACCAGGCCAGCATCCTCCGATGGGACAGGCACAGATCCTTAAGGGTAGACTTTTTCCTTCTAGCTGCCAGACTGTAATTCTAGAAGATTCTAAATGTATTGAGCTTTCTCTGAGCATACAGCACACGCCACTGCTAGTGGCTTGAGAACTGGGGACAGGTGGCCTCTTTTAGACAATTTGACCCCTGCTAAGTAATGCAAGCACTTTAAGAGCTTCATCAAATCCCATGCTCTTTGCAAAAATGCTTGTGTGACAGAGACAAAATTTATTATTATTTGAACATTCCCAGCCTCACTCCAAAGTCCTTAAAGCCTCCACTTCCTAATACAGATGCTTTTTCTTTGCCTGTTCAGCTTCCCCCTCTGCCTCCCCTCTCAGGAGACCTCATCTTACTAATTTGATCCCTGGGGTACCTGACTAGTTGGTTCCCAGGCTTCAGAATCAGGAAAAGGGGAGACAGGGTAAAACTAGACACCAATAAAATAAAGTAGGAAATGATGTGTTAGGAAGGAGAAAGAAAGTGGAAAACACAAACCATGCCAGGCCTCAAGATGCAAAGGAATGGAGAAGGCACGGTGAATCTTACACAACGTGGCTGGGATCTGTGAACGGTACGCTCTCGGAACCGGAAGTTTACTTAGCTTGTCTGAATACCACACTGCCCCAAGGCTTGGTCACACAGGGCCAAAATTCACTTTGGTTATGCTGTCATCTAGGGGGGAAGGTCAGGGCTGATGCCTTTGAAAGGAGCCTGGTTGCTGTTGGATGAGGGCTCTTTACTGAAGACTCTAAATAACTGATACATATTATGAGGATTATTCCAATCTCAAGAGACAACTTTGATTCAAAGCAAAGAACCTTCAAACTAGACAAGAATAATCACGTAAAGTTTTTTTAGCCTCTGTTGGGCTTCACTTTTGATTATAAAAGACAGTGGTCTTTAGATCTAACGTCCACATACTGGGAAGTTCAGAAAAGTAATGGCTATGCTTACAGTTGGGAAGCTGTACCCAAAAAAGTTAGCCTCCTTCATTAGGCATCCCTCTGGCTTCACTTGAACTCTGACCCATGACAGAAATGGGAAATCAATCTTTTCCCCAAATCTCTGTAGTAGGGACTAGACGACTCAGAGGTTAAGAGCAGTGGTCATTGTTCCAGAGGACCCGAGTTCAATCCCGAGCATCCACTTGGTGACTTACAATCATCTATAACTCATCCCAGGGGGGTCTGGTGGCCCCTTATGGACTCCACAGGCACCAGACACACGTGTGTTGCACATACATACATGCAAGCAAAACACACATCACATGATATACAAAAATAATTCCTCTTTTAGTGGTTGCTGTTTGGCTGTGGCAGCTACGGGAAGGAAAGTTGCACGGTACAAAAGAACTCTCGTGGGAGGTTTATTGAAGAAGGCAAGGGGAAAGGGGTCAGAGAGACCAGCCTCTGGCGACGGGAGCGGAGGGAGAAAAAGAGTGAGGATGAGGAGGGTCGCCTTTTATGAAGGGATTTAACACATGCTCGGAGAGTGGCTATGGCTGATGATCGCATCCTGCCAGTTCCGGTGGGCCTGAATCCTAACAAGCACATGCGCACAAGGAGTGCTCTTACTGGTTGCAGCTGAGGACCCTGAGTGCAGGCCAGAATAATGCCTGAGTACCAACAATGTTGGTTATGGTACTAATAGTTCATTCTGTGTTGGGGGACACTCTAAACGCTTTCTGATATTACTTTATCTAATCTTTAAAGCAATAATGCTGTAATCCTTCTAACTTGGCGCATTTGATGGAGCAGACACTGGGTGTTCTACCGACATACCCCCGGACTGGAAGATGCCAAAGCTAGGATGTTCCTCCCTCAATTCTGCAGGTAAAGAAAGCACAGGACTGAAAGATCGATGAGTCTGTCCTAACTAGTAAATTACAGACGAAAACATCATTCAATACAGCTTCACTCGCTGCAACTCTGCCCCATAGCAAGCTCATATATGGCTTTGTTTCTAAGCATAAAAGTGGAAGACAGCATAAAAAGAAGCTGTCCCCAGTTATGCATGAGATGACTCAATGCGTGAAATCCAAGTTATAGGGAACATTCTATAAAACTAGATACTCATAGAAATTCCCTAAGTGTTGTTGAATGTATGCGCATATGATCTCGCAGGATGGGGAAGATGGAGACAGAAGCTTCCAGGACAACCCAGCCTCCTGCAGCTGCTCTGAATTAGCATTAAGGCAGGAGACACACAAAGCAGAGTTTCCTCTAGCGGGGCCCCCTCGCCATCCTGATTCCATGCAGAATCGCAAAGCACATGCCGATACAGATTTCCACACTCATCCTGACAGGCTGTTCGCTTGCAGCTGAAACACGATATGCGACTTTGGCTCAGGGGAAACAAACATTGATGTGTCTGCGGGAAAGCTAGTCAACAGAGGCCACGGAAAAGAGACAGCCACGTTAGAACTAGAAGACAAAATGTAAATGTTTTAAGCAATTTGTTCATTAGTATAAAATACAGATAAATGGAGCCATCTATGAGGGGCTAAAAATAAACATGTCCCAAACTAATACATGTGTACTTGTGAAAGAATGGTCAGCATCCCATGTACCACAGCTATTGTAGAACAATCTCCCAAGTGATAATTAACCCTGGGTAATTTGCATTCTCTGAAACATAGCATCCTCAAACCCCGGGATGATCATTGGTTGAGAGTTTGAGGCAGATGATATCTTCCTAGTCTAACCAGAACAAGCCCTGTAATAAATATTTCCAGACTGACATCTGTTTGCAGATTCAAGTGCATTTGTTTTAACTGAACTGGACAGATGACTGGACCAGGATGCACAATAAAAGAAGCGTCTAATTGTTGAACCAAATTTGGAAAGCTCATAGCAGCACTGGGAAAGGAAAGCCACTGCCTTCTTGCTCACAAAGAACCCTGAGTCATTGCTCGGGCGTTCAATGTGGATTCTCAGAAACATGCGGGTGTTCTGAGGGTTTTCACACAAAGCAGTCATTGGAAGTCTACAAGAGGACTACGCTTAACAGTCGTTGCCCTTAGAGGAATACAAGCTAAGCCAGCACTACAGGAGGCTTCATGGTAGACCTGCCCTTGGTTTTCAGCCAGCCTTCAATAAATTACACAGATTCCCAAGGAACTGGTTGCAAAACAACTCAGAGTCCAAGGCCAAACAAACCAACCAACAAAAAACTTTTCTTCACCCCTTTCAGAACTATCTGCCCAATTTCTATTCCCTTTATCAAGTTTTTCAGCAATAGCCAAGTAGGGAATATAGGATGTCCAGGAACACCTTCCTAGACACAAGATGAAAGCTCAGAACTAGATCTTGCCTGAATTGGCCAGATGCCCTGCTCCTAGCATCCATGCCCCCAGCAGGTGGCTTTATGATTCTCAATAGGATCACATAGGGATTTTCTGCTCCAGAGGAGATTTGGAAACCCTCCCCATCCTGTTGCGTCAAAGAATTCTGTTCTCACATCCTGGCTTTCACAACCCAGCTTGGGATTCTTTGACATGGGATATGGTTATCTAACAACATGGCAGAGGCCGTATGCCATCTTGAATTATCATCTCCAACTCTGAAACAAGATCTGTGCCTCAGAATGGCAGCCATCAGCGAAGCAGGCAGTGACAGGAATATTTGAATGAAGCAAGGACATCCCCCGTAGTTACAGTATATAGGTCAGGTCAGCTTCACCCCAAACCCCTTCTCAGGCGTTCACAGAGGCGAGACCAAGATCTTCTGTTGCAGCTTGGGGGGGTGGGGGGGGAGCTGGCCTCGCTAGAGTGATGAGACCACCTATGTCACATTTACCCCTGCCGGTTCCTAGCACCTGTGCCCGGCCTGGCATCTTCAATAACTCTTCAATGAATGAACAACTTGGCGAGTTGGGTGACAGGAAGGAACCTATCACATGCTAACCGTCTGCGGAATTTATTGCCATTTAATCACCAGTCACTGAGCTCTTACGGCCAGCCTGGCCAGGATAGGGGATAAGGATGATGAAACTACAGGTTTGTCCAGGGAAACTTACGCTCCAGTAGGAGGCCCCACAGCTGTGTGGTTCTAAGAGCCTAAAGACAGAAATACGGCCACCAAATGTTGATTCCACATCTCTCTGGCTGTCTTCAAACAGGCATTGAAATACTTAGGGACATTCTAGAAAAGCTACCACCAAAGGGAAGCAGATCTGAATGAAGGAAAGCTCAAAAGATTTTAAATATGCTCATTCACACTGACTCCATAACCCCATCCCAGAGAAACTAGTTCCCAAAGTAAATGAATAGTAATAAATAGAAAGAAATGCCTAAGTGTGCAAAGACTTGGTGTAGGAGGTCCTTCTGTTTGTGTGTTACTTTCATTGGTTAATAAATAAAGAAACTGCTTTGGCCTGATAGGGCAGAGTTTAGGTAGGCGGAGAAGACAGAACTGAATTCTGGGAGGAAGAAAGCAGAGTCAGGGCGAGCCGCCATGGAGCCGCCAGAGACAGACATGCCGAATCTTTTCCTGTAGGCCACTGCCATGTGGTGATACACAGATTAATAGAAATGGGTTAAATAAAGATGTGAGAGTTAGCCAATAAGAAGTGAGAGCTAATGGGTCAAGCAGTAATTTAATTAATACAGTTTCTGTGTGGTTATTTTGGGTGTAAGCTAGCTGGATGGGCGGGACAAACAAGCCGCCTCTCCTCATACAACAAAGACTTGTACCACTGCAGGCACTAGTGCAGAGACCATGGAGGGGAGCTGCTTATTGATGGACTCTTCATGACTTGCTCAGCCTGCTTTCTTACAGAACCCAGATCACCAGCCCACTGCGGGCTCCACCCACAATGGGCTGGGCCCTCTCCCATTTATCACTAATTAAGAAAATGCCTACAGGTCTGCAGCCTGATCTTAAGGGGGCATTTTCTCGATTGAGACCCCCTCCTCTCAGACAACCCTAGCTTGTGTCAAGTTGACATAGCAGCAGCAGCACACTATCTCTGCATGGCGCATCTCTGTCTCTCACCCGCCACATGGCTCCCTCTCCAGGACCCGCTGGCCCTCGTGACCTGCGGGCCACTCAGGTATCTGCAGCGTTCTACTTTTACCGTAACACCCTTCCCCATCTACATATTGATGCCAGGCCCTTCTGCATGGCATTAGTGTCCTCACAAAAGATGCTGCAGAAAGCTGCCTGAAGTTCTTTCAGGTACGGGTCCAGTAAGACAGAGCCCTATTCGAACCAGGAAGCAGGCTCCTGAGTCTTCCAGTTCCTTATTCAGACCTCCCATCCTCCACAACTGTGAAAAGCATATTTCTCTTTTTAAAAAGTCGTGGGGGGCGAACAGCATGTATGTATACCCGTGTGCTCATGTATGTGAATGCGAGTATGTATGTGGAAGCCAGGGAATAGCCTCGAGGCTTGGTCTCCCCATGCAACCTAGTTTGAGACATTTTCCCATTGAATAAACCAGGGTAGCTCAGGAGGGTCCTGGGGATCTCCTGTCTCCACCCCGCCCCCACTCCCCACTCCCTTAAGAATGCTAGGATTACAGAGGTTTAAGCAACATGTCTATCATTTCCATGGGTTCTAGGGACTTGAACTCAGATCCTTACACTTGTATGACCATTACTTTTGCCCACTGAGCCACCCCCACAGCCTAAGAAATCTATTTCTGTTGCTCATAAGTCTGTGTTTACGGCAGTCCAAACAGACTAAGACAAGTAGCACACGGCTTCTCGTCTTGGGTTTTGTTTTATCCTTAGTTTGTCCTAGAAAAACTTTCCAGACACTCCAACCTTGTTAACTCGAGGTCTGAGGTGTCTGCAGGGCAGACGTGGGTTGGGAGAAGGAAAGGAAGCTATGAACTGCAATTAGAAGAGACATGATCACAAGGATGTCTGCATCTTACTTTGCTGAGGGACACAGCGGTAGTGGCGCCAAAATGGGTTCAGAAGACTTAGAAACTCATCCAGGCTTCCTCATCTAGGTAGGGACTATCTCCCAATTATTGCCCTGGCCCTGGTGACTCCTTTCTCTTTCCACGGCAAGGAGGGGCTAAGAGGAAGGCAGTGGAGTCGGACATTGGTAAAGCCACAGTGGCCCCACATGAGATAATGGGGTCTAATATTTAAGGGATGTCTCTCATTGTTTGTGGAGTTGTCAAGAGTTTTCAGGGTGCTTAGCCCTTAAAAGCTAAAGAGAGAGAGAGAAAGGTGGGGAGGGAGAAGGAGGGATTTTCTCCACGTGGGAAAAGAAACGACCTTTCTGAACAACTGCATCCCCTACCCCCCCCCCCACACACACACACAAATTGCTGCCCCAGATAGAAATCTTAACGGAACAAAACCTTTTTGTCCAGCTGCTGCCCATTGCCCGATCCACCCCACCCCAGGCCTCCAGCTCCCAGCAAGTCCTTTCAAACTCAGCTCTGTCCCTGCAGACTGAGAATCTCACCTTACTTATTTTCCTATTGGTGTGCTAATTTATTTCTTTTGTCTCACCACAGTGTTTACCCTTTCACTCCATAAATGGACGTGTGTGTGTGTGTGTGTGTGTGTGTGTGTGTGTGTGTGTGTAGGGGGCTCCATGCTGGGGAATCCTGATCTAGGTCCTCTGACTTCAGCTCTGCCCCAGAAACTCATCCCCAGCCCTGGATGAAAACAGCCTTTTTAAGAACAGACAGCTTCTAGCCAAACCATACCACCCACTTCCTCAAAGAGGGAGGAGCCCCAAACCCCCTACAGACACATTCTAGACCCAACTAACTCTAGTAAATAATTCTTTTTTTAGGCCAACTCTTTATCTTATTGTTGCTGGGATTTCTCCCCACTCCCCAACCCTGCCACTCTCTAGACCTGTCAAAGTTAGAATTGCAGTGAGATTTCTTACTCGAACAGAGTTCTGATTTTTTTTAACATTAAATAATCATTTCTTTATATATTTTGGTATTTAATTTTAAAATTTCATGATAGCTATTTAACATGAATAGAGAATCACCTTGGCTTTATTTAATATTGTATTACCTGGATTCTTGCATCATTTGCTCATGATTTTATTTATTTATATGCTCATATATATATAATCTATGTATATCCCAATTTTTTTTCTTCCCCATCATTTTTTGTTTTTGCCGCATCTTTTATAAACAGGATAAAACTAAATCCTGCAAACTGATGATACTGTATCTTACTCTAACATCCATCTATGGAGAAGGCATCCTTATCATTCAGAGTCTGGCAAGAAAGCAGCATCAACTCTAGGTATTTCAAACAGGAGTTTACTATAGAGAATCTGTTCCCTGGGAGATGGAAGAACAAAGAAGCTCAACCAAAGAGAAAGAGCCCACCAGGCATTAGCAACATCAGGAGCCTATCACAACGTCAGGACAGGATGCCCCCTGTGAGCAGAAACTGGTGGCAGGTGGGACTTAAGAAGAACTGGACAGACATATGAGCAAAGGACCTGGGCTGGAGAGTTCAGGGTAGAGGGCAGGGGATGCTACACACACTCAGGAACAGGTAGGAACTGAGGGATGCTGGGAGAACCTGGTGCCAGGTCCACTTTGATATGGTAAATAGGCACCTCAGCCATTTGTCCTGGGCTTGAAACTTAATACTCTGGTACCTGATAGACACACACACACACACACACACACACACACACACACACACACAAACCATACAATCGAAATAAACAAGAGACTTGAACCTGCCCTACATCCTTTGTTTCCATGCAAGATGTTCTGTCTGAGACTGAGAATACAGGGAGCAAGGTGAGGTTCCATACAGTTGACTGACACTTAGGCTAAAACTTAAATGCTATATAAAAAGAGCAAACAACACTAGGTCCCTAAAAAGCCTTTGTGCGAAACCCATTAGCAGGGCTGATCTTCAGAGAAGCTGTGGGGCCTTCTAGTCCGGCTCTCTGCTCCTGCTTCCACCGAGGAGGGCTTGTTCCACTGCAGCTTCAAAATGTCCCAGTACTCCTGATGTGAAGCTTACTCTAACCAAATCTTCCCCCACAAGCCAGTCTTCCTGGGCAGGCTGTCCCTCCTGTCTTACTTGCCTGGATGTAGACAGGGAGGGAGAAAAGCTGGGCTGGGTGCTAGCCATCCCAGCTATTGGTGCCCTATAAGGTGCCCAGAAATAAGGATTGCACACAGTCATCCTTCATGATGTGATTTTTAGACTCGTGGTACCCTATCTAAAAACATTTAACCTTCTGTTCTACCGCAGGCAACTCAGTGTCTACACCAAAGCTGATACCTAACTCCTAATTAACCCAAAACAGGAAGCTGAGGAATTGCAGTTCATTGTCTTAAATTGAACCAAACGAATCTGTCTGTGTTTAACTAAACAGACCTAAGGTGGTCGTTTACTTCTGTATTTACACTGGCACAGGGGCAGGACACTTGGTGAAGTCACTATCGCTGTGAAACAGGCTTCCTGATCCTGCCAGGTTCCTCATAGGGTATCATTTTACCCTCGGACTTTCATTTCCCAACACTTTCTCCTCCTTCCCTCCAGCTCTGACACCGAAAACTAGAAACTGGGAGCAGGCTACCAAGGTAGTTCTGGCAAACAGGCAGAGGAGCACTGAGGGAAAGAGAGAGACCCATCTACAGTGCTATCTCAGCCAGCAAGCAAGACCCCCACACACACCCCCGCTCCACCAGGTTCCAGTGAGGAACCACTGCAAGTCATGCAGGGCTGTGGGCCAAGAGCAGGGAGCCATCCTGCCAAGCAGCAGGCAGAGCAAGGCGAGAGAGGCAGAGAGCTGCTTTAGAAACGGCCTGGCTCATGGCACAAGCCATCCTTTCTCCTCAGTGGAGGACAAGCTATCAGTGACGGAGCATTATTCCCAAGCACTTCTCTCTCACCCACCCAACACTGCAAAGATGTCGGCTGGAAGGGCTGAGCTAAAAACAGCTCTGCTTCTCTCTAAAGCTGAGTAGCATAAGACAGTCTGAGCCCAAAGGTGTGGTCGACCATTCCTTTGGGCTACCAGCTCCCAAATAACAGCACAGAGACTGATTTTTTTTTGTTTTGTTTTTCGAGACAGGGTTTCTCTGTAGCTTTGGTTTCTGTCCCGGAACTAGCTCTTGTAGACCAGGTTGGCCTCAAACTCCCAGAGATCCGCCTGTCTCTGCCTCCCGAGTGCTGGGATTAAAGGCGTACGCCACCACCGCCCGGCTCAGAGACTGATTATTAATTATAGGAATTTAGCCTTAGTGTAGGCTATTGTCTAACTAGCTCTTATGACTTAATTAACCTGCTTTTATTAATCTACATTCTATCATGTGGCTCAGTTACTTTTCCTCGGTCCCAAATGCCTGATTTGTTCTGCATGCCTCGATTATCTCCTCTTCCTCTCTCTGCCTGGAAGTCCCACCTATCTCTCCTGCCTAGCTATTGGCTGTTCAACTTTTTATTACCACTACTCACAGCAACACATCTTCGCATGGTGTACAAATATTCTGCAACACAGGGGTGCCAAGCAGAGTGGGAGATGTCAGGAAGTTCATAGGGTCAGTTCCCAGCCGATCCCATCCTCCTGTGAAGGAAAATGCCTGTGCTGCCCTGCCCAGGGACATGGGATTATGTTGTGTTGGTAAGCAGGTGCCCCCTGGAGCTCAGATAAACTCGAGACCCTTTGCCCAAGCTCAGCAAACTCAAATGGAACCAGGCAAGCAGCACACTGTAAGACTGAGACAGGCCTTAGATGAGCCTTCAAAAACAGCTCTGGCCTTTATCAGGCCTGAAACAGGGTAAGAGACAGAGAGACCAAAGGCAGAGAGTCAAGTTCCCTGCTCCCTGGAGGCACTGGGGAGGGCTTTGGCAACTGTATGTCTCCTGAGAAGTGAAGCCAGGCTGAGAGCAGATACTATCAGAGGGTCTGATACCACAGAAGGGACAATTAAAGCCACTCAAGAAGCAGTGGCAAGGCCAATATGCTCCAAACTGAGGCAGAGCTAAGAAGTCTCCTCAGGCTCTCCCTAAGTTTTGGTTTATATCATCAAATTCTAGGAAATCTGGGTTGCAATATAGAAGGATGACAGCCAGGAGCAAAAGGGTATGCACAGCCCTGGTTCTCAACCTTCCTAACTCAGTGACCCTTTAACACAGTTCCTCATGTTGTGGTGAGCCCCAACCTTAGAATTATTTTTGTTGCTACTTCATAACTGCAATGTTGCTACTGTTAAGAATCTTAACGTAAACATCTGTGTTTTCTGATGGTCTTAGGCAGCCCCCGTGAAAGGGTCAGTGACTCCCAGAGAGGTTGTGACCCTGACAGACTGAGAACTTGTTTGGAACAGGTTTACAAGGCAGAGGTGTTGACCCAGAACCTAGCATGATTTGCACATCCCTAGCCTTTCCTGACTTACGCCTGTAATGAAATAATTCCCAACACTACTTTTGCATCTTAGGCTAATTTTGAAGCTGAAAATGCCTATCCTGTATCCTAGATACTGACCCGAATAGGGGGGGACAAGAGAACAGTGTTGCATGAAGTAGATCATCCAGGGTGACATCAACATTTCCCACTAATAGAGACACAAGAAGGGAGCCCAGAGCCAGGACAGAATTTCCGCTTCTGGCTGACTGCTTCCTTCCTGAGGCCTCCTGGGCTGGGCAGGGATCTGGATGGGACTGAAGTGCTTCGGTTGTATTAACCCCTGTCAAAGAAAGGGTCTCCAGATACAGTCTCTACAGATGCATTGAGTCTCTGGGTGTTTTGATAAGAAAATCCATTCTGTGCGAATTTCTGCTGACTCAGCTTAGAAGCCACACCAACTTCTCCTAGTTGTGCTAACGACAGGCAGAGTGACAGACCTGTGTCTGCCTGGAAGGAGATGATTTTAGCAGGAGGGGAGCCGAGCAAAAGATGGGGAACCATGGGACCTGAGCTAGCCAGTCTCCTCACTTCCATCTGTCTTTTGTCCTGGATTTTGTCAACCCACTGAACCCCATTAGAGAAGAAAACAAAAATGTCAGTATTGTGAGCTGAAGGGAAAATCCCCCTTTTAAGATAAGACTTCCCGTGTGGCAGATGTATATCTAGTTGGCTTTCTTAAATCTCTTTCCATAAAATAGTTCGCAGCAGCTAATCTCACAAAATAATAAAATTAAAGATAATCATCAAAGGTAGACATGTCCCTTTGGGATTACCCATTCAAAGGGGCCCAAAATAATTTCCCAGAGCCAGGGCCCTTTCTAAGTTACCTATTGTAATTGTGGGAAGTTTGTCTGCAGGTGTGAACTTTTTCAAGCCTACTTTTCAAAAGCCAAGCTCGGGTCTGTGTGCAGAGTGAAACTTGGCAAGGCTTTAAAACATCTCAACCCCAAATGAGAAAAAAGGAAGAAACATCCTAGTGCCTTTGTTTGCACTCTCTGGGGAGAGACTTGAATCCTGCAGAGATTCAACTACACATAGCTTGTTTTGATCGAGAGGGAAACAATGAGAACACAGATAAACATGTAAAGGAAGAAAATTTATACAAATTAGAATCTCAGGCCGGTTATCTCTCTGGGTGACAAGAATTTATTCCCACGTGGACTCTCTAGGAGCTGAAAAAAAAAGGCCCATCATGAGATCCCTCACAAGATGCAGAGGAGTTGGGATGTTTTTACAGCATTCTCATCATGAGCTGATAGAAGGAGTGCCATCAGAACCACACATGACTTCCTGGATGGCCTCCTTTGAACTAAAAGTACTTCCCCCAATATCTGTTTTTCTCTGACTGTTCCAGGTTATTATATGGCATACAGTCATTGCTTCCCCAATAACCAGCCAGGACACTTATGGAAGAAGCTTCTCTTCTCCCCCATCTTCCTTTGCATGGCTAACTTATCTCTCAGGTCTTCAGCCAATGCACTATACTCTCAAAGGACTTGGGCATCCTTCAATACACACCAGCCATGTGTATTGATTGGAACTGATTGCTAAATCTCAATAACAACATTGGTTTCTTCTGCAATCATTTCTGGGTCCTAGGAAATATTTTCTGAAAGAGAATAAATTTAACCCAACAAAAACAAATGTATATAGCATATGTCTATCTAGACATAACTACTATGTCTAGAAACTATTCAAATCAATATGTAATATTAAAGCATAGTACATAATATTAAGGTATCTTCTGCCTTCTGGATTGAAGCGAAAGGACCAGGGAGATGGCTCTGTTGGTAAAAGCACTTGCTGTGCAACCCTGAGGACCTGAGTTGAGATCCCAGCAGTCGTGTGTAAGTCAAGGTGCAGTGGCGTCTGTAATCCCAGCATGCCTACAGTGAGGAGGCAAAGGCTGGAGACTCCCTCAGAGGCTTGCTGGCCAGCTAGTCCGGAGGACAGAACACAGCAGCAGAAATGAGAAAGACCCTACACAAGACAGAAGGCAAGAACCCTCTGAAAACTGTCCTCTGACTTACATACACTGCATTCACAGACACATCACACGTAACACACATGTGTGCATACACACAAGCATGTCTTCACACACAGAGAGAAGAAATGAAGTATAAATCTATTATAATGCTATGAGGTAAAAAATGAAGGAAATATTAAGAAACAAAATGATTAGGGATGTGCCTAAGCCAAATCAATCCCTGTTCTGGTCCATAAAATTTCCACCCATGCTCAGAGCCCATCTTCTGTGGCACAGAGACCATGCCCTCCCCACCGGGCTCCAGGTTGTGTTTGGAATGCCCTGACTGTGATCAGGCATCCGCAGTTCCAAATCCTGATCTCTAACTTAGTTCTCCTGGTGACTTTCGCCTTGTTTCATGCCCTCCTCCCAGGCTTCAGTTTCAGGATCTCCCAGATGCCGCCTCTCAGACTATTCCCCTCCTTATGGGCACAGGGCTCAGCCCTGATCTTCATGGTTTGATCTAGCCATGTTTTTCCATCCGCACATGAGGAGCAACTAGACACTTGATTTTTAATGATCAGTGACCATCTGAAAAGGGACCTTGTAAGCTTACTACTACTGGGGCTTTTTGTCTGGGATAGCTGCTCCCACATCTATTAGTTGTTTATGATGTCTAGGACACGATGGGCAATAATATTTCAGAAATAAATAACAGAAGTGGGAAAGTGAGGTCAGGACTGTGAGCCTACATTTCCCACCCTTATCAACCACGTCATGTAGACAGATATTTTTTTTTTGGGGGGGGGGTTGCCACCTCACAAATATGGCACAGAGACTTATTATTGATTATGAAAGCTAGGCCTTAGTTTAGGCTTATTCTAACTAGCTCTTATAATTTAAACTAACCCATTTCTGATGTGGGAGTCACCTCTGCATATTGTGATTACTATTAATGAATAAAGAAACTGCCTTGGCCTGTTGCTAGGGCAGAACTTAGGTAGGCAGGGAGTACTAGACGGAATGCTGGGAGAAAGAAGGGCAGAGTCAGGGAGACGTCATGGATCTACCATTGGAGATAGATATGCTGAAACTTTGCTGGTAGGCTACAACCTCGTGGTGATATATAGATTAATAGAAATGGGTTAAATTAAGATATAAGAGTTAGCCGATAAGAAGCTAGAGCTAATGGGCCAAGCAGTGATTTAATTAATAGAGTTTCTGTGTGATTATTTCGGTTCTGGGTGGAACAAGCAGTTCCTTGCAACACATTTCTATTCATCTATATGCTGCAGCATGGCTCATCCCTTTTACCTCTCCTCCTACATGTCCTGCTTCCTCTCTGGGTCCTCCACGCCTAGTGTCATCTCTTCTTTGCTTTCTGCCCGGAAGTCCTGCCCAACCTCTTCCTGCCTAACTACTGGCCCTTCAGCTCTTTATTAAACCCATCAATAAGAAGGTGCCACGGCAAAGACACATTTTCACAGTGAACAAAAAGATTATACCACAACCATGTCATAGTGGTATCACAGGGATGCTGATCTAAATCGTTTAGAGGTCTAGTGGGGCTGGCTCGGGCAGTAGAGTGTCTGCCACACATGCATGAGGACCTGAGTTCAGATCCTTAGTAACCACATAAAAAGCTGAGTACACCAGCGCTGCCTACAATCCTAACTCTGGAAAGGCAGAGACAAAGGAGGACCTCTGGGGCTTAAGGGCCAGTCAGTCTAGGAAATCAGCGAGAACGAGTTCAATGAAAATCTCAACAATAACAACAAAGTGGAAAGTGATTGAGGAAGACACCTGACACCAACCTCTGTCCTCCACATACACACACACACACACACATATGCACGCGCGCACACACACACACACACATGCACACACACACACTCACACACACACACACACACACATATAATGCTTAGAATTCTTTACAGGGGCAAAAGTGAAGCATCAGGTGCCAGCACTACTTTTTCAAATAGATATAAATTACTTTTCCCAAAAGTAACATCATTGGTTAATTCTAGATAACTGATTGGTTTTTCCCCAATTATTATTGTATATGTGTCTATGTGCAAATGATATGTATGTATGGGTACACCTCTCTCTCTTTCCTTCTCTTCTCTCTCTCTCTGTTTTGTAAGGGGGTGATCAGAGAAAACCTTTGGGGGAAT
Organism: Microtus oregoni; assembly: GCF_018167655.1. Lineage (NCBI taxonomy): Eukaryota > Metazoa > Chordata > Mammalia > Rodentia > Cricetidae > Microtus > Microtus oregoni. The sequence goes on along the minus strand of NW_024543071.1, from coordinate 34,949,932 downwards.
TCAGTGTTCCCTTCCACCTTTACATGAGTTTTAGGATCCAATCCATGTAACTAGGTTGCATGCCAAACACCTTCACCTACTTCGCCACCTCACTCGCACATTTATGTCTAATTATATTTGATTTCTTTATGTACATGAGTGTATGGGTGGGGTACACATTACGCAATATACATGTGGAAATCAAGGACAACTCGCAGGAGTCGGTTCTCTCATTCCACTGTGTGGATCAAACTCATGTCTCCAGGCCTTGTTGGCAGGCACCTTTATCCTGCAAGTCCTCTTCCCAGCACAGTGACTCCTAGGGCAAAAGGAGGTAATCCATCTGTCCTAGGTGCAGTTGACAACCTCCACGGTTATTGGCTGTATGAGTGTGCCCGTGAGTTCATACAGTAATTCCAGGTGTTTTGATACTCTTGCACGCAAACCCACAGCACCCCAGGGAGCCTTTGTTACTTGCATGGCGGTAGAACCCAGCATGAGAAGCATAGACTTATTTGAAGCCCAGGATGGAAATATGCCGAGAGGGGAAAAAGAGAAAACATAAAAGGAAAAAGATGGAAACAAAGATAGCTGAGCAGGTCTAGAAGAAAACAGTTCCTTTAAATAGAAAAATAGCCACAGGATATTCCCAAATACCGCTGCTTGTTACATCCACAGTTTGACAAAGGAGACCACATGGTGCTGCCTGTCCTAACTGTGCTGATCCTGGCCAAGACCTGGCTGGAGAAATGGAACCTGCGCAGTAACAACAGGTTCCTACCACATCTATTCTGTTGATGTTGGAGCAGATTAAAGCAGATGTTTCCTGTCGGACTGTGACTCTCTTCCCAAGAGCACAGCAGCCTCCTCTGTCTCGGCAAGAGCCTCGTGCCACTGGGTTTTCCCTTACCCTCACTATCCAATATGTCCATCACATCATGTCATCCCCCACCCCATAGCCAGCAGCTCCACACTCTGGAATCCTTATAAAATGGAAGATGGTTCCTAGTTCAACAAAGGAAAACTCTATTAAAAGTATCCTGTAGTCCCATGGGAGGGACTGCCATGGCCAGCTGTGCACAGTCGTTCAAAAACACTGAACAGTTTTGGTGGAGGAAGGGTGGGGTCTGAGCATGGTCCCCAAGATCTAGAAATTCTGGTGGAAATTGATCTGTTGACAAAGGGTGGGGCCATCAAGCCCAAGAGGAGGGAATTTGGAATGCTTGACCCTTGACCCTTTCATCTTTCAGGAAGTAGAGAAGGTAGGAAATTTAGTACATGGTAGTCATGAGAACCAGACCAGAAATGTAAACACCATGGCTCTCAGCTCAGGAGTCATGAAACCTATCTCATTTAGGTTAACTTCCAGTTGTCATAATGTTATGATTATGATTTAGAGACAGGATTGTCTTCAATAAATAGTTTGATAATACAAAATTCTTAAGTGAGGGAGAAAATAACAAGGCAGAGGTTTTACTAATGATTAAAAAAGACAGATAGCATTCACTGAGTTCTTATTCCATATGGACCTCATTACTTTACCACTCCCCTCTCCAAGAGATGGGGATGAATCCAGGGCTTCCTGCATGGCAGGCAAGCACCGACATTAATAATCCCATCTGAGTTCATAACAACCCAACAAAGTTGACTTCCGCTTGACAAATGAGAAAAAAAAAGATAGTGGTGAAAGGTTAGGTAGGGGTGAAAGGTTAGTTGGGATGAAAGATTAGATGGGGTGAAAGGTTAGGTAGGGGTGAAAGGTTAGGTAGGGGTGAAAGGTTAGTTGGGTTGAAAGGTTTGATGGGATGAAAGGTTAGGTAGGGGTGAAAGGTTAGGTAGGGGTGAAAGGTTAGCTAGGGGCACATCTACATGAGAACCAGGAACATGGGTCTCAGGCTCAAGCTGGGATCATTGTGAAGCTCAAGCCTAGGTTTTGCCCACTGCACTCCTGTACTTTGTGACTTCAATGGATGTTTTGTTCCAGAACGCATCCTGTCTTCCTGAGCTAGCTCATCCCCTCTCACCACATGGGGCACTGCTACAATCAGAGCTTGCAACTCAAAGGGACACAAAAAGCAAAGAAGATGTGGTCCATTCTTAAGGCGCTTAGTCAAGGTTTCCCGTGAACAGCATTCCTAGTGTAAAAGGAGAAAGAACTGGTACACCAAGGCCGGATCACTGGGGCCCAACAGCAGGACTTTTATCCGCTCCTTATGACCTTTGTAGAAGGAATTCCTTATATTGTATAGATGGCTCTCTCACTAAACCATAACTATGAGTCTGTTCGCTACACCACCAGACCAAGTGTGACGCTAATCTCGTCCACTTGACACACCTGGGAAGAGAATGGCCTCAATCAGATTGGCCCGCAGGGCATTTTCTTGATTGGTAACCGATGTGGGAAGGTCCAGCCCATTGCAGGCAATGCCATCCCTTGGCAGGTGTGCCCGGGCTATGTTAAGAATGGTAGCTGAGCAAGTCAGCAAACAGTGTTCCTCCACGGCCCCTGATGCAGCTCCTGCTTCTAGTGTCCTGTCCTGAGTTCCTGCCCTGACTTCCCTCAGCGATGGGTGGTGACCTGGAAGCTGAAAGCTGAAATAAACCCTTTCCTCCGCCAGTTGCTATCGATTGTGGTGTTTATGGGAGCAACACAGAGCAAAGTAGGGCATGCAGGGAAAGAAAGCCAATAAGTATTTATTGATGAGCAACTGAATTACTCACAATTAGCAAGAGACACCAAAAGTGATGGCATTTGGAGGGAAGTGGTCATAATTCTAGAATATTCTTTAATGATAAGCAAATATCTGGCACTTTCACAAGATGTCACCACCTGGGGAAGAGCAGGGGCAGCTCCTCACAGGGGGGCTTTGGAGATGTTTTTCATTTTCCTGATTTTTTTTTCTTTAATACAATAATTTGAGTAATTGTTCTGAGAGTTTCACAGAGTGTATTCTTGTGACTTCTGCTTTTATTCTTTTTGCTTCATACACAAGCATTTCATCTTCCTCATTCCTGCCGCTCCCTCACCTCTCCAACTCCCCCTCCCAAGTTCATGGTCCCTTTTTTAATTATTGTTACAGGTACATACATATGCACATGTGTGTATATATACATGCATGGCTATATAACCTACTGGGCCCATTTAGCTTTGCTTGTATGTACATGTGTCCAAGGCTGACCACTTGGGGCTGGACAACCTATGGAGTAGCTTCTTCCTGAAGGAGACTGATCCTCCCTCCCTCCCAGGCACTGACCACCTAAAGTTCTTATCTAGGGATGGGACAATATAGAATTCTCCCCGTCCATATTGGCCTATCAACTGGTATTGTCACTATGTTAATCTTATTCGGCTATCCACATTGTTAAGATTTCATGAGTACAACCTCCCTGTGGTATAAAGAGGACACTATCTCTCACAAAAATCCATCCTGGTCCTCTGATTCTTATAATCTTTCTACCCTTTCTTCTGTAATTCTCCCTGAGCCTTAGGTTTAGGGGATCCCTGGAGATGTATCACTTGGGGCTGGGTGTGACATAGGATCTAAAACCAGGTCCTCTGTCAGGGTAATAGCCAGCACTGCTGGGGCCTCTGCCATGCCTTTGAATCTCCAAAACTATGAGTTAAACAAGCCATTTTCTCTTTCTAACATTGGATGCCTCAGGTACTTTATTGAAGGGATAACTTGCCTGCGCAAAGACCGTATCTGAGCGTGACAGAGCTGCCTCCACCAAGACATTGCATTGGCAGAGAATCAACTGCCCTTCTGGAGCCCCAGAATCAACTGCGCCTTCTAGATGTCTTAATAGACAGAATGCAACTCTCCCTCACTGCTAGGTCACTGGATGGCAGTGGCTGTTGCTTTGGATTGAAAGCCTTTAGCTCCCAATGCCATGGCACTGCCAGGCTGGTTTGCTCTTGGTGTGCTTTTCCCATGCGGAGCAACTTACTTATTTCCGAAAGAAGGAATTTATTCCTTTATCCGCTGGACTCTGAGTTACTACATCCTAACAGCCTGAAATCTCTTCTCTGGAAGATGTTCCTCCTCGTTCCTCCCTCTTCTTCCCGTCATTATCTTTATTAGTACTGCCAACATCATAGTTTATGTCATCCTCTGGAGTCCTTTAAAGGGAACCTTTAAGCGAAAACCAGCTCTTTTTTTATCTCTGCCAACCACACTTTCCTATAGAGAATGTTGAAGGCATTGTTGAAACCTACAGCAGAGACTGCCCTGTGTCCCCCACTTTCGTCACAAGAACACCCAACTTCAGCTGTGTGCACATGAACACTCAGTATGATGACTTCATTTCTCAGCCCCAAAAGTTCTCGGCCCTGGATCATGTGTGTCTGTCCATGTCTGTGAGCCATCTGAAAAGCTGTGTATCCTGGGCCCTTCTTTATCCTCCCCTGTTCCTAAGACATGAATATGGTACTCGCAGTTTCTACTGCCCTGAGCCCTGAGAAGGAAGAAGGGGTGGGGGAGGTGGCAGAGGCAGCTATTTCTCCTGGCCAAGTTTGAGTGTAGCTTCATTGTTGAACTGTGTCCCTTGAGGGCCCATGTGGTGAAAAGCCTGGATTCTAAGATGGTAGAACCATTGGAATGTGGGGCCTAGTCGGGGGTGTTTGGGCTACTCAGGGTACACTCATAGGGGATAGGTCCCCATGTATCTCTGTCTTTCCAACAACCTGCCTGCCAAGATTAAACACTTTCACACATGCGCCTCTGCCATGATGTGACTATCACCGGAAGAATCTTCAGCAGGACTGAAGCCATGCTATACCCTTGAGCCCTCAAGACTATGATTCAAACAAACCTTTTCTTTTCCTAACATTAGATGCCTCAGGGATTTTGTTGTAGCAATAATGCAGTGACCTCAACTTAGTCATGTCCAGTCAGAGCTCCAATCCAATCTGTGCCCCCCAAAATGTCAGTAGATGAGAGGTTTCTCTAGAAATTGCTAAGATCTTGTCTGACTTACCCTTCAAGTTCCTAGTGCTTCTGGCCCCACCTGACTGGATAAGATGCCCTTAAAGAATTTCTGTACGAGAGGCTCAATACTGCCTCTTCCATATCCCAAGTCTGTCTGTAAGGCATCAGGAGACTCAACTGTGGCTTCACATAGAAAGGGGTAAAGTTAATATAAAGTCAGAAAAGCAAACACTATTATAGCCATAAATTGAGGGTGACTGCTGCTTAGAAATTACAGAGCAACAAAGAAATCCATTCTCCCAAATCTCTCTGTGAACAAGTTTATCGCAAAACAGTTCATTATGGTGTTTCTTGTATTTTACTTTTGTAGCTTTTGGCTGAACTACTGACCAGATTAGGAAATGGGCAAATGCTTACAATATGTACACAGTTCACATATGTTTTAGTGGGATGTCTGTAAGATACAGTCAAAACCCTATCATCACAATTAATGGGAGAGATAAATGTTCAGGGGATTTAATGGATTTTGGCCGGCATACAGACAGACACAGATGTGTCTTAGAAGAAAAACAAAACAACAACAAAAATCCTCCCACCAACCAAATTTTCCAAAGAGCTAGGCTTGTGCCGTCCAACATGTCTCTATGAGAGTACAAAGAACACGGGATTTCTCATTTGTCATAACTTCATACAATGTTAATTAAAAGATGGACCAAAGGGCAATAGACCTAGTCCTGGGTCCCTAACTAAAAGCTTGAAGTCCATACAAAGAAATTTCTCTTCTGTTGTGTACAAATACCATGACAGATACCATCTGAGTCCTGGATCAAGATCTTGCTGTCTCAAATTTAGGCCTGAACTCACCAAAGAGTTGTCCTCAATGCTAGGATAGAAACCACGGATGCAATCGGACTTAAAGACAGGGGACTCTAGAAGAATCCATAAATCCAAATGACACAGTCACACCTCAGGTAGACACCAAATCTGAGATGCGATGAAGGATGCTCAGGCCTGGCCTCCACCCTCACCTGTGCAGAGTTAGACAAGCAGAAACTGCCTAGGTTGTTTTTATTAAAGGCACGGGTATCTGACACGCAACTTCTTGTACATTCCCTACCTGAAGAAACTCATCATGCTTAGTCAATGCCACTATGTTTTGGGTCACCAGTGTTGTTTGTCTTGGATTTAAACTCTCGGACAGAAGAATACTTATCTGCTTACCCTACTTGCACTGAGGTCAACCTGGCAAAGCTGTTGAAACCAGATCAACACCCTCTGCGCAGCCGCTCATCCTGATATTGCAGCTGGGGTTTGGGTGTCCGTCCAAACTTTACCTTGAACTCCTGTCAGTATTTTCCTGGAAGTCTCAAGTTAAAGCCAGGAACAGCTTCCTTTCAGGCTTGACTAACAAGAGGGGCATGCTCATAAAACAAACAAAAACAGACAGACAGACAAAAACCAGAATCAAAATTGCAAGGCATTTTGTGTTAAAATTATTTATGTGTATCTGGGGTCACCCACCACCATTTGGGCAATATGTCTCTCCTGCCACCGTGGTCTCCAGGCCAACCAACACAGTGACATCCATTCATATTACAGGCAGGCAGAACTTTGGTTGTTCCCAACATCAGAAATAGTAAAGAAACAAGACAAGACGCAGACAATCTGATGGTTACAGCCTTGATGGCATTTTTGTCATACGACCTTGGGCCAGTTACGCAGCCTCTTGGCATCATATATTTTCTATAAATGCCATGTCCGCCCTACAGCCTGCTCCGAATATTTCTGGGGGTTGTGTGACAGATGGCACACTTACACCAGAGCTCATGAAATGCAACCACTCAGGGAGCTTCTGAATCCCCCTGCATGCCTCCCTCACAACCCATTCTGCCCTCAAGCATTTTGAGCCCTGTGACAAACCCAGTTTATCCTGATCCTAGGAGGTTAGCACTTACAAGTCATTAATTTTTTGTTGTTAGTTAAAGCTACAAAAAGCATTTCAAAATAGAAGCACATGCAAAAATCACAACATTCTCCTGTCCTGGAAAATGCAGAGGACCTGAGAGAGCTTCCTCACTCTCTCCTATATAAAAGCAGTGCCTGCGTCAGAGTTACACAGCACTCCCAGGCTTCCCTGTATCTTTTTTGAGGTCAATAAATTTGATGACTGATCTCTGATCTTCAAATCTTAAAAACTTCTAGCCCTAAATAAAAGGAAAGTCTTTTTGAAAAAAGACCAGATTGCTCAGAACACATATATGTTCTGGCATGGCATAAAGAGAAAAAAAAATCAGAGGTCTCTCCTGTCTCCTGACTCCAACCAACATTTTCAGGTCTCCGTATGAAATCCTTCATAGTTATAAGGGGAGACACCCACAGGAAGTGACAGTTCCTGATACTGGCCATAGAGGAAGGCTCAAAAGAAATACTCTATTGTCTTTTACATAAAAGGGTTTGATTCTTTTGTTGCTCTTATTAAAGTATTACTTACATTTTAATTATGTATAGGTTGTATAAAATTTGTATAACTGCCACCATCATCAAGATACCAAGTATCCTTATCTGCCGAGTTACCTCATTGCTCTTCACAATAACCAATAGGATTGCTTTCTAAATTGTGAAGCCATCTCTACAGCCCTTAGATTGCTTTCCACAATAGATAAATACTTTAAGTCATGAAGAATGAAAAGGGATTATTGAAGCAAGCACCCCCTCCCACAAACCATAATGAAGCTACAAATAATGACATACCCCTCATTTACTGGCTATCTCTGAAACCCTGCTTTAGTCTTAAACCCAGTCAATATCATGATGATGCTAAGGGGATTCACTCAGTATGGCTAAATCTGTCGGTGGTCAATATGATTTGCCAAAGGCCAAGGAGACCAAGTCAGTAAAAGATGGGGTTTTGGACACCTTCACTGATCTCAGTGCCCATCCAGGGCAGGATCAGGAATGACAAAGAAACCTCAACAATACAGCAGACCAGAGAGAGAGGACTTCAAAAGTCATTCATCTTTCCACTCCCGTGGAAAGGAAGGGACTACAGAGTTTGGAATATAGGTTGCCTGATGGACAGTCAACAGCGACAATGGTTTTCTGACAATCTTACGGAGCAGAAACCTAAGGCGACTCTTAATACTTGAAGGAAGATGGTTTACCCAATGTCTTCAAAGCCGGGAACCTTCTTTCAGAAATAGTCACTTACTCCTCTTCCCATAGCCACGTACACAAACGCCCTCCACTCAACCACTGTCCCCCCTGATACCTACACGCAGAAATACTGGATATCAGGTATACACCATCTCACCATCCTTCTCAGGAGGCAAACACAAAATCCACACAGGAGGGGGGTGTTAGACATTCTTTAAACCAGCAGTTCTCAACCTGTGGGTTACAACCCCTTTGGGGAGGTCAAACAACCCTTTCATAGGGGTCACATAGCAGATATTTAAATTATGATTCATAACAGTAGCAAAATTTCAAAATTTTTACAAATTATTTATAAAATAGCAAGGAAAATAATTTTATGATTGGGGGTCACCGCAACATGAGGAGTTGTGTTCAAGGATCACCGCATTAGGAAGGCTGAGGACCACTTCTCTAAATACCCTAATAGTGAGCCCACCGCTCCTCTCATTTACCAAACCGTGCAGCAGACCAGCCTGGCTCAAGTCCAGCTTGGGGCAGATTTGAATTATTAACTAGAAAGTGATTGTGTCATCTCTTCTCACATGAAGTCACACATGACATGGGCTTCAGTACTCACCTGCCATTATTAAATACCAACTAATAAACATAAAAACCACAAATCAAGCACAGTTTATTACACCCAAATAAGATAGGGTCCTCAGGAATCCCTCACTTTCTTCTTATCACTTGGGCTATTTTCCCTCATATCTGAGTAGTAGCATTGCTACATTTATCTTGATACAAAAATCAAAGGAGGCCTGTTGGCAGAGCACAGAAATCTTTCAGAATTGTGTGTGTTAATTTGTGGTGTTCTGCAAACCATTTTTGCAAAATGTTAAGTACCAAAAAGTGAAGAAATGTCACTCATTTGTTTAATAAGTATATACCAAAAACATGTACTGTGCCAATTTATGAAGAAAAAGACAGAGTTTGTAGTTCCAGTTACTACAGCATCGTAAGATCCATGAAGTTAAGTCTCATTCTTTGCTATAAGGCGGAGAGATTACAACACTGAAGACTCGCAGCGAAGGGAAAGCTAGATTCCAGACTTAAAAGGAAAAGGACAAGCTGAGCAACAGGCAAAGGCAGCACAACTTCTCATAGAGAAGCCCCTGGACGGGCACCGAAGAGGCCATGGACGAGGGCAACTGTAAGCAGCACATGTCTAGAAGGCTGAAGATGTCATAACAGGGTGTGGGCGAGATTCCCTTATAAAGGCGCGAGAGGCCGCAACTCCATTTTCAGAAAGGAGAGAGGCGTGATTTTGTGCTTTAGGACAAGGTCCTTGGGAGAATCAGACTAGGAGATGAAGATGAGCAGGAGACCAGTTTATCAATTATCTCAATGGCAGAAGGAAGAAGGCACTTGGGAACCAGAAGCAATAAAGGCAAGACTGGAAAGGAGAGACTGAGAAACACAATGGGACACTCAGGCTTCCCACTGTGGTCTGCGGTAGAACAGTCAGTTAGAGAAAGCACAAATAATGGATTTGTTTAAGTGATAAGAAATAAGCCCTACAGGCTAGACCAGCACTTTGTCTGGCAAGTGCAAGGCCCTACGTTTGAGCACCAGCACCAAAACTAGTTTATGCAAGAAACCAATTTTTAAAAAAGGAAAGGTTTTCTCACTGGACCAATTATGAAGATGGGGTCGCTTATGTATACTATCATATGATCTGCAAATAACGAAAGCTTAACTTCTTCCTTTCCAATACGAATCCCCTTGATCTCCTTATGTTGTCTTATTGCTATTGCTAGAACTTCAAGCACTATATTGAAGAGGTATGGAGAGAGTGGACATCCTTGTCGTGTTCCTGATTTTAGTGGGATGGCTTTGAGTTTTTCTCCGTTTAATTTAATGTTAGCTGTTGGCTTGCTGTAAATAGCTTTTATTATATTTAGGTAGGACCCTTGTATCCCTATTCTCTCCAAGACCTTTATCATAAAGGGTGTTGAATTTTGTCGAATGCTTTTTCAGCATCTAATGAAATGATCATATGGTTTTTTTCTTTCAGTTTATTTATATGGTGGATTACATTGATAGATTTGCGTATGTTGAACCAGCCCTGCATCTCTGGGATGAAGCCTACTTGATCATAATGGATAATTTTTCTTATGTGTTCTTGGATTCGGCACGTACTGGCTTTGGGGGAGCCTAGGCAGTTTGGATGCTCACCTTACGAGACCTGGATAGAGGTGGGCGGTCCTTGGGCTTCCCACAGGTCAGGGAACCCTGATTGCTCTTTGAGCAGATGAGGGAGGGGGACTTGATCGGGGGAGGGGGAGGGAAATGGGAAGCGGTTGCGGGGAGGAGGCAGAAATCCTTAATAAATAAATAAATTTAAAAAAATTAAAAAAAATAAAAAAAAGAAGATGGGAATGACCAACTTCTCTGTCTGAGCCTCAGGTCCCCCAAAGGCAAGAGACTGAAGTATTAGAGCAAGTTGAGAGATCCAGAAGGGCTGGTGTGTCGGCTGCCTTGATGATACTTTGGTTGCCCTCTCCCATTCCTTGATCCCCACTTCACTTAGTGTCCTGTTCTTCTTCCTCACAGGAACCCCCAGTTCCCTTCTGGGTTAGTCGCTGGGAGGCACCAGCAGGAGACTGGGGGGTCAGAGGGCAGAGATCCTTATTCCTCCCTCCCTGGAGTTCAGCCCCCCCCCCGACAGCTGGCTTCACAGCTCCAGAGCCCAAGCGTAGGGTTCACTGATCCTTGCCCTTGACACCCCCCCCCCCAGTCCTAAGGGATCCTCATTGCTACTCACATTGGCCTTCCTATTCTTTTCTGGCCTTGGGGGCGTTTCCTTGACTTCATTTATGCCTCCCTAGACTATTAGATTCTTTGGTAAACCTCTTGGTTTTTAGCTGAATTTTAATAGTGTGTATGCAAATATGTTTGTGTGGGTATATGTGCACACGAGTGAAGGTCAGAAGGAGGCATTAGATTCCCTGGAGTTCGAGTTATAGGCAGTTGAGAACTGACCAATGTGGTTGCTAGGAACTGAACTCGGGGACCTCTGCATTTGAGAGTACTGTCTCTTTCTTTCCTTCAATCTATTGGGCGAGAAGCGTTTCACGGCAACCTAAGATAAAGGCTTTCTCAATTCTTCTCTCTGATGTCTCAGTACAGAAGACAATGCCATATTTATCTGCTGAGGCAAAATGCTTCCATCATTCTGTTGCAAAGGCAATGTATGGCAGCTGAGTGGATCAGACCCTAACTCTTCACTGTGTTTCTCATTGCCATGTACATCATGACTGATGCAGGAGATGAAAGAGCACAGAGCTGTGGACGTGACAGGGGTCAAGGTCACCATACATCAGTAGAAACTTGCATACTTGCAGGATTAACACTGTCTGAATTCCAGGAACCAGCTGAGCGTGATCAAGATAAGCTACAGTCCATATTTTAGACTGGGGATTGGCAGCAAACCACGATAAACCACAGACTCGGGGATAAGTGGTTTCATATGCATTGTATGGGACTTCTCATTCTAGCCTGCAGCCAGGCCCCCCTGAATGTGTTTGATGGCCCACAACCTATCGGTGACCTCAGAGAGTCTTTCTGTAACAACCCTCTCTAAGCAAGACGGCCCCTCCTCGCCAAGTTTTTTATTGTACCAATTTCACATCCCCATACCTTACATTAGAATTTGGGTGTCTATGTTTTTTCTTTACATGTTCTTTTCGGCCTTTCCCATTAGATAGTGAGTTCTGCCATAGCAGGGGACCACATAATCTAGGGCATAGAAAGTGCTTAGAAAATATTCTCTAGTGAATAAATACTAAATACACAGGTGGCACCCAAAGTAAAGAAAAAGTTGAAGGGCACTAATGGGTCACTAGCCTGTCTGGACATTTGTGGCCTCTTTTGTAGTCAGAACATGATTCTCATAGCTGGGTCCTTTGGATGTCTTCAAGGAGAATTCCACTCTAGTGAGTAGAGCTCAAAGCTGCATGTTTGACTTGCTTTATGCAGACTTCGGCACTGTCCCAAGCACAGATGGGAGCTTCATAAATATTACTGAATGATGATGACACCAAGGATTATTTAATACCTCCATGTGGGTGGAGACGGACCTTGGGCCACAAATATATTCTGAATGTGCATTGCTTCTCAAATCATCTGTACCAGAGTGTTTTCAACAACGTAACTCAGCTGTGCCACAAATCAGACACATTGAGATGACAGAGTCCCCAAAGAATGCCACTTTCAAAACGGAAACTTTATTATCCGGGAGTAAAGGCAATCTTTGCTTTAGTGACACTGTGAGAATAGAAATCAGGGACAACAAAAGTCTCTTTTTGGGAAGCACCAGTTTTATCTGTGAATAATGAAAGTTTGGATAATTCATCGGTTTCAAAGATGCCCATCCATTCTGAAGTACCGGGAGTTATGCAGGCCTTCGGATATAGCTCAAGCATTCAATGGTTACCCTGGCATTTGTGGATACAATCCCACGGTTCTGTTCATTTAAAATAATATTAATAAGTCATTTGGGAAACCACAAGAAGACAGACTTTTGAAGCTGCATTTGTTCACCAGGAAGAAAGAGGCATATAAAGTGTCTATCATGGGGATCCAGAGGGAGCAACCCAGCAGATCAAATACCCAAAACAAATCAGAACGTCAGAGCCTCACGGAATTCTGAATCCCGATGAGCAAGCATGAATAATCCTTTGAAACGGCCACTCACATATCAGAACAGGCTCTTTGTGCATCTCTAGGCAAGGCCTCTGGTTTCTGACTGAACGGAGGTTTTCTTGGGAAAGTGGATGAAGGGCAATCAAGAGCTACTGGGACGTTTCTACAAGAAAAGAGGACAAACGGTTTCTGTTGTCGGAATGAAACTTCCCACTCCTGGCCATGGCTACCTCACAGGAGAGCTGGGCAACGTTTCCAGGGATGTTGGCTGGGACTCTCTGGATCCCTGAGAATCTGCGACAGTAACCTGCGTCAAAAGACATGGGGTCTAATCCTGCCAGTTTCCAGTTAGCTGTGGGACCCAGTACAAGGCTCTTAACTTTCTTGGTGACTGGATAATATGAAGAGAGGAATGACTGGCACAATTTCCTCACAAAACGATTGCCAATTTTAGTAAGCTATATAAAAAGATCTGCCTAAATTATAAAATCGGGTTTAAGTAGAATCCTGTAATATCAAATAAGTTGCATAGTGCCCAGGATCCTTTCCTTGGCTACCTGTGCCATATGGCATTCACATGTACACATAAATAGAAATAAAAAATAATAAAATTCTTTAAAAAAAACTATTCCACGTACAACAGGATCAAAATATGGAAACAAACAAATTTAACAAAAACTATGAAACATCTGCATAAAAAATTCAAGTTTGTATGGAAGAGAAATCGAAGAAAACCTATTTAGAAATTCATCCACATATTGGAAGATCCAACATTATTAAAATGTATTCCTCCTCAAATGGCTTTATAGATTCAACAGAATCTCAGTCAAGGTCCCAAATGGCTCTGGTGTGAACTGACACATCAATTCTAAAATGTTTGTAGTAATGGAAAAAGCCTAGTAAATATATGTGTACTAGCTAGACAAAGAATGAAGATGATTGTATGGTTGATATCAGTGTAGCAGCTTTGGAATAGCCAGTAAAATAAATGGGATAGGATAAAGAGTCCAGGTAGATCTACATATACATATGATCAGCTGAATTTTAACAAAGAAATCAATTCTATTCAGTGGAAAGAAAAATTTCTCCAATCAATAGAGGCGGGGGGACTGAATATGGAGGAGAACGATCCTCAATTGTTACCACACAGCACACATTAAAATGAACTAGAAATTGAAAGCACAAATGTAAATGTTAGGACTGCAATAATTATCCACAAGAAAAACATTCTAAAGAATGTTGTGTAGCAATTTCCTCTGAGAACCATCCATCCTGGATGGAATCTCATTACGATCAGGAAGTCAGGCAGGCGGTGGTGGCACACATCTTTAATCCCAGCCTTTGGGAGGCAGAGGCAGGGGGATCTCTGAGTTTGAGGCTGCCTGGCCCAAGGAAGTAAACATCTGAAGGGCTTCAGGAAGCCCCCAAAACTGGCCGGGTACACTAGGGTCCTCTTTCCCCACACATACCTAAGCCGTAAGGACTGTTGAGAGACTGAGATGAGGCAGACTCCTTAGGTGAAGCTCAGACCAGCCAACTACCCGAAGAGGCTCAGACCACCTCAGGAGCTGGAAAGGACACTTGACGACCTTTCAAGCTGCCTGCAGGCTGTGCAGTGCTGCAGAGCTGCAACTCTGCTGAAGGGAGGGTTTGGTGATGCAACTGTCTTGGAGTCACTTCCGCTCCTGGGAGTTACCCCTTTCCCCATATTCCTTTAAGAAACGCCAAGAAAACTTGGTTCACCAAGTTGGAATTTGGTGGTATCCTTACCGTGGTCTGTCTTCAGTTCCATATCTGGGGGGAGTAGATGCTGGCTCGTGTCTCCCAGGAAGAGTGTCACACAAGAGTAAACAAGTATTCCTCATAGAAGTCAAAAGCATTTATAGTAACAATGTAATTAGTGGAGCATAAGAAAAAAATTAGCGAACTGGATTTCATAAAAATTTAGAATCTTTGCCCATCCAAAGACACTAATTAGAAAATGAAAAGTGGAGACAGTTCAGTCAGTCAGTACAGCGTTTGCCTTGGATTTAATTCCCAAAATCCATATTAGATAGCTGGGTATGGTGGCAGACTGGTGATCCCAGCCCTGGGGAGGCAGAGACACAGAGATCCTTAGACCATGTGATGATTTCCAGGCCAGTGAGAGACCCTAACTCATAACTGAAATGTGACCAACATCTGAGGAATGATGTGTGGTTGACTCCCAGCCTCCATATGTACACACACACACACACACACACACACACACACACACGGTGGAGGCAAGCTACAGGCAGGGAAAATACAGGCAATACTATATTTGACAAAAGACTGATCCAACAAATATGAGAAAAAAAATCAGCAAAAACCACAGTAACCCTACTTTAAGTACACACAAATACCCTCTCGTGAACATATAATGAAAGAAGGCAACAAGTAGCTGATGAGCATATGAAATAATTCAAAATCATCGATTATTGGATGGTGAAAATTTAAACTATGATAAAATGGTATCTCGCACACAATAGCATGTCTGAAGTTCAAAGTCTATCCCGACCCCCAAATACTGGCTAGGATATGAAGCAATCACAAACTCCCACACTGCTGAGAAACATGTATGAGAGAAACAGTTTGTTGGCTCTCTGGATGTACAGCCACCTTAAAATCAACATTTATTCTTAGACATTTATCCAGGAGTACTTGAAATGTGTCAACAATGAAACCTTTAAATAGCTACCAGCAGAGAGAGCCCAGATGTCTATCAATGAGAAACTGGAGAAAAGAAATGGCGAGAGCCCCACTTATTAATAATACACTGCATGACAGGGAGGGACGTGCCTCTGGCATAGGCAACAATAAGGATAAATCAAAAACAAGGAGGGTGACGCGGCAAAGGATCCCACTGGGTCTAGTTGAAATAGGCAGGCCTCCATGGTGATATAAATTATGACAAGGCTGTAGGGACCGGAAGAGCTAGGGAAATTGGGAGAGTTATGGAAATAACCCACACCTTTATGTGAGTGTTGGTTAAGCGCATGCTTACACTCTCCAAACTCATTGATTTAAACTCTTAAACGTATAAACTTCACAGTATACAACTTTTACTTTAGGAATGATTGAATAAATAACACCTCAAGAAAATAATCTGGAAGGTGGAATTCTATAGGACAACTGACCCGATCTCTCTAAAGTCACAGCCAAAGGGCAAGGGTTTTACTAGTTAAAGACTGCAGGACATAACCAGATAATATTTTAGCATATTATTCTTTTAGTATCTTTTATTTCTTGAGCTCTACATTTTTCTCTGCTCCCCTTCCTGCTCTCCCCTCTCCACCTCAACCCTCCCCCCAAGGTCCCCATCCTCCTAATTTACTCAGGAGATCTTGTCTTTTTCTACTTCCCCTGTAGAGTAGATCTATGTAAGTCTCTCTTAGTGTCCTCATTGTTGTCTAAGTTCTCTGGGATTGTGGTTTGTAGGCTGGTTTTCTTTGCTTTATGTTTAAAATCCACCGATGAGTGAGTACATGTGATAATTTTCATGGGATGTGGTCTTACTACAGGAAAACAAACCTTCAAAATATTTTGGGGATGTTCAGGGAGAATCTAAATATCAAGTTGGCTTCAAATGATTAAGAAAAACTTTAATAAAAGAAAATTGAAGATTATAAATTGATAAGAAAAAAAAGCACAGCAGTATGGACTTTCTGGTCTTTTCAGTACTATGTGTCATGCACAGATATTGTGTATATTATCTTACACATTTTAATTATATCTGTACAATACATACACAGAACAAGACTCGGGACAGTTAGAAATCCACCTATCGCCACGGGTAACTCTGGGAATGGTATGATACGTCTGTCTTCTCATTTGTCAGTGTTTCTAACTTCTACAGTACATGCTCTGCTCCTTTAATACTGAAAACATCAGATGCGGGAACAAGAATGTAGCTCACTGGCAGAGTGCATCTAGCATGTCTGAGGCTCGGGGTTTGACTAAATCCAGGTCCCACTAACAAGGGCCTCCAGAGTAGGCCTCCTGTTGGATGCCCTCTGCCCACCGTCACTTCATTCTTACAACACCTGTGGTGTAGCATTCCTGCTTTTACTCACTTATGAACGTGAAAGTTCATAAGGCTTGTGTATAACATAATCTGACCTCAAGCTCCATGCTCATTTTACTCATATATACCCTCAGATTGGGGAAGACTACACAATCATGAGCTATTCACTCTGTTTCAATTAAATGCATTGGATGAACAAAACAAGATTAAATGATACAAGTCAACAACAAAGAAGCCCATAGTAGAGGATTCTACTTATGTGACTTTTGGAACAAGCAAGCGCCTATGGTGGCAAGAAGCAGGACCTCATCCATACCTCCCCACAATCTATGTGAGGATGGGACTGTTAGCATCCCCATATTACAGATAAGAAAAGTAAGACATAGAGATCAAACAAGAAAGAAGAATCCAGCTCAGGCCACCTGCTTCTCACACTGCTACACCACACCATATCCCTAAGTCCCCAGGCTGTCACCCAGCTTGCAGTGGAGCAGGGAGAATGAGTGCCAGCTACCAACAAAGGTCTATCACACGGTGTCACAGCTGCATCCTTGCTTACCTGTCCAGAGCCATGCTGGTTGGCATACTCCTCCCGAACCCTCGAACCCCGATCTGACGGAAATACGGAATGCAAGAGAGGTTGGCGGCGATGACAGCAAGGGAGTCCGAGGGACTCACAAAGAAGCCATTTTGGCCAAGAATCATATAACGGTCCTGTGGGAAGGAATGTGTAAAAATTATTAGGGAGAAGCATCTGTTCTTCATACCCAGTTCCCATCACCAGCGCAAGCCACTTTCCTGCCATTTAAACAACCTAAAACAATCTGATAGACCAAAGGACGCATGGGAAACCATATAAAATTCCTCAGGGCTCCAGAATCTCGGTAGAGCTGGAATGTGTAACACCTGCTGAGATGTGGGCACAGCTACTCCAGGTGTCTGTGGCCTCCACAGCCTTAGCCCCTCTCCTCCCCCACACAGGCTGGAGAACTGTAGCAACTGGTGAATAGCTGCTTCTTTCAATGTGGTACTTTCAACAAAGCTAGCAATGAATGGAAATTGATTGCCTGACTATTTTTTAAAGAAATAATTTCTCAAGAACATACATCAATCTGAAACTGAGAAAAGTTGTGGCCGTTTCGTGGTGCTCTCTAGCCCTAAACAGCAGAGCAGAGGCGTGTCCCATCCACGTGCACTCGAGATTCTCTGGCCTCTGGTACGTCTTCCATCACATGCGGAGCAGGTCACAGACTTACCCCATCAGCATCAAATGCAGCTCCAAATCCATACTCTCCTCCTTTCATGGCTTCCAGAAGGGTGGTTGCATATGTCAGGTTTGGGTCTGGGTGCTGCCCTCCAAAGTCTTCTAGTGGGACACAGTTTATAGCAGAGTTGGCCGGGGCCCCCAGTTCATCACACAGAACTTTTCTCACATAGGGTCCCATAACTAAAAAAAGATACATGAGAATGTAAAAACACTTGGAGGAATGCTCTTCCCAAGGTATTTTCTTCTGGTTAGAAAAAGACATAAACAACTAACTTAATAGCCCGGAAGAATAAAAGAAACTATACTGTCATTCTTTAGGAGCATCATTTTTTGTTTGTTTGTTTTTGTTTTTTGTTTTTTTTGGTTTTTCGAGACAGGGTTTCTCTGTGGTTTTGGAGCCTGTCCTGGAACTAGCTCTTGTAGACCAGGCTGGTCTCGAACTCACAGAGATCCGCCTGCCTCTGCCTCCCGAGTGCTGGGATTAAAGGCGTGCGCCACCACCGCCTGGCTCATGAGCATCATTTTAAAGAACGGTGCTGAATGCAACGTGAATAATAATCCTATCAATTATCACTTATTGATCATCTACCATGTGTCAGGGACTCTGCTAAGCAGATAAAGAATCATCAAATGAGGTGAATTTTTTTCATTGTGGTTTTCTAAAACACTGCCTTAAGGATATCAACTCTATAATAATGATTTCTTACCTGCTGGATTTCCATGTAGTAAGCACTTCAACTGAGTATATCAAAGCAACTAAAGTGTACAGTTAATTCTCTTTGTACAACTGGTGTAACATTGCCCAGTTAAGCATCCAAATCCCAGAAGCTTCGTATAAAACAGAGGACCCCTTGCACAACAACGAAAACAATTCCATAAGAGCCATTGTGTGGAGCAGGGGACCTCGCACTGAACCCCTATGTTAAGAGCTGAAAGGATCTGATTAAAGAGGGTGAGGTGCACGCGTCTTACATTCCTGGGCCCTTATCTACTAGTGAGACAAGCCAAATCTGCAGCTGAGTGAAGAGGTGAGACAAAAGGGGGAGCTATCGAGTGGGGCTCCACGACTTATAAAAGCGATACCCAAAGTGAGGCTTCCCAGAGAAAGCAGTGTTTGGAGTAGGACTTGAAGGAAGAATACGGACTTGAGAAGGGTGGTAGACAAACCGTGATACAGCAAGACAGCGGGAACCAAGGGCAAGAAGAGCCACACGCGCCATGAGCATCATTTTTTGTTTGTTTGTTTGTTTTTGTTTTTTGGGTTTTTTTTTGGTTTTTCGAGACAGGGTTTCTCTGTGGTTTTGGAGCCTGTCCTGGAACTAGCTCTTGTAGACCAGGCTGGTCTCGAACTCACAGAGATCCACCTGCCTCTGCCTCCCGAGTGCTGGGATTAAAGGCGTGTGCCACCACCGCCCGGCTCATGAGCATCATTTTAAAGAACGGTGCTGAAAGCAACGTGAAGCAAAAGACTCCGGAATTTATTCTTCCGTTAATATCCCCTTCTAGAAAAGGCAAAACAAGGAAAGCAGAAGAAAGATAACTGGCTGCCGGGGCTGCTGAGAGCGATAGAGAGTTGACCATAGAAGATCAGTAAGATGCCCATAGTCTTCAAAAATGAACAATTAATAAAGAGTTGTGTGTTCGTGCTATTCAAAACAAGGCAATGAATACTTTTTAAAATTCTCTAGAGGAACTGAAAAAAGGTTGACACTGGAAAGTAGGGCATTGACTGCAGAAAGAAGTTGGGCACCCATGTTTTCCATAATTTATTCAGCTCTTTGAATTACAGAATATAACATTTTAAAGTCAATAAATAGGTAGTCTTGATTTACTTTACACTCACATGGTACAGTCCCAAATCTACTTGTTCAATTTTTGTTTTCATTTACATCAAAAGAAAGTAACTGGAGTCCTGAAATTTTCTAGAACATTCCATATAGCTGGACACGTAGCGGTCTCCTTAACAGTTCTCCGCTTCTGCTTTTAGAAAGGCACAAGCTCACCTCCATGCATGGCATCAACTCGGATCTTCAGCTGGCTAGGCCCAGTCAGCAAACTCTTGATGGCGTTAAAGTCAAAGATGGTCCGAAGAAGGTTGAGATAGATGTCAACAGGATCCACGATCTCCACTGATGCCGGGAAGAATGGAGGGAAAGTCAGTGAGCATGTCTGGAAATCATCTTTAGGGGCACAAAAAATTTACTACCCTACTGGTGCAAAATTCTGATCAAAATCCCATCTAACTGTATGCTACATGGGCAGGGAAGAGTCCATTTGCAAACAAAGACTCAAATCACAGCACAGCCAAAATGTGACAAACTCCAGATAAGTAATGATACAAAGACTAGAGAAGTTTCTGCAAAGCAAAGGACACTGTCACTAAGACACAAAGGCAACCTACTGACTGGGAGAAGATCTTCACCAACCCCGCAACAGACAAAGGTCTGATCTCCAAAATATATAGAGAACTCAAGAAACTAGACTTTAAAATGCTAATTAACCCAATTAAAAAATGGGGCACTGATCTGAACAGAGAATTCTCAACAGAAGAAGTTCAAATGGCCAAAAGACACTTAAGGTCATGCTCAACTTCCTTAGCAATCAGGGAAATGCAAATCAAAACAACTTTGAGATATCATCTTACACCTGTCAGAATGGCTAAAGTCAAAAACACCAAGGATAACCTTTGCTAGAGAGGCTGTGGAGGAAGGGATACCCTCATCCATTGCTGGTGGGAATGCAATCTTGTGCAACCACTATGGAAGTCAGTGTTTCGGTTTCTCAGGAAATTCGGGATCAACCTACCCCTGGACCCAGCAATACCACTCTTGGGAATATACCCAAGAGATGCCCTATCATATGACAAAAGCATTTGTTCAACTATGTTCATAGCAGTATTATTTGTAATAGCCAGAACCTGGAAACAACCTAGATGCCCTTCAATGGAAGAATGGATGAAGAAAGTATGGAATATCTACACATTAGAGTACTACTCAGCGGTAAAAAACAATGACTTCTCGAATTTTGCATGCAAATGGATGGAAATAGAAAACACTATCCTGAGTGAGGTATCCCAGACCCAAAAAGATGAACATGGGATGTACTCACTCATAATTGGTTTCTAGCCATAAATAAGGGTCATGGAGTCTACAATAGGTGAATCTAAAGAAGCTAAGTAAGAAGGTGAACCCAAGGAAAAACATATAGTTATCCTCTTGGCTAAGGGAAGTAGACAAAATTGCCGGGGAGAAAATTGGGATCTTGGGGGTGGGGTGGGATGGGGGTAAGGGGAGATGGGGAGAGAAAAGTTAGAAGGGAAGGAGGTCGGGCCTTGGGAAAACAGGAGGATTGGGATAAAGGAAGGTTGGACAGGGGAGCACTGAACCACAATTCTTAGTTAAGGGAGCCACTTTAGGGTTGGCAAGAGACCTGACCCTAGAGGGGCTCCCAGGTGCCCAATCTGAGGTCTCCAGTTAGTTCCTTGGGCAGTTGAGGATAGGGAACCTGAAATGACCCTATCCTAGTGCAATACTGACGAATATCTTGCATATCATCATAGAACCTTCATCTGGTGATGGATGGAGATAGAGACAGAGACCCACACTGGAGCACTGGACTGAGCTCCCAAGGTCCCAATGAGGAGCAGAAGGAGGGAGAACATGAGCAAAGAAGTCGGGACCACGAGGGATGCACCCACCCACTGAGACAGTGGAGCTGATCTATTGAGAGCTCACCAAGACCAGCTGGACTGTGACTGAAAAAGCATGGGATAAAACTGGACTCTCTGAACATGGTGAACAATGAGGGCTGATGAGACGCAAAGGACAATGGCACGGGGGTTTGATCCTACGTAATGTGATGGCTTTGTGGGAGCCTAGCCAGTTTGGATGTTCACCTTCCTAGATATGGACGGAGGTGGGAGGTCCTAGGTCTTACCACAGGGCAGAAAACCCTGACTGCTCTTTGGACTGGAGAGGGAGGGGGAAAGGTGTGGGGGGAGGGGGAGAAAGTTGGGAGGAGGAGGCGTAGGGTGGGAGGAGGGGGAGGGAAATGGGAGGCTGGGAGGAGGTGGAAACTTGTTTTTTTTTTTCTCCTTTTCTCAATAAAAAAAGAAAAAAAAACGACTATTCTCCTTTCTTCTTGCAAGGGAAAATTAACCACTAGAAGAATTGAGGATACAAATATGACCATCCCTGGTCACACCTTCCCAGCGCCTCGCTACCCCAGCTGCGCACACACCGTTGCTAACAAACATCCCACATGGGAGGTGGTCTTTCCCGTGGGTTTGCCCAAGAATGACTCAGCTGGTGGGAAACACATAAAAGAGCTGTGGCCTCAGCTGTGGCCCTCATTTTCCAAATGCTGTTATACACACTGGATCCACGCACAGAGCTGGGGATGTGGGATGGATTCTGACTTTGCAGAAACCCTCTCTCACACCCAGCTCACAACCTCACTTCCAGGGGGATGCCAAACATCTGCAGCTCCTCAGGAAACACAAGAGCTCTCCAGTGTGTTACTGGGAATCCCCACAAACCTTTTTATTTAATTAGTGAAACCCATTACACAGAACTTGGCACCGTTTTCAAACATCTACCTGTTCATAATTAGTGCTCAGAAAGTACTTTTCCTAGGAAAAGCAAATACTTGAGATTTGGGGAATTAAAATTTTGTCTAGGAAAAAAAAAGTTTTAGATTTGTAGTTACATCTTTTTATCTCTTTGTGTGTCTGTGCTCACACACGTGTGAGTATGGGGGGGGGAGTGTAGACACACATTTGGGTATGTGCATGAGTGCAGGTGTCTGCAGATGCCAGAGGCATTGGATCCCTTGAAGCTGGAGTTGTGGGTAGTGATGAACTGCCTGGGTGCTGGAAACTAAGCTTGGTACTTTGGGAGAATAGTAGATGCTCATAGCTAGTAAGCCATTTTTCCAGCCC
Source organism: Microtus oregoni (assembly GCF_018167655.1). Lineage (NCBI taxonomy): Eukaryota > Metazoa > Chordata > Mammalia > Rodentia > Cricetidae > Microtus > Microtus oregoni. The sequence goes on along the minus strand of NW_024543071.1, from coordinate 34,926,938 downwards.
CCTATAATTAAATTTTTAAAGTTACACACCTATTACCTTTCAATGTCATACTACAATGGAGCTGAAATACTTTGACCTACATTAAAGATGTTATCAATGAATAATTTTTCAATAATTTTTTTCAGTACATCCAGGTTCAATATTTAATATGTGATATAAATTACTCTTTCATCTGCCTATAAATGCATGTCTCAAAATATTTCCCTTACATTTAAACTGACATATGAATATCCACTCAAATTTAATTACTTTTTAAGGAGCACAGACTATATTTAATCAACCTCTGAAATGAGGAGAATATTAATTCAGAAAATAATTAAAAACCACTGTCTGTAAACTATATATCTGAAAATGCTTAATATTTTTGCTTCAAATGCTTCAGACATTTTACTTACTCTATAACATAAGATATTTTTGGAAATTTCATTCTGGTTCTTTAACTTTTGAAACATTTACCTAAAAATATTTGATATTCACAAGGGACAGTTCAAGGAAGCGAGGCATTCAGAAACAATCAAATACTCTCATTATCAATACATGCTTTTGACACCCCTAGATGAGACACCAAGGACAATTTGCTTTCAATTAATTCAAGCTTTGCTGATCACTTAAAACAGTAAGAATATAGCACGTAAATTACCTCAAAGGATTATCTCCAAATTATTTTGGGGGGAACAGAGAAGCATCCACCTACTTCTAGACCTTCACCAGCACTTTACAGAAACCACCCAAGGAACAATGTGGCTGCAGTAATGAGTTCCCCAAAGACTCAAGTCTCAGAATCTAGAAAATCATAAATATGCCCTAAACAATTAAAATTCATATGATTTCTTCCTGATGTTAATGTTTGATAGTTCTCATCTCTCTTATAGCCCCAGTCTTTCTAATCATATAAAGTCAGACATATTTAAATTATTTTGTTAGATATAACATAATTGTAATTACCTAGAAAATCCACCAATACATTTTTTATGTGTCCACCTCCAACTAGATCAATAAAAATATACTTTTCAGTCAGGTGGTAGTAGTGCACACCTTTACTCCCAGCACTTGGGAGGTAGAGGCAGGTAGAGGCCAGCCTGGTTTACAGATTGAGCTCTAAACTACACAGAGAAATCCTGTCTTGAAAAAAGAAAAAGGTAGATACTTTCCACTGGTGCAATAGTGGCATGAAGGTTTTAGTGATAATCAATTGCTTTTGCATTGGATTTGAGGTCTGCTCTGTAGGACAGAATTAATATCTGATACTATTTGTAAACCTAGTCAAAAGCCCATAATCTAGGAGATCATAGGCTCTAGGGGAAAATCTACTACTGTTATTTGCTAAATTGAAATGCTACCAAACTGACAAATATTTATATTTATACCCACAGATTAGTGCTGCTTTCAATGTTGGCTCCAGAAGCTTCTTCTGAAGTGGAAAATAGTTAATGTACTATTAACTATGTACTCATACCTAGTACAACTGCTGATAAGTGATTGTTGAGTGCTTAGCCCTAAATAGGATATCTTTATCAATCCTCTTCCCTCTCAAGGTACAGAGAACTCCACAGAAGAGGGAACATAAAGAATATAAGAGTTAAGAGGAAGTAGAAGAGAGTTGTTGAATACTGTCTTCTATTTATAGCATTGCCATTGTACTTAAGTGTCAACAGAGGTTTCTGTCTCACCCATTCCTGCAGCCGTTCAGTCCCAAAGAAACACATAGAGGCCTACATTAATTATAAACTGGTGGCCTATTAGTTCAGGCTTATTACTAATTCTTACATCTTAAATTAACCCATAATTCTTGTCTTTGTTAGCCACATAGCTTGGTACCTTTTAAGAGTAAGGAATTCTCTTGCTTCCTCTGCATCTGGGTAATGACTGCAGACTGAGCCTTTTCCCCAGAATTCTTCTATTCTGGTCACCCCACCTATGCTTCTTGCCTGGCTACTGGCCAATCGGTGTTTTATTAAACCAATACAAGTGACAAATCTTTACAGAGTACAAGACCACTGTCCCACAGTACTTAAGAATTCACTGCATCTAAAAAAAAAAAACAAAAACAAAAAAAAAAGAATTCACTGCATCTATAGTTACCCATACAAGATCAAACAAACAAGATCAATCAACGTTCCCACAGTGAAGCACAAAGTAGCCTCAATGGGTGAAAAATAAACAAGACCAACAAAACCAAATCAAAAGAGAAGAGAACATAAAGGCCAAAGGATGGCAGATATGTTGGGGTAAAGGGTGAAACATGTGGGAGTGGTTGGAAGTGTTATGATCAAGATAAGTTGTTTACATGTATGAAAATATTGAAAAATAAATAAATGATACTATATTTTTAAAGTGGGCACTGTTTTCTTCTAGTGACTATCACTATCTGAGCAAATGATCAACTCAAAACTCTCCAAGAAAGTCTTGGGATCAGTAGCCCAGTGCTATTACCACCACCCTGTCTAGTTTAAGGTTTCTATGGCTTTAAAAATCATGTTCCTGGGTTGGGAGGGTAAATCCAGGAGAATTGATGAGGAGGAGGGTGGGGTGGATGAATATGATCAAAGTGCATTGTATGAAGTATGAAATTCTTAAAGAATTAATAATATTATATTTTTAAAAAATGCATGCTTTGATAGTTCATCTCTTCAGTCTAGTTGAATCACTTGGAAGATGAGGACACCACTGTGACACAAACTGCACCCAGTCTTGTAGAGGCCCTAGAAGGACAACATCTGGTGGTCTTATTGCTTTCTATGCGCCTTCTATACAATTACAACTGATACAAGGGTAAGGTAAGCATATTCATGGCGTGAATGTTGCTATAGTATTCATAATGAATGGGTAAAACAACAAATTGTGCTCTTAGTTCTTCAAACGTTTCACTCATTCTGGTTATCTTTCCTTCCTTCTTTCTTTCTTTCTTTCTTTCTTTCCTTCCTTCCTTCCTTCCTTCTTTCTTTCTATTTGAGACAAGGTCTCTCTTTCTGCAGCCTTGGCTGCTTCCAACTTATGACCATGATCCTCCTTCCCAAGTTCTCCCAAGTTCTGTGGTTATATTGTGTGCCACTGTGCCAGGCTTGGGTATTTAATTCTTGAACCACTTACCTAAATACATTTGGTAATTACCGAATTCCTTTGAAAAGTCTCTAGACACAGTGCTTGGTATAGAACAGGTAGTCAACCATGAGGTATAAAGTTAAGCAGAACTGCATGGCTTTGGCCTGGCAAAGAAACTTCACCCTTCCACAGGAAGTTTAATGACCCACTGACTTTTTAGCTCTTAAAGTTTCCCACATCTTCACCTTAATTGCTTAGAACTTATTCAAAGACAAGTTTGGCGATCCACAGTCTACTCCTCGTACACTATGATAGAGCCAGCTACAAACCTTTTCCTATGTGGAAAATGATAGTTTGGATAGTGGCTTTTAAAAGTATCAAAATATAAAGACAGATTTCTCCAATCTCTTTCTACATTGCATCCACTTTCTAACCACTCACCAGGGCCTCTCTCGGATGACTAATTCAGTACTTCTCATGAGAATCCTTCCTACAGAAACCACTGATCACCACAAGGACTCCCCCCTCCCCAGCCTCATGCACGCCTAGACTCCACAATATGTGCCCCTCCTGGAAAGCTGCCCCACGTGTGGAATTGTTCTGACTTCTTCAAACTATTTATTACCTCTGAATGGTTTGAACTTGTTCTCCAGGTCAAACTCTTGTCTTCCTAGTCGAGACAGGTCGATTCGAAGGTCAGGACATATGGCATATTCCTCAATTGTTTTGCTGATCTGGTAGATTTTGTCCGAGACAACATCTGGCGCAGGACCTAAAATGTGACATCCAAAGTGTGTTTATTTTAAAGCCCTCGGAATTTCAGTCAGAGAAACATTACCGGCCTCCTACACCAGAGAGAAGTGTAGACTCATCTGGTCTCTACACAATGAACAAAGACCCACAGCTCAATTAGACCAGGTATTTCCCAGGTTGCGTTCATTCACAGTGGAGGATATTTGATCAGTCCTGCCTGTTTGTTTTAATCTACTTCTAAGCAATGACACATAGAGTCTAAAAAGAGTTTTGCACCTGGTGGGGAGACCCGATCACGTAATCAGCTTTCTTCGGGCTGTGACACACAAACAGGACATGCCTTCCTCAGCAGTGAAGGCTTCCGGATCTCAGCCACCGCTCCCCAATTGCACCTCAAGAGAATCATTTCTGCCTCTCACTATTGTCTCGTTCACATGTGAGTTTTTCCAGATAAGTCAATTATTTTCTCCAGCACAACTAAGCTTTAAAATGAGGGGTAACTAGAAATACTTGCTATATTCCCTCAGAATGTCAAGTTGGCAACAGTGGTAGAGAGAGATTTTAAAATGAGTTGGCTATGAAATCAGTTGTTGGTTTCCTCCTCTTTTAAAACACGTGTATCTTCACACAAGGCTTCATTGGGTTTTGTTTGGTGTTGGAAAATGTTAGGGATCAAATAAATAAATACACTGAATAGTCTTAAATATAAAAGTCATCTAGGTAGTTCTGAGTGTGCATCATAGCTGCTGGCTACATTATAACTTCCTACTGAACAGAGGTTGTTTCTAAATTCATCTCATTTCCTGCTCCATAGAACTGTCCTACCCAATACAATGACCAGCCACCATACTTAGCTACTGAGTACCTGAAACATCACTAGTCAAGCCTAAATTATAAATTACTACAACTGAAAAGTGTATATCAAAATTTTAAGTTAATATAAACAACCATATAGCAGGTGATATTAACATTTTATATTTACATATTGAAATATTTGAACATAGTATATTAAATAAATTATATTACCTAGACATTCTCTTTCACACTTTTAATACAGCTATTAGAAAAATTTTAAATAAAATAATATATATGGCTCATAATACATTTGTATTGAACAAAGCTACCTTCTTAGAATAAGAAGCAATGTCTATAAGAAGGAAAGGCAATAGCCCCACTCCAGCAGGTAGGGTAGAAGGCAGCCTCATTGGTTATTTCGATAGTTATCTTACATGGGATGAGTGAAAATCGCAAACTCACAGAAGGGCCTGGGAAATGGATCAATCAGAAATGTGCTTTCCATACAACCATGAGGACCCGAGCTTGGATCCTCAGCACTCACTTAAAGTAAAAAGGCAGGCACGACAATACATGCCTATAACTCTAGTGCTAGGGGACAAAAGTAGGAAAATAGAATTCTAGGAGCTCACTGGCAAGCTAGTCTAGCCAATCAGTGAACTCCTAGTTCAGTGAGAGAGACCTTGTCTCAAAAGACAAGGGACAATGACAGAGGAAGTCACCTGATGTCAACCTCTGGTCTTCACATATGCGTATAACTATGCATACATACATACGTAGGTACATACATATATACACACACACAAGGAAATGCAAAACCTTTTTCTTTGTCATGTAAAAATGTTTTTTAAAGAATTTGTTTTTATTATTTTTAATTGTGTGTGCATGGTGTGTGTGTGTGTGTGTGTGTGTGTGTGTGTGTGTGTGTAGGTGTATGCACATGAGTGCAAATGTCCACAGCGTCCAGGGGGCTTTCAGAGGCAGGGCATTTGTTGGATGTGCTAATGCACATGTTTAATCTCAGCACTCAGGAGGCAAATGTCAGCCTAGTCTACACAGTGAGTTCCAGGCCAACTAGGCTACATAGTGAGATATATATATATTGAGGCCTGGTAAATGATTTGCCTTCGAAGCATGAAGACCTTGGGGCGGGGGGAGGAAGAGGATGTTGTGGCATGAATTTGTAATCCTAGCACTGAGGGACAGAAACAGGTGGATCACTGGGCTCCTGGCCAGCCAGCCTAGCCTACATGGCAAGTTCCAGGTTAGTAAAACATTGTGTCTCCTTTTTTAAAAAAAAAGGAATGACCCTAAAGATTACCTCTGGTATCTATACACATAACATATGCACACACTAAAGAATTACTCTGAAAGGAGACTTCTGGCATCTATATACACACTTACATACATGCACACATATACATACATACATACATACACACACACACACACACACATACTGAATACAATGGTTACTATGGTAGAAGAAATTAACTTATCTATCATCACACAAGTAATTTTTTGTCCCAAAGCAAGTAAGAGAAAATGGAACAAAATTATGAATATACTGCAATTCAGTCATCCATAACACTCATCCTGTACATTATGTTCCTAGAGCTGTTCATTCAACATATCTGTTTCTTTCTGACCCCTGACCTCTATTTCCCTATTGCCCCCAAGCTCTCACCAACAATGAAAAGTGCTCTTTTATTCTCCACCTGTAAGTAAACTCACACTTATTTCATTTAGCAGAACATCCTCCTGCTCCATCCATGTCGTGACAAATGGCATCCTTTTCCTTAGCTCAATGATATCCCATCATGTGTGCATCATGCCCTTCATCCATTCATTTATTAACAGGTACTTGGGTTGTTTCCATATCCTAGCTATTGTGGACAATGCTACACAGAAGATGGAAGTGCAGATTTCCTTACAATATAGAGATCCACCATTGTTTTTAGAGGCAGAGGAGGCATGACTTGCTCATAGGAATTTCCATTTTTTCCTCCATACTCTTCCTTAATGGTTGTAGCAATCTATGTTCTAGGCAGCTGTGCTAGGCTTTTCTTGCTCCATAGCCTCTCAAACATTCATCTCTTACTATCTCATCGTAGCCATTCTAGCAAGTATAAAGCAACAGTCCACATAACTCTTGAATTTGTTATTTTATGGTCTAACATGTGTTCTACCTAAAAAATGTTTCATATGTCCTAGGGAAGAATATATACCCTGCTACCACAAGAGAGCAAATTCTATTCATGCCTGCAAAGTTCATTGGTGCAAGATGCCATTCAAATCCCATATTTTCTTAAAAACTTTGTCTTGTTGGTCTACTTATTGGTAGATGGGATATTGAAGTTCCCTGCTATTGTTCTTCTGATGCCCATTTCTTCCTTCATATCTATCAAGATTTGCTTTACATATTCAAGAGCCTCAGCACTGAGCACATATAGATTTATAATTCCTATGGTCTCTTAGTGAACTGATCCCTTTATCATTGCACAGTGACCTTCTTTTTACCTTGTAATACTTATTTGACTAGAGTTCTATTTTACCTAAATGTTGCCAATGTTGATTTCTTCTGGAGTCTATCTTCCAGAAATATCTTCTTCTGCCCCTTCCTTTTCATAAAGCTTCAAAGAGTCAATTACAGGCAACAAGGAGGTGACTGTATTCTGTAACTCAGTCACTCAACATATTTTAACTGAAGATGTCAATCCATTTACATTCTAGGGAATTACTCATACGCACCAAACCCCACACTTAGTTGACTGTTCTCTGCTTCTTTCCTAGGCTCTTTGTTATTGTCTTCCACTTTTTGTGTCTACTTTTGTGACTTGGTGATTTTCTATACTATTAAGTTTTGATTACTTCCTGAGGTATAGACATGTTCTAGCTTTTCCTTGTAATGTGTATGTGTGTGTTTAACATACAACATGAATTGTTTATGAATAGTTTATTCTTTAAATAATGTGCAAAATGGCTACAAGGAAAGAAAAATAATAAATTCTTCTTTGCAATGTAGCTTATGCTCCCATATGCAAACATATTTGATATTCTAGATTAAAAGAGACTAAAGCGTTTTAGCAAACAAATGTACAGTTCTGAGATGCATCTTTTTTTTTTAATGAAATAGCTGTAAATAACATTTTGATAGTCACTGCGAGGAAAGGCGACTGGAGATTCGATTTCAAATGGTGTTATAGGATTAGTGCTACTTTTGTTAGGTATGTGTGATGACTAATCTTTATTGCCTACTCCACTGGATTTGGAGTCAATTAGGAGACACACCTATTGAGGTTGTTTCCACAGAGGTTTAATTGAGGAGAAAAGGTTCACCCCGAGTGTGGGTGGCACCATTCTGTGGGCTGAGGCTTCACAATGAAGGCACCAGCTTTTTCTCCCTTCCCCCCACTTTTTCTTGTCCCACATCAGCAGCCTTGCTTTCCTCTTCTGCACACCTTCCCTTCCATGACAGACTGTATCCCCTCAAACCGTGAGCCAAAACCAACCCTTGCTTCCTTCCTCAAGTTGCTTCACATCAGGAGTTCATCACAAGGAAAGCAAATAGCCCAACATGTTACTCTAGTTGTGTGGAAATGTGTCTTTCTTTTAAAAAATGAACACAAAATATTTAGATACAGAATGTCTTCATGCTGAATTTTGCCTTAGAATACCTCAGGGGTTAAAATGATTACTGAAATGAGAAAAGCGCAGTAATGGGTACCTGGAATCCATTTATTACTTTCCCTACTTTTTGGCAATTCTGTTTTTAAAGGAGTTCACCTCACCGCTCACTAGGACTCCAGACTGTACATTTCTATAAATTTAAAACTAAATTAAATATCTCTATGTATGTAGTGAGAGAAAATATAAATATATACGTTCTAACTTTAAAATTTAGAGTCCTCCTGTATCAGTTAAGTATCAGTCTTTCACCTGGCTGGCACACACAGGAGATCCATAGATAGCCCTGAGCATCCAAGAGACCATATGTTACTTCCTTGGGAGCACATCACCTTGGGTACCTCACTGAATTTTGTCTGAGCTGCTTCCTCTCCACTTTGCCTGCTTACCACCATAGAGTATGATAATACATGAGGAAAGAAATCAGGTAAGGCATATTCAGAGCCACATACCTCCATTAGCAACATTAAACTTCACTCCAAACTCTCCCCCTGGTCCTCCAGGACAGTGGCTGGCCGTGAGGATGATTCCACCAGCTGCCTTGATCTTCCTGATAATGCAGGAGACTGCAGGTGTTGACAAGATGCCATTCTGCCCAATAATCAGCCGTCCAATCTAAACCATCCAGGAAAAAAAATAAATCAGCCCAAGGTTCATGGAACTGAAGGCATTTCAACCAGGCTCTTTTAAGGGGTAACCAATCTCCTATCCAAATGAATTGAACAGGTTTTATGTTAGGAAAGCTGAATAAAAGGAGTTCCAGCATTGTCTGCCCTACCCAAAGTCTCCAAGAATGATAAGTACTTAAGGACCATGGACCACTGATCTCTGCTAGTTTGAGATATCTACTTTTGATGATCAAACAGGTTTGCTGAGCCCACATAAATTCTCAGTTTGTTTCTGACTCAGAAACTATAATGGTGAAGGTGTTAGAAAGGAAAAGAAAGAAAGAAAGAAAGAAAGAGAGAGAGACCGCTTCCTACTTCTCTCGCTTTTCCTGTGTGATACTTGAATCTTGATTGCCACATTGATGCGACTTAGAGTCACCATGGAAACAAATCTCCAGGCGCTTCTTGAGGGATGATCTAAATTATGTTATCTGAGGGAGGAAGACCTGCCTTAAATGTCTGCACCATTCTATGGGCTGTGGTCTTGTACCAGACAAAAAGAAGAGGAACAGCATATATAACTCTCTGCGTCCTGATTGCACACTCTGTGTGACCAGTCACATCCCACTCTTGAGGCTGTGCCTTTGGGTTTCTTCTCAAATGTGTGAGAGACAAACCATGATAGCCCTATGAAAGGCAGTACTTACAGTCCCTACCTCGAATTGTTTTCTATTTATCTTGAGAGCATTTTCTGTCTCATATATTATCAGCTAATAGTTTCCATATTATTTATCTGCCCACTGTGTATAACCCCCAAGGACTACGTGTTTCACTGTTTCTAATTAACCTAGAACAAACCTGCCAGATAGTAAGTGTGTAGCAAATATCTGTGAATAGCAGTCAATATCTGTGAATGGGTTAGCATTAAAACTAATGAATAATACACCAGGAAAGATGGCTCAGAGGTTAAGAGCACTGACACTTCTTCCAGAGGACCTGCACTCACATGGTGGCTCACAACCATCTATAATGAGATTTGGTGCCCTCTTTTGACATGCAGGCAGAACACTGTATACAGAAAGAAAGAACGAAAGAAAGATTGAAAGAAAGAAAGAAAGAAAGAAAGAGAAAAATACATTGGGAAAGGGGAAGATGGCAGATGATACCCATAATGGTATAATGGTTACCTTTGTCAACTTGACACAATCTAGAACTACCTAGAAAATCTCATTAGGGTATTGACTACATTGAAGTGACCTATGGGCATCCCTGTGCGGGGACTGTCTTAATTAACAGATAAGGGAAGGCTCAGCCCACTGTGGGCAGCACCATTCCCTAGACAAGATCCTGAACTGTGTAAGAGGGGAGAAACCAAGGTGAACAGAAGCAAACAAACATGTATGTATTCATTTATCTCTGTTTTTGACTGTGGGTAAGATGTGACTGTCTGTTTGAAGTTTCTGGCTTGACTTCCTCACAATGATGGGCTGTCGCTGGAACTGTACATGGCTTTTGTTGGGGGTATTTTACCACAGCCACAGAAAAGAAACTAGGACACATGGACTGCTAGACTGCCCCGTGGTGGTGGAGGGCAGGGATACTCGGACATAAGCGATCCTAATAGAAGAAGAATGGAAGAAGAAAAACTAATCCAAGTAGCAAAGAAAGGAAACTTAGGAAAGCCGAGGAGGTGCAAAAGTCCAGGGCGCACTCTAAAGGGCTCAGCCCTGGCTGTGAGTGCTCTCCTCCCAGTGCTAGTCAGGGCAACAGCAGGATTTGAAGCACAGCTTCAGACAAGGAGTGAGTCCCATAAAAACTCACACTCGATTTTCAGCAATAGAACATTTAAGAGCACCGAGGACGGATGATAAAAGCCACACCAAAGGCAGCTGCACTGGCAGAGGATGCTGGGAAATCTTCTCTTCCCAACACTGGACCAGGGCAGTGGCAAGAAATTATTATGGGGGCTGGAGAGATGGCTCAGAGGTTAAGAGCATTGCCTGCTCTTCCAAAGGTCCTGAGTTCAATTCCCAGCAACCACATGGTGGCTCACAACCATCTGTAATTGGGTCTGGTGCCCTCTTCTGGCCTGCAGGCATACACACAGACAGAATATTGTATACATAATAAATAAATAAATAAATAAATAAATAAATAAATAGAAGTTATTATGAACGTAATGGGAAAGGGTACATATAATCAAAATATATTATATACTTGTGTAGAAATGCCATAATTAAATATATTAAATCTATTAATTATTCATAAATTAGATAAAAATAATATCTATTAAACCATATTAATCAACTTTGAAATGAAAATTAAAAGCCCCCCACTGTGCATACTCACTCTGGGAATTCAGGGAAACATAGGATACTTAAAGCAATCTTACACACTAAGGAGACAGACAAACATGTCCATGAGGCCCCAGGAAAGAATAAACCATAGTAGAGTAGGAAGTGAATGAAGACCAAGAACATACTAGATACTGCCAAAACAACAAAAATTTAATTCACTGCGTGATGATGATTGGAACAAGTCACAATTACAAAATGATATAGATGAAAAATTGACATACCCAATTCTATAACACAAGGATAAATAATACTTGATGTAATAGTACAGAGTGACCTCAATACAATTATGGGGGTGACTTTAATGTCACTGTTTAATGTCACTGACAGGGCACCCAGACCTCCAGGAAACATCAGAGTTAATGAGTTCAAAAGGGTTTAATAGACATCTACAGATGATTCCACCCAAATACTGCAGAAGACATTCTTCTCAGCAAGCCATGGAGACTTCTCCAGAGAAGACAATATTTTAGAACACAAATATTAACAAATATAAGAAATCTGAAGTAATTTCCTCTACCGAATCACAATGTCATATACTAGATATCAAAAGTAAGAGATCATAGAATGTACAAGGCCATGGAGATCAAATGACATGGTACTGAATGATGAGCAGGTCATCAAGAAAATTATGAGCAGATTTTTAAAATTCTTAAAACCAAAAGAACACAACATACCAGAGCATATGGTATGTGATATATAAGAAGTTTAGAGCTATAAATATCTACTTTTTTAAAAAATCAATAAAAAGATCAGAAAATAATCAAAAATATCTTAATGATGAACTCCAAAGTCCTAGAAAAATAGAAACAAGACAAAATCAGTAGATGAAAAGAAATCTTAAGATAACAGTACAAAATAAATGATTAACAGACTATACAAAGAATTGAAGAAACAAAGAGTTGATTCTCTGATGAGATAAATATAGTTGCTAAACTCCTAAGTAAACTGAGACAGACAGGTAGACAGACCAACAGAGACAGAAACAAACAAACAAACATAAGCCCAAATTAAATCTTAGGAACATGCACACCGAGAAAGAAATCAGTAATTCAATCCATTTTACAAGAGCTTCAGAAAACTGAGTTAAGCTGGGCAGTGGTGATGCATGCCTTTAGTCCCGGTGCTTGGGAGGCAGAGGCAGGCAGATCTCTGTGAGTTTGAGGCCAGGCTGGTCTACAGAGCAAATGCCAGGACAGGCTCCAAAGCTACACAAAGAAACCCTGTCTCAAAAAACAAAAACCCTAAGTTAAAAGGCTAGGAGTAAACAAACCTACCTACTGAGGAAAGGAAAGATTGCTATGATGGGGTGGTCATTCAGACAACGGACTCACTCATCTGAGGCAGTTCCGGGATGGAAGGTCGGTATATTACACTAGCATGGACACACGGAGGGGAATACACCCAGAGAGAAGGTGAAGACAGAGGCCAAGATGACCGTGGCTGAGCAATGTGGCCACAAGCCCAGAAAGCCAAGGAATGCCAACTACCACCAGAAGCTAGATGAGCCATGGAACAGATCCTTCCAGAGAGTCTCCAGGGAGCCTGGCCCTGCCAAGGCCTTCGTTTCAACTTCTGGGCTCCAGATCTGTGAGAAAATGAACTGCTGTTGTTTTAAGCAAAGTGGGTTCATTTGTTATGGTAGACTTAACAAATTAATACAAAATCTGCAAACTAATATAAAACCAGTACCCTTTCCTACGGCTGCCACAACAAACTGTCAACAGCGAAGTGGCTAAAACAAGAACATGTTGGCTTCTTGTAGCTCTGAAGCCCTGAAGTACACGACCAAGGGGCCAGCAAGACCACACATCCTCAGATGTTCCCGGGAGAGGGGCCTCCAGCACCGCTCTGATTTCTCATATCTACCCATTACTCTGGTCTCGGGCCCTCCCATCTTCTTCGCCTCTGCATGTTTCTATTATTCTCTTTTCTGATAACCTGCCCTTTCTCAATTAACCCAAGACAAACGTTGTCCGAAAAGTCACAGTTTTCAAAATCTAGCAATTATTAAGATGAAGGCACATTTGAGACTTACCAAGTAAAGGAAGGCACCCAATTTGAAACTAAATATGAATCTTGTGCCATGTCCTGGTTTTGTTTCTAGTCTATGATAAAACACCCATGAACAAAAGCAACTCGGCGGGGAGGTTAAAATATTTATGTCAGCTTGAGTTATAGTTCATCATTGAGGAAAGTCAGGGCAGGGACTCAAGGCAGGATCCTGAAGTTAGGGGCTGAAGCAAATGCAGCTTACAAGCTGTTCCTCTTTACTCGTTCCACTGCCTTTGCTACACAGCCCAGGCCCACCTGTCAAGGGCTGGTGCTGCATTAGAGGGCTGGGCCCCTCCTACATCAATGAGCAACCAGGGAAATGTCTCCGCAGACGCAGGAGCTGAAGCAGAAGCCATGGAGGAACATGGCTTACTAGCTGTCTCCCCATGACTTGTTCGTCCTGCTTTCTTACACCTCCCAGGACCACCTGCCCAGAGCTGGTTCCACCCACAGTGGGGTGGGCCCTCTCACATGTGCCCACAGGAAATAGGATGAAGGCAACTACTCCACTTTCCAGCTATATCTGACTTATGTCAAGTTGGGAGTGGAAAACAAAACAGGACATACCATTGAACCCCTCTGAGCTTAATGTCCTTAACTGCAAAGCCAAAAAACCTTAAGGCCCTTTAAAGAAATCTTTTCAAGTTAGACATGACCCAATATAATACAAATGTCTTTCCCAAACCCTGCACTTCTTAAAAATGATGTTTTTCTAGAAGATTCTCCTTTAATCTATTGTTTTACTTTCTGGGAAAGTCCTAAAAATACCAACCTCTGCCAAAGTAGCAGACAGTTGCCTTGCAAGGAAACCATGGTCTGCTTACCTAACTGGCTTTGATTTTGAGTACAGCCCTGAAGGACATCTGTCTTGTGTTTCTGGGGTATGCTGGTATTCTGAAGTCCCTACTGTGAACCTCCCACTACATGGCTTTGGCTGGATCTAAGGGTGACTCCCACCCAGTCCTGCAGAACCAGACCCCACAGGAGGGTCGTTATTGCCACTACAAAATACTCGGAAAGAAGGTGAGACAAACCCTAGTTCCCTGACACTTCACATCACAGAAGGAAGCCAGGAAGAGGCAATCCCGCGCGAGGGAGACATTGTCACACAGGTCTCTGCAGATATGTAAGTAGGGCACGTGTCTTCCCAGATTCAGAGCGACATAGGGAGATGGCTCAGCTGGCTCCCAGTCAGCTGGAACTTTAAACACTGGAGCAAAGGGGCATTGTGAAGGCGCCTAATGCTGCTCCGTGCTTGTTCTCCTAAGGACACCAAGGCCCCCCACCAACCCTTAAGCCTCACCTGCTTGTCTTCACCCAAGAAGGTCCATGGCTAGTACTGAGGAAAGTAAAATGCCCCAGACCAGTGTCTAAGATGGAAACAGTATAACCCCAAAGGCTTTCTCCTCACCGCTTCCATTCCTTCACATCGTGTATATACTAACTTATTATTTTATTCATCTTTTCCTTTTCTTTCAGAATGCTAACTGTTCTTCTAAATTAGATTTAGTGTGAGTTCATTTTCTAATTAGTTCCAATTAAAGTCCTTGAGAGCAGAGATGTACAATTTCCACCCTGAGGCTGAAATCCGAGAGTGGATACAGAACCTCAATGCCGACTGAATTCTCCAGTAACGTAACACTAACAAGAGCACATTGGTCTCACGTGTGGACTCTCTCCCTTTTAGCTTTTAGTAAGTCATTTATTAAAGGGGAAAAGAAAGGTAAGTATGACATCCCTGAGTGTCTCCCACAACCTGGGTCACGGCCCTAAAATGCAATCACATCACTTTAATGGGATCACATCCCAGAATGAATCAAGGAAAGCAGAGAGAACAATAGACGAACACTTCCTTCATGGTCCACAGAGTGTTCTACAGGACCACACGGATGTCACCATGTCCACCCATTAAGTGTAATATATAAAAGACCTGTTTCCTGTCCTCTTTGTTCACACACACACACACACACACACACACACACACACACGAAGCCCAAAGCCAAGCTGCCATGAAAATGAACACTAAGCCTTAAGATTTTAAGTCCCAGCTGTCAAGAGAGATGCCAATCCTTAAGGAGCGCTGTGTGGGTAAGGAGATGGATGGCTCAGTGGAATTTAGAGAAATAACAGACTCGGGGCCAGGCATGGATGTGGTTACCCAAACATCAAGGGACTTCTCCATTTGCACATGGATAATTGTCAGCTATGTGCTTTCTTACATGGGGACCAGATGGGAACAACCGGATACATCCCCAGCTTCCTGGACCCTTGGAAGGCATTATATACACTCCGGAGCTGGAAGGAGAAACGAGGGTGCATCTGAAGCAAACCAGCACGGATTTCTCATGCAATTCCCCGTGTCTGAGCACGTGAAGAAGGTTCACAGGCGTATAGAAGGCTGGCCCCAGTTACGTTGTTCAATCATCCCATTATGAAAATCTCACTGAGATGGAAAATCTAATTGTCTTCAGCTGCAAAATGGAGTAAAACCTGGAAGTCGTGCCCCTCCTTGCAATCAGGTATTAAGTTCTTGGAG
Organism: Microtus oregoni; assembly: GCF_018167655.1. NCBI lineage: Eukaryota > Metazoa > Chordata > Mammalia > Rodentia > Cricetidae > Microtus > Microtus oregoni. Next base: position 34,911,108 of record NW_024543071.1, on the reverse strand, counting down.
AACGCTCTGCAACCTTGTCCTTGAACCGGACTCAGGAAACTGCTCACATTCTGTGGGGGTATCATCACCACAGTACACCAAGGATAAAAACTGCCCATGTCCGCTGCATCTCCCTGAGGGAAGAAGGCGGAAGGGAGTCGGCAAGCCGAGACAAGCTGGTACCCAATGGAAAATTCTATTAAAACAGATCTTGCTCCTTGCCTCTGTGGCTCTGGGCAAGATCTTTGGCCCCTCTGCACCTCGGTTTTGTTATCTAAAAGATCTAAGCGATTGCATGATGAAATCCTAGAAGGCAAACGAGCAAAGCTCCAGGTCACGGTGCCCAGCACCCAGCAACCCTTGAGCACATCCCACCGCCTTTCCCTAGCTGGTAATGTTTTTTAACGATGAATGAAGGTGTCAGTGTCATCAGGCACTAACTTGAAATCTTTTTCTCCTATGTTTACTTTTGTCAAACATTTAAAAAGTACATAATAACAAAATAAAAATCATCTGTCATCCTTCCATCTCAAGGACTGTCAACATTTCCAGGCACAGCCTTGGTCTGTGGGTTTCAGCTGTCTTCACACATTGTTACAAAAGAGATTGCTGTGTGGCCTACATTATTCACTTAGTCTCTCCTCTCTGTCTCTCTGTCTCTGTCTCTCTCTCTCTCTCGTGTGTGTGTGTGTGTGTGTGTGTAAGCTTACAGCTTATAAAATAGTTGGTTTTTATATGACTTTATCAAACATCCTTAGTGTCAATTGTCCTTCCCCATCTGTTCTCTCCTTCATCCCCCACTCACTGAATTCCACCCATTTCTCCCTTTTCCTCCTTCATGCCACCACGTCCTGAAAATCTTTTCCCCATCCCTTACCTGTTTTAGTTTACCAACTTCTACAAATACTCCAAGTGAATACCCTCAAATCTAAAGCCTTGGAGCTAGGACATACATATAGGAGAGGACATGCGCCATGTGTCTTTCTGGGCAAGTCTAGCTTGTCTATCTTTTTATGACACTGAAGAAGTTTCTCAACATAATTTTAAAGGATGTATAATCTTTCACTATTTAAATGAACTATTATTGACTGGTGAATATCAAAGTGTTTTACCTCAAGTTTCTATTTGTAAAAGATTACATGTCTGAAGACTAAAACCATCTCAAGTTGTAACTTAAACTGGACATGATTTGCCAATAATTACAAAGCACGCCAGTCCACAGAATGTGTCCATAGCTAGCTAGTGTCTTTTAAGCCACCAAACCTGCCCACTAAGAAGCTGCCAAAGTCTGTGGGAGGGAATGACAGCCGTACATCAACCAACTCTTCTTATATTGGCCTGTCTACGCGTCTCACTGACCCTGTCCACTTGCATGTACCAGACTGGGCTGCTTGTTCATCACAGACATTGAGCTCAGGTCCAAAGCCATCCTCGTGAGAGAGAGGCCTGTCTAGATCCATCAGATTCATACACCTTATATTCATGTTCTCACTCCATCACCAGGTCTACTGAATGTTCTAGAAACACAGATCAGTAGGAAGATTTGGGCATGTTGTCAAACATTTCTGACATTTGGAATCTTATTCTACCCTCTGTGATAGTGTTACTTGTCAACTTGACTCTAAAATCATCTGGAGAGGGCTCACCTGGGGGGAGGAGAGATTGTCTTATTTACAATAAGCCTCATCTTACTTGTGGATCAGGTCATTCCTTGGGCAGGGAATCCTGGCCTGTATAAAGCGGAGAGAGAGAGAGACGCTCTACCTTGCATGCGTTCAGCCCTGTCTGTTGCCTGTTGCAATGTGACCAGATACTTCAAGCTCCTGCCATGACTTCCCTGCCATGACGGACTGCACCTTGACCTCTGAGATACAATGAACCCTTTCGCCTTTAAAATGTTTCAGTCAAGCCGGGCGGTGGTGGTGCACGCCTTTAATCCCAGCACTCGGGAGGCAGAGGCAGGCGGATCTCTGTGAGTTCGAGACCAGCCTGGTCTACAAGAGCTAGTTCCAGGACAGGCTCCAAAACCACAGAGAAACCCTGTCTCGAAAAACCAAAAAAAAAAAAAGTTTCAGTCATCACTGCTTATACAGCAACAGAAAAAGGAATAAAGACTCCTCTTAAACACACTCAAGGGAAAAATACAGCTCTGGGGGACGGGTAAGGAGAATGGGGCCCTGGGCATATGCTACAGAATACACACATACGTATCCACACCCACCAGTTGGCCAGCGTTCACATGAAGAATTGCACATAAGATTTTAAAGATCTCTTTAAACTTACATATTTTCTCTGAGTAGTTATCACCATCAATTTTAAAATTCATTTTTGCGTGTTTTTAAGTGAATCTCCTCAGACCAACTGCTGCCTGACTGGGAAATAATAACTGCCCGTTTTCTAAGCAGCCCCCACCCTTTATCCTATGTTCCCGTGAGCTGGTGAACTGAAGACCTCTGCAGCCAGATTTACAACTCGGTAGGATTAAACCGTTTACTATTATTTATGACAGCCATTCTAGGCCTTTCGTGTCTGCATCTGTCCCTGTACATTTGAGAGATCCTCCCAAAAAAAGAATCGCACGCCTCCTAACCAAACATTGAGCAAAGCTGCAGGCACAGGCGCCTGACAAACATCCTCCCCAAGTGCCCGAAAGTGAGGCGAGCCTCCACAGCTGTGGATTTTCAGACTCCTGGCCGATTAGCGAGATTAGCATGGAGTCTCCCAGCTTCTGCTGGGCCTGTTCCTCCCAGTGAGCTCTCACATGACCTAGCCCGTTAGGTCAGAAAAGCTTCGTGAAATGAGCAGATTAAGGGCTGGCTTCAGGAAAGGGTAGTGGGGTAAGCCTGGAGGCCAGGCTTGGTGTCTCCTCAAAGACTGAGGAGCGGAAAGGTTAAATACGGTAAAACATGGTGTTGCCCCAACTAGCTCCCCTCAGGAGACAACACTCAGACTGTCCCAGGAAAAGGCCTTTGGGTTGAGTCACTCTGTGGGACCAACTGCCACCACCTCAAGGGCCATTCAGAGGAGTGCATGTGTGTGCAGGCACAGCTGGGAAGGGAGGGGATGGTGTCTTCAGCAGTTGCCACCCAGCTTGCCGGCAGCATGGAGAAATGCCAAAAGTCAAGAGGGAGCCATAGGGAGCAACTGTGGTCACCAGACTAACAGGAGCCTCTGGTTAGAAAAGCCAGGGTTAACAAACGAACACACTCTACTTCCTTTTCATCAAAGTGTTTCTGTAATAATTGTGTCATACGAGTACACAAAAATAATTCTTAATAATTCATTATTATTATTTTTTTTTTAGTTTTTCGAGACAGGGTTTCTCTGTAGCTTTGGATCCTGTCCTGGCACTAGCTCTTGTAGACCAGGCTGGCCTCGAACTCACAGAGATCCGCCTGCCTCTGCCTCCCGAGTGCTGGGATTAAAGGCGTGCGCCACCACCGCCCGGCATAATTCATTATTTTTAAGCCGCTGAGCAGCCTAGAAAACGTGGAGGCAAGTCTCACTGCTCTCTCCATTGTTACAAACCAACCCCAAGGCTGTGGGATTTCCTCTGATCATGCAGGTTGTAAGCGACAACACCATAGATAAACTCCAGACCTTTCCCTGGCTTTGCTTTGTTTATTAAATGCTACTTGGTGGTGGTGATGTGTTTGTTTGGCTGGTTAGTTGGTTACTGAGATAGAGGGCAGTTTGTGTTGCCCAGGCTGGCCCTGTAAGTTTATACAATCCTCTAGCCCAACTTCCATGTACCTGGTTATTAATGTCTTTAATTATGAAATCAATGAATATGCATATGTATAACTGTTTTAATTAGAAACGCATGTAAAGTAGGAAGGAAAGGGGTTCTCCTCCCACCCCACCACAGACACACAAAGATGTGCCCAGTGTAACCTTGGAAGTCCAGTCCGATTTGCTGACCTTATATACAAAAGCTGGGATCACGCAATCCCAGGGGCTACTTTTCTAGCTAGCAAACCGCCATTCACATATTTCTCAGACCATATTCCCACTTCCTCCGTTTTCAGATTTTAATAGTTTCATTGTGTAACCGTGTCGTAAGGGCCTCTTCTTGGCTATGGATATAGATTGTTTTCTGATATTCTTTTAGTAGAGTGCTACAGTGAGCATTCTGGAATACAGGCTTGCACATTTATACTAAAACATCTACGGAACTCATTCGTAGATTACCACACTCCTGGGTTGTTGTATAAAGACTCTATTAGTTAAGATATATACTGACAAAAGCTGTGTCTATTAATAGTATGTGCCATAACATAGTGTAATATAGCATATGTAATGTAACAAATGTAATATGACATATAATATTTATCATCAACAATATGTAATATAAACATGATGACTTTCCCATAGCCACACCAACTCTTGAGTATTTTCAATTTTTTGATATACTAATTATTTTTATTTAGATTTATCTAGTTACAATGAGGTTGTTTATCTTTTCGTATGTTTTGTCGGTGACAACTTTTGTTTTAAATTGTTTGGGTTATCTTCTTGGTTTGGAAGAGTGTATTCTGTATTGAAGATATGAACTGTTAGTTTTAAAACTCTCCTCTCAGTATTTTTTGAGATCTTTTATTGGATAAACTAAACTCTGATTTCAGTTGTGGCCTCCCCACGATGGAAATCCTAAATATAAAACTAGATAGCACTAGCTAGAAACCAGGAATCTTATTAAAGGAAAACAATAGAAAGGTAATAACTTAATGTTTATACAAAATGCTTCTCAGTAAAGACTTGGAATGGGAAAAGTCAAAAACTCCCATGATTCCAGACCAAGGAAAAGATCTTCCTTGATGGTTGATTGTCCCTGAATTATTTTTCCTTTATACATATACAGACATTGCTCCAAAAGTTGGTGTCACTAAAACCATACAAGGTATATGATATTTAATGACTCAGAAAATGGGGAATCTTCACTTTTAAAAGTCTTGTGCATATTATAGATATGCTTTTATTCGTAACTAGCATGGTGAAACCAGATGAGAGGATTGAAAATGCCCCTTCGGCTGTGCGAACACATACGGGCCAGTCTTGAACGTTTTAGATCTACTTACAAGGCTAGCATTGCATGCCTGACCTTGAAGCCCTAGCTCTCTCTACCTTGATTGTTATATTCCTGGGATAACCAGATCCATTTTCTCCTGTGTATTATTCCCAAGTAATCTTGCTAAAATTCTATTCAAGGCTTATTTATATTGCTGTTCTCTAACAACAGGCAGGACCCTAAAATGAGAGCTAAGATTGATGGATTCAATACCTGTGTTTGGGCTGCTCCAAAAGTTGACCCTAAATTCTGGTCCTCAAGTCTTTGAAGAAAGTCACACACTTCCAGAGTTCACAGAGGGTCTATCAAAGCAGACTTTTCATCAAAAATGATTCCTTGGGTAAGTTTTACACATAATGCTACGGATGCGTGTCTGCCTTTTCAATAAACATCATTCTATTTTATCACAAGATTTAGCAAAGCAGCTTAGTTCAAGATGCCATTTGGGCCTCTGGACACATTAACCAAAGCTTAAAATAACCTCCCAGCAGCTGGGAGGGCCCAGCTGTTCTCAAGACTCTCCCACTCCTTCAGCGTCCCCATAAAAAGTGAATGAAGACCAGAGGCTAAAAGTGTCAACCAAACACTGGTCACACAGGGAGATGGAGACAGCCGCGGGCTCCTGAGTGTGGTGTTGCTCCCAGGAAACTTGCCTGTTCCGTGCTCAGGTGTGAAGATCCAAAAAGGGCAGTGAGGCAATGTGATGGGAGGCCCCTTCAGGTTTCTCCTTAGTGTACCGTGAGCCTGCTTTTCCTAACGTCTGAACTGTCCACCAGTTCTACAATGAACGCCAGCTACAAATATGAAGCAATCACTCTTCCGCTAGAGGCAGGATCCTGAGCCACCCAACCCATTTTCAACTCTAACGCAGAGAAGAGGCCCTAGATGTTGAAGCACAGGGGAGGGTCTTGCTTCCTTCTCTGCATGCCCACCCACTACCAGCAGAGCCTACTTTGTTTCAACTTCTAGTCTGTGTTAGTCCTCTTTGGAACCATACCAAGATCCACTCCCCAGACAGTTGTAATCAACACCAAAACAATTATGTTCTCATTTTAGGGAACAACCAGCTTCTCATGGACAATGGGGATCATGCAACTTGTCTGGGAGGACAGTCTCAAATCTCCAGCTGACCCGACTTTTCTCAGGTGACTGCAATTCCACTTCCACCTCCAAAAGGTCTCGCTGGCATGGACTAAGGCTTGCAGCATCATGAATATTCTGCGCCCTTTGTTCATCATTGCTGGCCATCCTGTTGTCAGTACAGCTCATACCTCACCGCAGATGGATTTCCTCTTGGCTACAATGTACAACAGAGCTGTGCAGCTTTTGTCAAGGGACCCATGACAGGCTTTGTCAGTACATATGGTTACATTATAATTATCTACATCCAGTTGGCCACAACAATACTTCTTTCTTTTTTGCTAAAACATGTTACAGTCTGAAGTTGCAATGTCTCCCAAAGACACACATGCAGAGAGAATGAGGTGTGGGTTGATGTTCGAGTCCTGGGGTGTCCACCTTCTTGGGATTAAGCCCTTTAGCTGTGTAAAGGTGTGTGCCTTACATTTATGCTGCATTTGTTTAATTAGGAAATGATGGGCTGCATTTTTTTCACCTTGCCTGCCTATGGCATCTGAATGGCCAACAGCTGGGCAGGAGAAAGGACAGGTGGAGCTGCTAGGCAGAGAGACTAAATAGGAGAAGAAACTTAGCATGAGAAGGCAAAGTGAGAGGAAGAAGGAGGAAAGAGAGAGAGAGAGAGAGAGAGAGAGAGAGAGAGAGACATATAGAAAGAAAGTAAAAGGCCCTGAGGCAAAAGGTTGATAAAGTGAAACAGGGTAACTTAAGGGAGCTAGCCAGAGACATGCCTAAGCCAGACCAAGCAGAAAACTAACTTGTTTAGTTGTCATGAAGTTCCGTTGTGGAGATGGGCTATTTCCTCAAATCCCTACCCCAAAGTTGGAGGGGTGAAAAAGAAAGATACAAAGTGTCTCCTTTCCAGGAGCAGTAACTAAGAAACCCAGTTGTGAGGACAATATTCAGTTTATAAAAGAATGCCCCAAAGGCTGGGGAGAGGACACAAGGTAAGTGCTTGCACTGCAAACATGAACACCTGAGCTCAATCCCAGTACCCATGTGAAAAGCAAGACACGAGGCTGAGGAAATGGCTAAACAGGTAAAGGCATCTGCTGCCAAACCTGACATCTTGGATTCCATTGCCAGGACCCACATGACAGCAGAAAAACAACTCCCAAAAGTTGTCCTCTGACCTAACACATGCTATGGCATACATCACACACATGCACGTTAACACTATTTATATTTTAACACATGCTATGGCATACACCACACACGTGCACGTTAACACTATTTATATTTTAACACATGCTATGGCATACATCCCACACATGCACGTTAACACTATTTTGAAACCTCCAACAAACTAGTTTTAAGAGACCATCATTAGTGATTGTAAAGCCACTGGGTAAAGGCTGACAGGAAACCAAACATGCACATAGTCTCAAGTTGAGCCCGCAGCTGACCAGAACCGAGGAAGGACCGGTGTGGCACAGAAACAGTGACCACCGGGACTCTGCTGTCCTTCAACTGTCACTCATACTGAGACCACGCAGCTTGTACTTCACAAGATGCATATAATTCAGAGCCCCCCCACCAAGTGTTGATTGTTGCATTTGATGTGCTGCTGGGTTGGGGTGAGGGGTGAGAGTGGGGAGACTGAGTAAATAGACCCAAACCTGTAGGGCATGGAAGAAGGAGCAGAGGAAAAATCTAGAGTTTGGAAAAATGAAGACACTGAATTAACTATGGCTTTTCTTGCTTTACCAAGTGGACATCAAACTCATAATCCTCTTACCAGAGATGGCATCAGAGGCATGCATGGCCACACCAAGCTTTGAAATACTCTTATTAAAAAATAAGTTAAAACTGAATCGATTAAGCTTTCAAAAGGACTGGATGCTCATAGCCCCCAAAATTCAGGCATCAAAATCCTAAGCCCAAGGTGACAGTTGGAGGTAAGGCATCCAGGAAGGGTTTAGGTGGTGAGGATGGAGTCATCATGATTGGCGTTTAGTGCCCTTAATAAAAGAGAGCTCAAGAAATAGCTAGGCCCTCCCACTGCATGAAGCCACAGTAAGAAAGCACAATTCTGTGAGCCAGACACCAAGATAACCAGAGCTTTGACCTTGGACTTTCAGCCTCTAGAATTGCTTTCAATGAGTTTCTGTTGTGTACACAATAGACATTTCATGACAGCAATGCACACGGACTAAGCTAGGTCTTCAGAACCAACATCCAGTCAACACGAGGCAGAACAAAAAGTGACATGGCACCCTAAAAATACATTTTAAGAGCCCAGAAGAAACAGTCTACAAGGCAATTGGTCTGAGTCTTTGGCAAATCAGTTTCATAGACAGGCAGGCTAGAGACAGTATTTTGTAGGTTAAAAATTGACCTAAGTTACCAAATGCAATGTTTATTCCTTGATTAGAAGAACTTGGTTTGAATAAATCTCCCATAAAAGAATTTCAAAACAACAGAGTTAACTCAACCCAAATGCAGAGTTATAAGTATGTGGGAAAGGCTCCTTTTTTTTAAAAAAAAAAAAAAGAGATCCATACTTAAGATCCATGCATACAAATGCTAGTTTTCTTAAGAAAATGTAAATACTAAAGCCAAAAAGAACGACACAGACACAACAAGGACCTATTCTGTCTTGGATTTTCTGAAAGCTGGAGATTTTCATAAATTTTAAAATTTTTTAAAGTTTATTTTATGTACATATATGTATGTGTGCAATGTGGATGTGTGAGAGTACAGGCATGCACTATCCCAACCATAATTTTTAATTTTTACACTTATTTATCATATATGTGTATGCACACATGTGCATACATATATCACAATTCACATGTGGAAGTCAGAGGACAATTTGCAGTAGTCCGTTCTCTTCTGCCACGTGAGTTCCAGTTAATCAGAGGCAAGAACCTTTACCTGCTATGCCATCTTTCTGACTCCACACTCATAATTTTATCCAAAAAATGTTCAAATCTCAAATTATACACTTAGTAGTGTGAAATACGTCAGTTTGAAGCTTGATGAATGAGTAAAATATATGCAATTTGTTCACCATTTAGAAATTTCATAGTTCTGTTCTTCTCCAGCAAGTATATTACCAAATACCAAGGACAGCTTTTCTCAGAAAAGTTCCTTATAAACTTAACTGTCTCAGTCAGTGTTCTACTGCTGTGGAGAGACACCATGACCGTGGCAACTCTTATCAAAGAAAGTATTTAATTGGGTGCTTGCTTACAGTTTCAGAGGCTTAGTCCCTTGTCAGCATAGCAGGGAGCATGGAAATATACAGGCAGACATGGTGCTGGAATAGTAGTGAGCGTTCTACATCCTAATACAGGGAGCAGGGAGAGAGAGACTGGACCTGGCCTAGGCTTTTGAAACCTCAAATCCCACCCCCAGTGACACACTCCCTCCAACAAAACCACACCTACTCCGACAAGGCCACGCCTTCTAACCCTTCTCAAACAGTGCCACTTCCAGATGACTGGGCATGCAAATACATGAGCCTATGGGGACCATTCTCATTCCGACCACCACATTAACTTTTTAATCAAAACCAGACATTTTCAGATGAAGGAACGACAGGCCACTTGATAATCAGATTCCCCTATTTGGCAAGAATAAATGCTAACTTCTGTTATTTTTGTATCCTGTTTATGAATGTCCAGTCAGGAATCTGTTTAAAGGTTTTAGGACTCCAGGTTGGTCACCCTCTCAGCCTAACGCAGCATGTGGGTTGGAAGACAAGTGAGTTCCCCAATCACATCCCCAACCACACAAGAACTATAGTGCTTGTGATTTTCTACCCCTGCCAAACTACATCTCTTCCAGAGTCAACCATCTGACTATTCACTTCAGAACAAGTCTCCCAGAAGATGAGAAGATGAAGAGGAGGCTGCTCCAAGTCAGTGCTTTTGAAACGCAAATCAACAACTCTCTTAACAAATATTCTGGCCCACAGTAAATCCTGGATAGGCTTCTCCTACCCCCTGACAAACTAGGGCGTGGAGGGAGGGGGGTGAACGCTGTCAGAGTTCTCTCGGGGCTCATTATCCTCCCATCATTCCCAGGAATAACTCTGTCAGACAAGAGGGAACGAGCATTTGTCAACCTCTCGCCAACCCCAGCCTCCAGCCAAGAGTCATCAATCGTAGGTGAAGAGCCAAAGACAAATGCCAGTCTGGAATTTATCTGGTCCTGCTTCCCCCAAATGGTTTTTTGGATATTACACACGCACAGAGCAACAACAACAACAAAAATCTCACAACGCATCTTTTTCCTCCCTATTCCAAGGCTAAAACGCTGAGAAGAGACAGTCACAGTAGAAAACCTGAAACGTGGGCATCTCTAAAGAAACAGTAAGAAGAACTGAGGGCACAGGGAGCTGTGGGATGGCCAGAATCCACACCACAGGTAATTATCTAGTTTCACTTTTAAAGATGTTAAACTCTGTACATCGGCAAGGGATTCCACTCAAGGGAAAGTTTCGCTGCTGTGAAGCTGGTTGTGTTTAATCAGGGTCAGATAATGTTTTAAAGCCATGTTTCTTACGGATAATTCAAAGACCCCCTAAAGTTTGGTAGTTTCAAGTTTTGGTAGCTGTATTTGGGGATAAGGTGAAACGAAGTGGGGAGAGCGGAGCGGATTCACCAGAATGTGCTTCTGTCTGTAAGATAAGGAAGAAGGAGCAGAAGGCAAGAAACTCAAAGTCTGAGAAATCAAGTTGCAGAAGAAAACGGCAGAGGTCTTGGGAGAAGGAAGAGGAAATGAAGGTGCGGATGAGTTGGAAGAGGCCTGCCTTGTCACACGCCAAAAGCATCTTCCGAGAGAAGTTGGTAATTGCGATACCCTTTGGAGATATGCCTCCTGGGAACTGAGAGGCCAGGCTGCAATGCTCCCAAGCCATTCACCCCATTCCTGTCCCAAAGTAGTCACTAAAGGACCATAGAGCTAAAGTAATTTAGCCATCTCCAGGCAAATAGCTCACCAGTTCAATGTGCGTGCAGATATTTGTTAAGTTTGACAGCTAAGATTTGGAAGAGGATCGTGAATAATAATAATAATAATAATAATAATAATAATAAACACCGGAGTGGGAAGTCCTCATGTCTGTGAGGGGAGGAAGGCTACTAACTTTTAGGTTGGGAGAATACTGGAAACCCAGAGCTGGGATGGAGTGGAAAATGGGCGAGGAAGGAAATACAGAAAAAAAGTGGAACAGGTGCGGGAGAAATCCAAGGTTTCAGTCCCAGTGTTTTCAGAACAGCCCCCTTTAAGGTCAGTGTCCCAAGTGTGCCTAGTGGCTGCCAGTGCGCTGGTGTAGGAAGCTGAATAGAGCACTAGGGAGGTGGCCCGGGCGCGGGGACAGCAAAACGGGGCTTGAGAGTCACTCACCCCGTTGGCAGCAGCCATCTGCACCACGATCTCGGTGGCCGTCCTGCTGAAGTACCTGCCATCGCTGCCCACCACCATAGTACAACCCTGGCGGTCGCGCAGGTCGATGGACGACAGCACACTTTGGATGAAGTTGGGCAGGTAGTTGCGCTGACCCTCGAAAAGCACCGTGGGTCGCCGCAGCCCGCCACCGCCGGTTGGCCGCTGGTCCTCGTAGGGTGCCGTGGGCACTGTCAGCACCGGGATGGGGCTCCCCTCCATGGCGCCGCTGGCCGGTCCTGCGGCGGCTGCGGGAGCCTCGGGGATCTGCTGCCCGCCCGGCCCCCACCGCCTAGACTCACTCTGGGCTCCGCCTTGCGCCCTCCCCGCCCGTCCCCGCCCTCCCACCACTGCTCCCTGCGGGTCCCCTCAATGCCCCGGAATGGAGTCTGCCTCCACTTTCAGATAAAGTGTTCCGCGGCCCAGCTTCTTCCCAGAGGATCGCCCAGCTGTCCTCGGTTTCTTTCCCCAACTGGCCTTACTTTCCTAGTGTCCCAAAAGCTGGACTCCAAGGCCAGCTACTGCGTCCCCAACTACACCTTCAGTCCATCTCCAGACTCAGCCCTCCAGCTGCTCCCCATCTAAGCACACTCTCTAGAAGATAGCCTAAGACTGGAGTCGGGTCTACCCCAGGTCCCCTCCTGCCCACAGCCCTCTCTCCCCACACCCTGAGCGGCAGCTTAACTCAAGCACCAGTTTCTCTCCCTAGTAAGGACAGAGCGGGAGGTGGGAGGGGGCTGAAACCTTTTGCCATCAGAACAGTCCTCGCCAAAAATAACCCTGGAAAGGAGAGCTGAGAATTGTTAGGCTCTGCCAGAGGTGAAACTGGAGGCTGGGCTGTGTGTGTGTGTGTGTGTGTGTGTGTGTGTGTGTGTGTGTGTGTGTGTGTGTGTTTCTGCGTGCACCCGCACTCAGCAGAAACATTTGTTGTGGGGAATCACAACATGTCAGGCCCTTCAGTCCTCAGGACTTACCCCAGCAGCCACTTTTGTAGCTTTTCTTTTCTTTTCATTGTTGTAATTGAAACAAACACATGTTTTCTTATTCTTGTCTTGCTTGTCCTTCCTACACATCTGCTTAGAAACCGGCTCCCTCTGCATTGCCTCTGTCCACATTATTGAACTTTTCTCTGGACAAAGCACCTCCAATAGGAGATTAAAGCGCATTCAATGTCATCCAGAAACGGATGGACAAAGCCAAGGGAAACAAACATGAGGTGCAACCTTCTGTGCTGAGTATGTTTGCCCGAACCCTTTCCTTCCGCAGAACCTAGAGGTGTTCTGCCTTCTCTCTATAAAATCTGCCTCAAATCCCAAACCAGGAAAATCCTCACTATGGAGAGGAGTGAAGAAAGAGGAAATTAAAAGGAGAAAAAGACTAATCTTGGCAGCACAGCTGTAACCCCAGAGCCCAGGAGGTGGAGACAGAGTCAAAGCCAGCTTCGGTTACTGCTTTCCTTCCCAAAATATTAGCCACTTTTTGGGGAGTACAACCGACTCGCTGCTGGGAGTGTATAGTGTTTGAACTTAGTGGTGTAACGAAGTGGTGGTTCCCACACAACCTAAAGGCTTCCACCCCACCCCAAGGCTAAAAACAACCAAAAGAAGTAGGAATGATGTTCATACTGGCTCACCTTATAAATGAGGAAAAAAAGAACCTTTTGTGAAGTCATGGAAACAGCCAAGACGTCCCTTGCAGCCAACCCAAATTCTCCTAATGCCCCTCCTTGTTGCTAGTATTCTTGAACTGTGATGGAGAAGCCAGTGGAACTATCAACTGAAACCCGCAAAGACCTCTCCACTTCTCTTTTTTCCTATGAGATGGTTATTTATTCGGGGACTTTATAAAACAAGGTATTAAGGACATTGTCTTATAAATAAACAAAGCAAAAGAGACAAATTATAGGCAGAAAGATTACAGATTGTGGAAGAATGGGTAAACAATCAATATATACACATAAAAAACATTTTTTATGAAAATACACACTTCAGATATGGTAATATACATAAGTGACCACAAAAATTCTACCAGGGAACTCCTACAACTGATAACCTTCAGTAATGTGGCAGGATATAAGATTAACTCCAAAACAAAATCAGTAGCCCTCCTATCAGAGAACCCTTTACAATAGCCACAAATAACACAAAATCTCTTGGAGTAACTCTAACCAAACAAAGGAAAGACCTGTATGGCAAGAACGTTAAGTCTTTGAAGAAAGAAATTGAAGAAGATATCAGAAAATGGAAAGATCTCCCGTGCTCTTGGATAGGTAGGACCAACATAGAAAAGACACACCTCACAGTAATAATCTTTTACCCTACATGCCATTTTTAACCTTTTTCTCTTAATTTTTATTTAATGCTAACAGATTTATTGGACTATGAAATTATGTTCATTTGGGCTTTCTATGGTTAGGGTTATGTTTAAGTTTTGTGGTGTTGTATGTATGTATGTATGCACACATACTGGGATCCAAGGACAACTGGATACATGTTTGCTAAATGCATCAACACATTTATGTACAAAGAACTTTCATAGACTGAAAGCAGTATTACCTTAAAAATACCCCAAAGCAATGCTGAGAGGTATGGATGATAAAGGTATGGATGGCACTTGATGTTAACTCTGACATCCCTGAGTCTCCAGTTCCCAGAATCCTCGTGGTGGAAGAAGAGAACTGATTCCTGCAATTTGTCCTTTGATCTCTCCATTTCTGAAGCAGTAAGGAAAGTTCTAGAGTGGCCGGAGAGGCAGGTCGAAGCACAGAAAGCTTCGGCTACGTGGGACTCGTGTGTTTTCTAAGATCCACTGCACCCCATGTGAGAGCAGGGAAAGGGAGCCAGGCTAGCTTTGTGAGTACAGCGGGTGACATCTCCTCCCAGCTAGGACAGATCAGGGACAAAACCTGATCTCATCCTCAAGGCTGGTTGTTCCTCTATGCTGAACTCAGAGCTACTCTGCAAGACCAGTCACAATGAGCGTGAAGCTTCCAGGCCTAGAGGTGTCTCTCAGCCTTCTCTGAGTCCCCAGAGGTTAGCACCACACAGAAGACCTGGCGTGAAACTGGAGCGTCTGGTGTCACCTTTCTTCCTCAATATCCCTTTGCCACCAGACAGCACCAAGCACCATCTTCACACACAGCAGACACTAACTCAGCAAGACCTGCATTTCCCAAGTGAATGCTGACAGCCTCACAGGGCCAGAGAGCATGTCAGTGTGGTGAAGACATGGGAGGCTCTGCAGAAAAAAGGTTGCTTTAACTTCCAATTTTTGCTTAACCATGAGGTCCTTTCCTAAAACACCAGTGAGCAGATCAAAAGCAAGAGGGTTCCACGAGGTTCTTGACATCTCCAGGTCCTTCCCAGTTACATCGCTCTGATTGCTTTCTTTTTTTCTTTTCTGAAGCGCTAAGACATTAATCTTATCTGTATTCCAATTAAGAACTTGTCAAATTATAGGAAAGGCAGCATGTAAAACTGCCAGGTTAAAACCAGAATCTAGCTGTGGTTTTGCATGCCTATAAGCGCAGATGAAGGCAGGGGGATAGGAGGCAGGGGTTCAGTTCTTGGTAACAGCTGTTACTGTGTGTCCATGGCCCTGTTGTCTGCTAACAGTGACTTACTCCTGAAAATAGAGTCACCTTAAGAAGAAGCACACAGAAATGTGTGTGTGTACAGGGGTGTGTGTGTGTGTATACATATTTCTGTATGGGTGTTTTGCCTCCATGTATGTCTGCGTACCATTTGCATACCTGGTTCCAGCAGAGACCACAAAAAGGCACCAGATCCCCTGGAACTGTGGTTACAAATGGTTGTAAGCTGCTATGTGGGTGCTGAGAATCAAACCCGGGTCCTCTGGAAGAGCAGCCAGTGCTCTTAACCACTGAGCCGTTTCTCTAGGCCCCTGGCATGCTTTAATGTTCATTCAACACTTATTTTGAAATGTTTTATTTCTTTCAATGTTTTCTATTGTCTTATGTTTGGATGACATGAAGATATTTTTACACATGATTGGATTTTATAAATCTTGTGATGTATCTGATATGATAATGATATAGTGAGTTATATATTTGTTATTATATATTTTTAAACAACAACAATGACAATAACAACAAAAACACCAAGACTTTTCTTATAACCTTCCTATAGGAAAGTTGATTCCTTGCCGATTGTTTTGATCATTTATTACCTTTCAAAAATATGTATTATAGTACCAGGCAGTGTGGTGCACACCTTTTATCCCAGCACTCAGGAGGCAGAGGCAGGCAGATCTTTGTGAGTTCAAGGACAGCCTGGTTTACAGAGCAAGTTCCAGGACAGCCAAAGTTATACAGTTAAACCCTATCTCGAAAAACAAAAAACAAACAAAAAACCCACAACAAAAAACATGTATTACAAAAAAAAGACCCTAGGTTACCAGACAAATTTAGGAATTCCTAAGAATTCTCAGAAAGTGAGAGGCCCTATCAGTGAATGTCTGAAACCAAAGGGATAAGAAATAGTGAGACTGGGAACATCTTCTACGAACAGCTGGATTAACAGGCAGAATTAACAAAGAAGCACGGTGAGTCATTCTCACTGAGGACCAGTGTGGTGGACGCTGAGCTTTCCTAAGGACCACAGAAGCCACCTGTGCTGAGAGGATCTGAGAATCACAAAGCATTTTTCACTGTTGTTAAGAATGTCCTACAGGTGGTTGCAAGAATCAGTCTTGTGACAAAAAGTAACCACTTTTCTGGGAAATGATTCTCATTTTCTGAATTCAAAGGAAAGACCAACACTGCACAGTGAAATTCCAAGACTTTGGAAGCCCTTGGGGAAGCCTGGCCATGGCGACACACACCTTTAACCCCGACACTCAGGACACAGGGGCAGGTGGATCTCGGTGAGGAAACAGTTTGAAGAAGAACTACAGACTGAGTTTTCCATCTAGACTGTCAGTCAGCTCTGTCCCATCAGCTGTTCCCCAAATAACCAAACAGAGATATATAATTAATTATAAATGCTCGGCCAATAGCTTAGGCTTGTGTCCAGCTCTTACAACTTAAATTAACCCATTTCTATCAATCTAGTGCTGCCCTAAGGCTCATTTACCTCATCATGAACTTCCCATGTTGCTTTTCCGTATCTAACTTGACTCTGGTGACTCTCCGCCTCTGCCCTGTCTTCTCTCCAGCATTCTCTTTGCCCCAATAGTCCTGCCTAGCTATCGGTCAACCAGCTTTTACCAGCAACGAGAGCAGCACATCTTCACAGTGTACAGAAGGATTATTCCACAGCAGGGAACAGATTCCCTTGAATTAGAACATGTATTCTCTTATGTATGAAGAATTTGATGAGACTATTTCTGAAATTTTAAAATCATCTTACTCTGTGTTGGTGATGTTTCTGTCCAGGACAGTGTGATAATCAATCTTTGTCCTTAGGAGGATGAAAGCCTCATCTCTTTATGAACAATTGAATTAAAATGAAACTATTTGCTTTACACAGATCATAATTTTCTCAACACAGTTAATTAACACTAAAGGCTTTTCACACTGGGCTGAGAGCAGACAGAAGTGGGAAATCATACCTACAGTAATTTTCCTCATTGACTTCTTGTGCTGGGCTCTAAAGACTTATGAAAAAATAGTCTATGTATCTTTGACTATCTCCAAAAATGACTGCTAGAGAATGTATTAAATAATACAAGTTTATTTATTGCATTGTGCATGTGCTGCATGCATGCATGCATGCATGTGCCACAGCACACATGTGGAGCTCAGAGGACAGTTTGCCGGAATCTAGTCACTCCTTCCACCATGTGTATTTGGAGATCAACTTTGGTGTCCAGGCTTAGCAACAAGCATCTTTACCCGCTAAACCATCTTGCTAACCCCCTGAATTTCTTTAAATACTTTGGGCTGGTGGTTCCTCATGTATATTTATTTAGAGACCATATATGAATCAGTAAAAATGCTTTTCCCATCATTAACACTAATTCTCTAATTTATGTTATTGTCCTTGATACCAGGCTAAAAGGTTAAACTGATGACCACCCAAAATCATAACTCTTTGATACAAAGAGCAAGAATCTTTCTTATGGCAACGGGAGAGGTCTGTTAACCACTATTATTTTAGTGATACTAACCGAGCGATGGTAACGATCACAGTAGTAATCAGACTTCTTTTATAACAGTAAGAACAGCAAACCAGGCGCTGTGCCAGCTCTTTAGATCAGACCACCAACCTTAACAGGTAGGAAGCACTGTGTGTACTTGAACGTCATAGAAACCGAGCATCTGAGATGACCAGCTCGTTCAAGGCCACATGTTGTGGATCAAGAAACGAAGCCCAGAATGTAAGGACGCTGAGCCAGGTGCACCAGCATTTTCAGGTACATGTGTGAAGCTTGCCTTTTTATTTCTTAGCACTCACCTTGAGACCTCACCATGAAGGGCTTGAGAAAGCTGTGAGTTCTATTGGAATCTCCCTAGGCTGTTTTATTCATTGGGGAAAAGAAGGCTTAGTGGAAGGTGGTAACTTAGATGTTGCTTGAAATATATGTATATACAATGTTCCCCCCCAAAAAGCATTGAGGCAGGCTAGGAAAGGAACGCGGACGTCCTTGGAGGACTGCCCTGTGGCATTTTCCACTCACTTTTCTGCCTCCTCTTGCCCTGTGCTCTTGGCATTCCTCTGTCCTCAGGGTCAGTGCGTCAGCGGCATGTTTTTAGCGCTCCCTGGGTGTGCAGAAGAGGACAGTGACTCAGTGGGAATATCTAACTCCTGTGGGCCAAATGCATCTGCGTTTCCCTGAACCAGGGGAGGACCAAGGGGAGCATGGGAGAAAAGAATGTAAACTCCAAAACCCTACACAGTTATGTAAAATATATATATATATATATATATATATATATATATATATATGCATGCCCTCCCCACCTAACCACAAACCCAACCCCTATCTGAGCTAGCTCATACCAGGGTCTCTCATATAAGCTTTGCTAGGCAAATCCTACCATAGAATTATATCCCAGGGGTATCTCCCTTCCCCAGACAGAAGACACCAGCTTCACTTTTTTTTTTTTAAAGCTAAATGTATATCTAGTTTGCTTAGGAAAAGAGGCTAGCTTTGTGACCAAGGCTGGTAACTCCTCCTCTCCTGTCCCCAGTGGGCAGGGGTGAACCCTAATTCTGATCTCAGGAGCTAATTACTCTTCTACACCCAGCCTGGTTCCCAGCCGCATGGACCTCACCCTTCAGCTCCACCTGTAAATGGAGTCAGTGGAGGTAAGTCTTCAAATCAAGAGCACCCTCTAAACTGGCTACTGGGTGTTCCTTAATAATAAGGCTCGTATTAATAAACGATAAATAATTTTCCTTTGTCTCAACTGATTTTCCTCAAAATTCAGCATCCCAAATAAATTAAAATGCCAGGTAGGAACTCCCAAATAGTAACACTTTTCCTTTTGTTCTTTTAAAAAAGAACTTGTGTTTTTCTTCTCGTCTCTATTTCTTCTCTGTTCCCACACAGTCTTCTCCTGCTCAGAAACCCAGATCACAGACCTCCTTTGCAATATCCCCAGTTCACAGACCTCCTCAGCAATATCCCAGTTCACTGGGGAAGGTTCTGATTAAGGTGACCCTGCTACGCCAGCCTACATACCTAACCATATACAGGGGTAACTCAGGGAAGAATTCCTGGCTGAATTGGATTTTTCACTATCTCAGGAATTTGAAGACTGGGACCCAGGCATGCAGAAGCTGGGACCATTGTGGTTTGTTCATGCCAACAATAAGGACAAGAGAATTAAATCTCAGCTACCTGCTTTTCATGTCCTGGAGCAGCCCTCAGCTGCCTTCCCTAGTCATGAAGTGTTTAAGTAATGTTCCACTGAATCCCTCTGTAGTTTAAACCAGCAGAATTACCTTCTGTTGTTTTCAATCAAAAGAACCCTAGTCAATGCTCATTATGCCATGGCTCTGGTTCCTTTCATTTTCCAGAAGAACAGAAAATGCCTTACTGGCTTCTAAAAGTGGCATGTGAGACCATTTATGTAAATATGCAGAAACACACAAAAGAATACTTTGTATGGCTTCTCGCGCACACATGTGCCGTCTGGGCGGCAGTCACAGAAAGTGTACCAAGAGTGTTTTTGCCATGGTTGCCTTGATGTAATGAGCATTCATCTCTAAATTGTGATGCCTTGCTGGGAAGAGGAAACATGGCCTAGAAAGAGGTATGGGGAGACTCACCAGTCACAACACTACCTAATTCTAGGGGACTGTGCAGCCTGGTTTAAGTTTGTTATCCCACATATTTATCAAAAGCACCCAAAGTTTGCATACACACACACACACATGTCCTCATACTAAAAAAGAGATGATGTATTCCTAGGCACTTAAAGTCTACCAAGGGGACTGGAGGGATGACTCGGCACTTAAGAGCACGGCCTGCTCTTCTAGAGGACCAGACTAAAACTTCTAGCACCCATATGGAGGGTCACCGCCATCTGTACCTACAGTTCCAGAGGATTGGATGCCCTTTTCTGGCCTCCTGAATTGCTATATGCATATGGTGCACATATGTAGATGTGCAGGCAAAACACCCATACACATGAATTTTTTTTAATCTTAAAAAGAACTGACTGGGATTTAATTGTTAATAAATAACAAGTCTGAACAGACCAATAAATGGGTGAGGAGATCGATTCAGTAATAGAATGCCCCCCACATCTAAGAAAAGAGCAGGACCTGAGAGTTCCATGATTAAATTCTACGAAAAATTTAAAATAATATTTCTCAAACTTCTAAAAATAGCCTGGAGGCCAAATGAAGACACTCACAAGAAATGAAAATGACAGGACGGCATTACAGACAAACACAGACTTAAAAAAAGTCCTAACCAAACACTCACAAATCAAGTTTAACAACACGTAAAAAGAATCACTACAATCAAGAGGGATTTATCCCTGGAATGCAAGGACAGCTCAACATATACAAAGCAATAAACTTGATATACCACATCAATAAAATGAAAGATGAAAATCATATGACCACTTTGACACATGCAGGAAAAGCATTTAGTATCCCCTTGTGATGAAAACTCTCAACAGATTTTAAGTATAAAAGAAATATACCTCAACAAAAAAAATAGTTTAAAACACAGAGTTAGCATCATAGTCAATGATGAAAAATTGGCAGTTTTTCCTCAGCTTGATTAAGACAAGGATGACTGCTCTTGCCATTTTACGCAACGGACTACCTCACCTGAGCAACTAGTGGAAAGGGAAAGAGGATGGAAGGAGAGGAAGGAAAGAAGGAAGTGAAGGAAGGAAGTTAAGGAAGGAAGGAAGGAAGGAAGGATCCATATGGGAAAAGTGAAATTGTCTCTGTTGATGACATGGCTATTGTAGGGTTGTTTTACTTGCATATATGTCTGTGCACCACGTTTGTGCAGTGCCCAAGGGAGCCAGGAGAGGGCATCAGAGCCTCTAGGACTAGTAGTAAAGAGGGTTACAAACTGTCATGTGGGTGCTAGGAACTGAACTGGGGTTCTCTAGAAAAACAACCAGTGCTCTTTGAGCCATCTCTATAACCCTAGTAGTGTCATGGCTTTGTTACACATAGAAAACACAAATGCTGTACACACACACACACAAACACACACACATACTGTTAGATTTGATCAAATCAGTAAAATTACAGGCTACAAAATCAATACACAAAACCTTCACGATAACGGCATTCAACCTGTTTTACACAACTGTCCCAGAGGCAGGAGGGATCCAGAGGAAACCTGCACATAATTTAGTCAGGAGCTACAAAGCCCAACTGTGCCGGGGTCCGAACATGCTGTGTCATTCCCTGGAGTCCATCTGGAGAGCCAACAGGGTGTTTACTCAAAACTTAAAAACTGACAGTCTGGAAGGAAAACAAGGGTGAGAGGCCTTACCTTAGAAAAGGCTGGTGATTAGCTCGATGCAGTATTCATTATCTGTTCCTGAGCCAAAGGCTTGTCTAATGACTTGAATATTCCATACACAACCAGAGAAATCTGTCACCAGTGGAGAAAATGTGCGGCTGTGCTGGGGCTCGGCTAGCCAACAAGAGAAGGTAATATTTTCAACGCACATAAGGACTGTTGTTTGTCTTGGCTTATTATTATGAAGTCCACAGCCTCTCAATAGTGTTGAAGGGAAAGACATACCCACGCCTACCCCCATATTTCCTAAAGGATTTCAGCTGCATGAAGCTCTGCTGGAATCTGGTTTTCCAGAGAAGACTACCCCGAGAAAGAAGGCACAGATCGGAGGCCTTCCTCCCAGAGCTGCTTCTGTGTAACTTGAAAAATCTCACACCTGGGTCCTAATGAACCAGCAGGCCTCCCCGTAAGCAAGAGTCTTCAAGCTCCCTGGGTTTTCTACACGACCCACAGGTTGTTTGCTGAGAAATGGAAGTCTGCAGGGAGAGCAATGCTCCACCATCCTCTGGGGACAAGACATTTTCCTGTCCTTCCCTGAAACAGCTGCAAATATCTTGTATAACACATATCAAACTCTAATTGCTGAATCTCCTAATTTAAAAAAGTCTAATTCATTTCACCAGACATGGATGTTGAGGAAGCCGAATATACCGAGTCACTTCCCCATCACACCACACAAAAGCTACCGTGTCTTTATTCTGAAAAGATACTAGCTCAGATATGCCTTCAAGAGGTGCCGGATCAGTTCAGCCTCTCACTAGGGCCACAGGATGTTGGCCACTGGCACCAGGGGTGAGGGGAGCAAGTTTGTCAGTTACATGGTCCCCTCATCTCACCCCTCTGTGAAAGACAGTAATGACAAGCCCAATGTCACCGACTGCTTTGAAATCAGCAGTTGCAAAATTAAAGAGAGTCACACTTGAGTTTAGTTTGTGTTGTGCTGTTTTGAGACAGGGTGTCACTGGAGTTCAGGCGATCGATTCTGCTTTAGCTTCCCAAGGGCTGGAACTGCAGCTATATGCCACTATGCCTGACAGAAGTCACAACTTCAAGAGTGACATCCCTTCCCTCAGCAGTGAGCTCTGAGAGGTGCTATATTTCTGTTGCCAACCCCACTGTCTTAGGGTTTTTGCCATGTGAAGTGGCATCATGACCATGGCAACTCCAATTAAAAAAAAATATTTAATTGGGGTGGCTCGCTGACAGTCTCAGGGGTTCAGATTACTATCATCATGGCAGGAGCATGGCAGCATGCAGGCGCATGGTAGCTGAGAGTCCCACATCTTGCAGGCAACAGGAAGTCAACTGAGATACTCAGCAGTATCCTGAACACAGGAAACCTCAGAGCCCGCCCCACAGTAACACAATTCTTCCAAGGCCACACCCACACCAACAAAGCCACACCTCCTAATGGTGCCACTCCCTATGAGATTATGGGGGCCAATTACATTCAAACTACCACACCCACCTAGAGCCAGGGTCCTGACGTTCAACAGTCCTTTAGAATTCTGGAATTAAATGATAGTTAAATATATATATATATTAATATTTTATATATAATATATATTTTTTAAACAACAAATAAAAGAGCCTTCCAAAAGGCTGACGGCTTTAGGAAAAAGACCATGAGAAGAAATAGATCATTTTGCTGACTGTAAAGGAAAAAGCTAAACAACTACATGGAACTGTGAATGCATACATACATAATACACATATACATACATGTGAATTTAAAATTAAATTAAAACTTAATTTAAATTTAATTTTAGTTTGTGGCTATCATCGTGCATGTAACAGCCCATGATAATGTCTCCTGATAACTCCTCAAGGCAAAAGCCAGGCCCCTCCTTCAAGCTTATATTATATGTAAATAATCAGCCCACACCGTGTGTTTTGTAGATCTCCCCATACTGTAGCGAGGCTTTCTCTGTCCCACCAGCCAGTTCCCAAATAACTACACAGACACTTATTAATTTTGAAAGCTTGGCCTTAGCTTAGTCTTGTCCCTCTGCTCTTATAACCTAAATTAACCTATTTTAATTAATCTATGTTTTTCTCATAGCTCTTTACCTTTCTTTCATTATGTATGGCCCACTCCCTCCATGTCTCATTGGTGTCTTCCTGAACCTCAATTATCTCCTCCTCCTCCTTCTCTCTGTGACCAGAAATCCTGCCTATACCTCCTGCCTAGCTATCGGCTTTTCACAATAATACATTTTCACAGAGTGTACAACTATCCCACAACACCAAACTACCCCTTCACTATCCTATGCTTTTTTATTGATACTATAGTTAGTTTTAATAAAAAGTAAAAGACAATCATTAGATCAACCATAACGACTTATAAAAACCAAAATGTAAACACTGTCTTTAGCTCTAAGGATTCCATACACAAATTAAAAATTTGGTACTTGGGGAGAATGGCTGCATTAAAGTGAACAATAAAATCAATTTTATTTGAACTTAGTAAGAATGTCAATTCTTCTCTTCAATGTGAGCTGTGTGAAAGGCCCCTCCCAGGGAAAATGAAACCAGAATCCGTATGAGATATCAACGAGGAACCTGTTAAAGGAAAGGGTTTAAATTCCCACCCTCCACACATTTACCAAAGGACTAAGACTTCTGTTGTTAATTGTGGGTCCAGGAATTGGAAGGTGATGGTGACTGCGTGAACGTGCTCACTTTGGCTGGCTTAGAAGCAGGTCCTCGGGTGGGCAGTTGCTGCCACTGCTGCCTGGCACCCACAGACCCACCAACTTCAAACAGATCAGCAACGTCACAGGTAGCTCTACATCATTCAGAAGGCTTTATTTGTTTTGCATCTGAGAGGTGTCTCAGGCTTGAAACCCAGAAAGAGCACCAGCTGTCTGTACTCAGTGCAAAGAGAGCATGGTGTGAAAAAGTAGATTCTGTCAATATCAGACCGAAGGCACGCCGGGCAATGGAGAAAATGGTCAAACAGCGCCACCTAAAGCAGAAGTCAAGAAGTGCAACAGAGCAATCTGCCCTCAAAAAGAAATCAGCTGGTACCATGCATGCCCCTCGCCCCCAGTAACAGCTGAAAGTGTGATGTCGCCAGGAAGGCTGTGTGATTAGCTTGTCATCACTTGAGAGGAATACAGATTCTAGCATGTATTAGGAAGGAAATATTACTCTACTAAACAATGGGAAGAAACTCCATGTTGAAAAAGTAATTTTTCTCCCATTCAAGATTCCTGATATCTGAAATGATAGCCTAGGAAATTCTGCCTTACATCTGGAGTAATAAATGAAGCATTTCTTCTTTGTAATCAAGGTTCCCAACAAAACTCAAACCCAGTCTTTAGGCTGCCTCTTTTTATTCATAACTAGCTTCTTTTCAGCGTCTTCCCATTAAAAGGAAACATAACACAAAGACACAACTTTATGGGCAGAATCTCTCCCATGGGGGGCAGCACTGCCCTTGACGACCTCCCCAGCTTCTCTCTGGGCCCTTCATGTCATCCTTCCTTTAAGCTGCCTGCCCACCCCAGGACCTGCTTCTCAGCCAGCCAAAGTGAGCACGTTCACGCAGTCACCATCACCTTCCAATTCCTGGACCCACAATTAACAACAGAAGTCTTAGTCCTTTGGTAAATGTGTGGAGGGTGGGAATTTAAACCCTTCCTTAACAGGTTCCTCGTTGATATCCCATACCGATTCTGGTTTCATTTTCCCTGGGAGGGGCCTTTCACACAGCTCACATTGAAGAGAAGAATTGACATTCTTACTAAGTTCAAATAAAATTGATTTTATTGTTCACTTTAATGCAGCCATTTTCCCAAGTATCATCTTCTTCTGATAAGGTCATAAGTTCTGACCATGCAAAGAAATTGCCATGAAATTCGGGTCTTAGATGTCAGAATCTTCCGGCGCCATCAGCAGCCCTACATCCTTCTCGTGTGCTCTCTACCGGATGGCTGACATCAGCAGCTCCCTGCCGCTATAACTAGATGTCCGATGTAACCAACGAAAGAAATGTCGTTTTAGCTTACAGTTCTAGAAGTCTCAGCCCACGTCCTCTTGGCCTTGTTGCTTTGGTCCAGTGGCAGGCCAGTCTACCATGGTCAGAGCATGTGGCAGAGAAGCCTGTCTGTCTCGTGATGGTTCACAAAGAAACAGAGGAATTAGCAAAATAGTTGTGTGGTTGATATGCCAGGATGCCCTGTGATGGTGAATAAGCTCAGTGAGCTGGGAAGGGAGTCACAGATTCTGATGCAAAGGGTGTCCTCTGACCTTCTCGTGCACACCGTGGCGTGTGCATGCTTGCCTATGCACGCATGTGCGCACACACACACATGCACACACACGGGCATGTTTTAAGTACATCTTTTAGGGCTCTGGAGATGGCTCAGTGGGTAAGAGCACTTGCTATGCAAGCATGAGAACCTGAGTTCGAATCCCCAGCACTCACATAAGAAGTAGAGCACTGCTGTACTTGCCTATAAATCCAGCATTGCTGCGGCAGACACAGACAGATCCCGGGAGCTCTCTGGCCAGCCAGCTCAGTCCAAACTATAAGCCTCCAGTTAGGTGGGGTGCATGTGAGACAGATCCTGTCTCAAGGTAAAAAGGCAGAACGGTTAGAGGCAGACAATGTCATCCTTCAGCCTCCAAATGGAAACACACAGGCAGGCAGGAACATGCACTCACATACATACACCACACACATCATATACATACAACACACATGGTGGCAGAATATTCCTTTACACTCTGTGAAGATGTGTCATTGTGATTGGTTTAATAAAGAGCTGAATGTCTGATAGATAGGCAAGAAGAGGTTAGGCGAGACTTCTGGGGAGAGAAGTCTTGAGGAAGAAGAAAGGCAGGTCCTCAGCCAGATGCAGAGGATGCAGGCCATGCAGAAGGAGAGGTAAAAGCCACAAGCCTTGTGACAGCACACAGAAGAACAGACATGGGTTAATTTAAGTTATAAGAAACCACTAGAAGCAAGAAGAAGGATAATTAGTATTATTACTAATTATAAAAGCTAAGGCCAAGCTTTTATAATTAGTAATAAGTCTCTTTGCCATTTTTTTTTTGTGAGCTGGTGGCCCAAAGGAAAGTCCGACTACAACACACACATATACACACACACAAAAAAATTCTAAACGAGCTAGCACTATGGAAGTACAAACTGGAAGGCAATATCATCATTCTAAATACTCACAACAATAAACTCACAGCTACTATTAATTTTTTTAAATGTATGTTCATATTGAGTGTGTGTACACATTTTAGGAAATTGTCCTGCATGGCACACTCCACCCTCTCGGTATCCCTGAAGCAAGATACATGCTGGGGCAGAGAGCAAATGCAGCAGGCCATGCAAAATGGCCAGAAAAGCCCTGACCAGGGAAACAGGACTAGTGACCCCTGAGATCATGTTCCCTACATGCCAGTGTCTCCATACGAGGCTGGAAGTCCAGACAATGAGCAGATTCCAGAAGTTTGTTTAAAAGCACAGCTGCTCAGGCCCCATCCAGGCCCACTCCGTCTGCCTTGGCTTTTTTTTTTTAAGATTTTATTTATTTATTTTTATATGTGCATGTATGTCTGTGCACATGTGTGCAGTGCTCTCAGAGGCCAGAAGAGGGTGTCAGATCCTTTGGAACTAGAGTTACAGACAGTAGGGAGACTCCAGTGCTCTTAACTGTTGAGCCATCTCTTTGGCCCTGCCTCTTCATTTAAGCAAGATACAACTTACTCCTTTGCATGAGGTTATCAAGTCCTACTCCAGAGGCATGATCTCTGACTTGGCAGCAGGGTAGACCATTTAGGGGGAATTTCTAGATGCTGATACCCAGATTCTACCCCCAAGAGTGAGATATAAGCCTCTAGGTAAGTAGATAGATAGTTTGTGAAGACTGAAAATGCAAGATTGCAAGGGGTGAACTGTTGATTATAGAAATAACCTGGAGTGTAGCCCTCAAACAGGGCTCAGGCGGAATTGGGACCCACCTCAAGTGAGCACTGTTTCTAGGACAAACCCTTGGCCCCGTTTCCCCACCTGGGTCCCCAAGCTCTGCTACAGGCAGGGATCTAGTTCTGCTAGTTGACTGAAGCACAGCTCCTGCTCCCTCAGGAAGCCATCCTAGACTTCCCTCAGTGGTTCCCCAAAACCACGGTCACATGGGGACAGTGCGCTCAGTGCCAGCCTGATTTTACAGAACCCTAAAGAACCCGGGGCTGGTGGGGCAGCTCAGTGAGTAAAGGCACTTGTGGCCAAGCCTGACCTCCTGAC
Source organism: Microtus oregoni (assembly GCF_018167655.1). Taxonomy (NCBI): domain Eukaryota; kingdom Metazoa; phylum Chordata; class Mammalia; order Rodentia; family Cricetidae; genus Microtus; species Microtus oregoni. The sequence continues at coordinate 34,883,299 of NW_024543071.1, read as the reverse complement.
TTAGGTCCCCAAGCCCCACATCATGGAAGGAGAGAACTGGCGCCCACAAGTTCTCCCTGCCCTCAACACCCTTGCACTTCCCCACCACACACACAATATCAAAAAAGGAATTTAGGCAGAAAATTTTTATATAGAAAAAAAAAACAGCCTGTGCATTTTCTCTTCTTAAAACTCACTCCTTATATCACGGCATGTTCGTTTTCTGTACAAAGCCCTCTATGGCTCTATCCTACTTCTCCATACACTGACCCACAGGCTACCTCTTCAATTCACTCCATCTATGTCCTCAAGTGTGTTCACATCTCTGTAGACATGCAGAGGGCTGTTCACGTGGGTGTGGGGCCTTACATCACATAATGGGGCCACATAGTTACTGTCCCCTCTACCTACCACATAGTTACTGTCCCCTCTACCTGCGGCACTCGGCATCAACTGAACTGTGCAGGGGTTTCTAATTTAGAAGTCGTGGGAGTTTCCAGGACAGGCACCAAAGCTACAGAGAAACCCTGTCTCGAAAAAACAAAAACAAAAAAACAAACAAACAAAAAAAAAAAAAGTCGTGGGAGTCCATCGGGCCCTCATGCTGAAATCGGCTGCTTGTGTCTGACACCAGGTGCTGGGTCCCTGCTAAAACTGTGACTGAGTCCTTTCTGCTGTGTTTGGGCATCACCGGTATCTTTGAGAAGAAAAAGTCTCTTCCTCTTCCTCCTCCTTCTCCTTTTTCTCTTCCTTCTTCTCCTATTCTCTCCCTCCTCACTCAGCACCCCACCTTCTCTCCTCCTCTTGGATTTTGTTTTTACCATGGAGTTCTTACCAAAAGAACCGAGTCAGACTCCTCCAGGGACTCTCCTCTAAGACCTGTTGTTGCTTAGAAACATTTTGGCCCATGGAAGAGTAATTTTTAAAAATACAGTTATCTCAGTCTCGGACTAGAGGAGGATTCTTAACAAAATGGGGAAAACATAGCTCATTCCCTTATCAGAGAGCATGCTGGTCTTAATCCTTCTACACAGATGTGGGTAATAAATCAAAGCCACAGCCCACGAAGAGGGAGCTTGGCTCGCCTAGTAATCCTTAATTGAAATGTTTGCTGTTCGTACGTACAGGAGAGATAAAAAAGAATGCATCATTGAGCACATTACCCCACCTGTCTTTCAAATGTTAAATGGCGTTTCTTTTCGTAGAAAGAACTCTTCTTCACCTTATATACAAGGTACCAAGAGATCACATGTAAATGATGCCCTCTTTGGCTTAGGAGTTCTGGATGAGTTCATCATAGATTTGCAGGAACAAAACATGAGAGCAATCAGCACCCACTAGGTGTGCCAGGCCGTGTACTACATCACCAGGTACGCTCTCCCATTTAATCCTCAGAAGCCCTTAACATGGGTCCTCTGTTTCAGAGACGAAAGCTTGAAACCGAGATAAAACAAAGGGGCAACCGTAATCTCCTTCTTCAAGATCAGCCTGTTCCCCACCCCAGACAGTGAAGGGTTTGCATTACCACCCTCCTCCAGCTGTTTCCTCCCAAGCGCCAACCCTCCCCTTTCTTCCCTTCCTAGCTGGTCTTCAGACAGCTGAAAGGCTCCATCTGCCATCACTCCTACTTTTCCCTCTCCTCCCTTCTGCCCTCAGCCCTCCCAGTCTGAGGGCAGTGAAATGGAAAACCATTTCCTCAGCCAGCCCAGGTGGCAAAGGCTCTAGTTCCTGGACTGCCCCCTCCTCCCCTTCAGACACTCTCGGGAAACCTCTCAAAACTTCTCTGTAGCCGGCGGTGGTGGCGCACGCCTTTAATCCCAGCACTCGGGAGGCAGAGGCAGGCGGATCTTTGTGAGTTCGAGACCAGCCTGGTCTACAGAGCTAGTTCCAGGATAGGCTCCAAAGCCACAGAGAAACCCTGTCTCGAAAAAAAAAAAAAAAAAAAAAAAAAAAAAAAAAAAACTTCTCTGCAGCAAACACTCGCTCTTTTCCTTCCCTCCCAAGGACTGCTGGGGCGTTCGGCTGCAAAGAGCCCACCATCTATCGGCCTCAGCCTCTCCCTTAGCTCTAACCAGTGTCCCCTGAGCCCTCCAGCCCCAGAGCTCCACACATGGAGCTGGTCGCCTCCCACAGCATGGCACCCTAGCCCCCACTAGTGGGGTTGTCACGGGTGCCCGCTAAGGACTCAGGCCCTGCCTGCTACATGACTGCCCTTAGTGACCGTTGTTAGCGTGAGCAACCAACCTCAGTGTCTTTCTTTACAAAGCATTCATCTATAGCATCCTTTCTCGGTGTATCATTCTCTTAATAAAAATATTTTATTGGCATGTTTTAATTACACATAGTATTAGGTTTCATTATATTTTCATGTATGGATATAATGTGTTTTGCCATAGTCATCTCCTGCTACTCTCTCTTGTCCCCCTCCAGCCCTCACTGTGCTGCTCCAACCTCTTCTCAGTCATTCTACTTCCATGTCGTTTTCTAATGACACTGTGAGTTATTAGGGTTGCTTATAAGAATACAAGCGAGAGGTTATTTGCAGTAGCATGGGCGCCTCACCAGTGGCTCAACACAGAAGAAAAATGTCTCCTCCTCTCCACAAATCATTAGCTACATAGAAATCCCCAAGGATGGGTGGGACCTCGTGAGCCCTTCCCACCTCCAGGACAGGGTGTTAGCAGGCCTGCTCTTATGCAGGACTTGGGCAGGTAATCAGAGAAGCTATTGTAGTCCCTTTTCTGCCGCTGTGCAGACACCACAACCAAAACAGCTCATAAAAGGGTTTTTTAGAGTTCACAGTTCCAGATCAGTAGGGTAGGGGGAGCACGGCAGCAGGCAGGCACTGGTATAGTAGCTGAGAGCTTATTTTTAGGGGGCCAAGTGGGATCAGGATAAAATGGAGGACATAGACAACTAGTTTATATAGAAAACTGTTCATGGGAGCTTTCAAGGTGTCTTGGCAGATAAAGACACTTGCCGCCAAGCCTGGTGACCTGAGCTATATGCCTAGGACTTACATGTTGGAAAGAAAGGGTTAACTCCTGCCATTTGTCCTCTGACCTACACACACGCGCACACACACACACACACAGTGACATGCCTGCTGGGACACACACATACTCACATACATACACAGATAATAAATTAATGTCTTAAAATCCTTTGTACATGAGTTCTTAAAGTAGCATTAATTTGGGCATCAGTAATCACTGTAGGTGAAAATCATAGGCACAAAGTGATTAGAGAACATTCAATCCATAATGATGTTGTGGCTCAAGCAAAAGCAAAAATCAGCCGGGCGATGGTGGCGCACGCCTTTAATCCCAGCACTCGGGAGGCAGAGGCAGGCGGATCTCTGTGAGTTCGAGACCAACCTGGTCTACAGAGTTAGTTCCAGGACAGGCTCCAAAGCCACAGAGAAACCCTGTCTCGAAAAAATAAAAAAAACAAAAACAAAACAAAAAAGCAAAAATCCATAAGCAGTAAATAGATGCATGGCCCTGAAGTTTGCAGACAGATGAACAGATTATCCGGCAGTTGTCTACGGAATCATCTCCCTGTCCACCCTTCACCTCCACACTCTCAGTGTGTAGCTCCATCGCTGCACCCCAAGGCCAGAAGGGAACAGGAAAACCAGGGGCCAGCCGGTGGCCCTCTTCAAGTCCATCCGCTGGCTTGGGTAGACTGAGAGAGGTCAATGAATAAGCATGACCTCAAGATGAAGGCGGTATTTTTTTTTATTGGTCCTTCTTTGTAGCACGGGTTATGTGTTCACTCCCCCTACCAATTCTGCTGGGACACATGTAAAAGCCAGCGTCCTGACGTCCCCACAAAGCTGAACATGTCACTACACCCTGATCTCCACTTTCCTCGCTTTTCTTACAAAGCCAGACTGCTTGTCCCTAATTTTCCGCTTCTCTCTTTTTTCCCCTTACCCTCCTCCTACCACACTAGTATCAGCACCTCTACCTGGACCTCTCTGCGTTTCAGAATTTATGTCCCCATCCCCTCTCCTTGGGTGATTTCTTTTAGATCTTGTTAAGGAAACAAAAGTTCACTGCTCCCTCCCTCTCTCTGGGGTGTGTGTGTGTGTCTACGTACACGTGCCTGGATATGGTGGAGGGTGTGGGATTTAAATTTATAAGTTCATGATTTTTATCATTTATACTTATCCTAATGATAATACGTACAGCAGCTAACATGCCTGGACTCGGTAATTTTGTCCGCTTTGTGAATGGTGTTGTAAGAATGGGAGCTGAGAGCATTAAAGTTGAGTGTGTATGCACATGTGTGGGTGTGTTATGTGAGTGTATGAGTGTGTGCGTGTTCTAGCATACGGGCATGTGAGTGCTGTGGTGGGCATGCAGAGATCAGAGGCAACCCTAAGGTGTCAGTCCTCGGTTTCCCACCTCGCTTGAAGAAAGGTGTCTTCGATACTGCACTGAGCCAGGATAACTGGCCCATGAACTCCCAGGTAATCTCCTGTCTCAGCTACCCTGGAGGTGGGGAGCACTGGGATTACAACCATATCAGCTACCATGTCAGGTTTTTACCTGAGTTCTGGGGATGCAAACTCGGGTTGTCACTAGCCACTTCCTCAGCCTACAGGGAATTCAACCTGATATTCTTCAAGCCTGCCCTTCCAGCTGGACCCTTCCCAACTCCACAGGGGATGCTTGAACGGCTGGAGAGTCTCAAAACTTCAGAGCTGTGATGTGTGACCCTTTCTCCACTACTCAAGCAAAACCATTAGGTACAAGGACTCTGATGAGACCGTGTCACTTCAACAGCTTCTAAAGAAGAAAGTGTTAAGAAAAGAATCGGATAAGGACTGCAGAAACAACTCAATCAACAAAATGCTGGCCTTGAAAACACAAGGACCTGAGTGTGATCCCCAAAATCCATGGGGGAAAGGGGTGTGGCTGAAAAATGGCTTAGTGGGTAAGGTCAGTTGTTATGTACACATAGGACGGGAGTTCGAATCCCCGGCACCCATATTAAAAAGAGGACATGCCTGCACGTGTCCCTCACCTCACTATTGGGGAGTGGAGACAGGAGGATCCCAGATGTTGGCTTTCCAGCCAGCCTAGCTGAAACAGCAAGCTTTACTCTTGGTGAGAGAACTTGTCTTAAAGGCGTAAAATGGAAAGCAATAGATGATGACGTTCACATCTCTGGTCTCCCACATATCCAGGTGAATGTGCCCACACACAGAGAAAAAAAAAAAGAGTGTGACAGAATGTCGTACTTGTATTTGCAGCCCGGGGGAGGCAGGGAAAGGAATATGGGGCTTCGCTCTGGCCTTCCAGAACAGTTTTCAGGTTGATGAAACGGTGCCCCCGAGGTGCCATCTGTCAGCATGAGTAGGTTGCCCCCTCCCGGTTCCCATGGTCAGAGCCCTTACCTAATCTTCTACCCACAGCTCATTCCACAAGCTGTTGTTGCAGCTGCTCGCACCGCACCGACAACTGCTTTTGATTTACTTGCTGACTGCCTTCAGCATTCCCAGAGCTGTGCCTTCACGATCCACCCAGCTCGACCACTTGCTTCCTCCTTCCCCATCCACATCTGCACCTGCACACGACCCTCCCACTCCCTACCTCTAGATCCATGACCGACCTACCCACCTGCACTCAGATCCCCCCAGTCCCTTGGGAGCTGGCACCATCAATCATTCGCTTTCTGTCTGGACTCTTTGACTTCCCCATCCCTAGGGCTCTTTCAGCACAGAAAGAGGCTCAAACCTCTTCCACCTTGAAAACAAAAACCGCCTTTAACCCTGCCTTCCTTTGCAGCTCCTTCACTATGTAATCTTTCTTGCCTTTATTTGACTCACGTATCAGTTTGAACAGTGCCCCTGCTCATAAAAATCTACATCCCTTCAAGAAACCCCTTTATTTGTAAATAGAGGCATTATGGATACAGTCAGTTAAGTATAAGCCCTTAATCTGCTGAGATTAATGCCATAAGAAAAGAGACACAGACATGCATGCCCGGAAAACTCCCCGACGGAGGCAGAGATGGGAGCAAGGCAGCAGCCATGATAGCTGAAGATTGCCGTGAAGCAGCTTTCAGGCAGAGTGGTCCAAGGATGGAAGCCTGCCCAGCCTGGCAAGCCACACTAGAAACCAAGAGACGTGCAACAGACCCTTCCTCACAGCCTTCAGAGAACACGTGGAACTATCAACATTTTGGATTTCTAGCTTCCAGAACTATGAGACAATTGTTTTAAGCCATCCAGTTTCTGATGCTTTGTTTTGACATAGCCATGAAATGGATACGCCCCTTAGGTCCCGTCAATCTTCCTCTTGGATCTAAGATTCCTTTACATATAAACTGCCGCAGCGAATCCAGCCTGCATTCTGTGTGACCCTCTGAGTCACACTGTGTCTCTAAAGAGCTGCCTGAGAGTTCTCGTGGGTAGGTAAGGAGAAACGCCTCAAATGCAGGTGGCTGTCATCTCTTATATTTAGATGCAGACACCACCGGCACTAGGCAGGAGGAAGCAATGTAAATGGTGCCCTCTAGTGGTACAATCCTGGTACAGGCCACAGGCCTGTGGTACAATCCTGGTACAGGCCACAGGCAGGGATACTTGGCCCTTGGAATCAGCTCAAGGTCTGGGGTCTGAGACCTTGGACCCTAAGGACTTGACAGTTCTCTGGTTTAGCAACCAGGGCTTACAGGTGCTCTCGTCCGACTCCTTCCTATCCTATCCTAGAGAGCCTCCCTTGCCATCTCTCTCCTTCACCTCCCTTCTTCCTGCCTGGCCGCTCCAGGACGGCTCAGCTGTGAAAAGCCAGATGCTTTGTGGATTTCACAACCTGGCCTACTGATTGCGTAGGTATAGCTCTGACTTTCTTCTCCATCTGCCGGCGCCACTCCTATTCCCACCGCTCTGCTGTCTCTCCTGCCTCTTCATGCTCCCAACACAGTCCGCAAAACAAGAAGTCGACAAGAAAAACTCAGGCTCCAACACCAGGGCAGGCAGCAGCACGGGACCGTGTTTTATACCTCTTCACTTCTGAGCCCTCGGGGTTCGCGGTCAGCCGCAGAAGGGCTGTATAGACAAGTCACAGCCAGTTGTCTGGGCCTTGCCTCTTGAGCACCAATCAGAGTCATTGAGGCTTACGTTTTTGAACCAACCACACAGCCCTCTAAAAGACCGCAAGAAACACCTTACTCTGGCAAAAGTGGAAATGTCCCCTGGGGCTTGTGATAAGCGGAGGTCTGATTTCAAGCAGCCCTGGCCAAAGCGGGGCCTCCAGGGCCCACGGCAAAGCAGCTACACGTAGTTTTGGCATCGTCTCAGGGTGTCTGTGGAGTACTCAAGACAGCTGGTCCTGGCATAAGGGTAGTTCAGCCAGCTGTTAGACAGATAACCCTTTTGCTATCTGTCCTTTGTCAAGATTCCAAGAAAGAGTCCAAATGCAAATTGAGTCAGCTTCTCCAACCCCCACCATCTTTGCTTATTTACAGGAAAATGAACATTGGGAGGGCTTACCACAGAGACATAAAGTCATTGCCCAAACACTAATTGACTTTAAGAAAGTTTTTTAAAGGATTTTTTAAAATTGTGTATATGTGGTTGGGGGAGCCATGTGCTTGCTGAGGTATGGCAGTGCCTGCCGAGGCCAGAAGAGGGCACCGAGTCCCCATGAACTGCAATTACAAGCACTTGGGAGCTATGAACAGTGGACGCTGGGAACCAAACTCAGCTTCTCTGCCAGCACAGTAACAGTCTTAACCAATGAGCCATCTCTCTCCAGCCCCATTTAACAGATTTTACCAATGCGTTCTTCATAGCTGCCCAGTGCCCAGGGGGAGAGGCCACTGGTTCTTTCTTAGCCCTCACTGATGCTCTTCTTCCTCATCTTTCTCAGTCTCCCTGCTTCTCCCAGATCTCAACCCCCAGCTCCCTCCTAAGTTTCAACAATCCTCAGTCCATCACTGCTTCTTCTTGCTGTGGGGCTGTGATCTCCTCTCACCATCGGCTCCCCTGCTAGCTACACCCCAGACTCCCCAAACTTGGTTCTAAGCCCCCACCCCCGGTCTTCCAGAAAGTACTTAAAACTTGTTCCCATCTCAAATACTGCATGGATGAAACGGAAGCAATGATCTAGAGGCACACTGACCGTGAATATCACCATGATGCCTAGACTCTGACAATGAAAGATGCCAGGCAGCAGCACCCCAGCCACAGAGGCGCACACAGGCACGCCCAGCTGGAACTTAATAGCAAGGAGTGACATCAGATGGAGCCGTGGACTCGGCCATGAAGGCACGTCTGTCAACATCCACAACAACCTGTCCCCGGTGCACTGTGCTGTCCCCCAGCGTTTAGACATCACAGAGGCTGTCTGGGAGTGCATTTTCCAGTTCTTCCACAAATTTCTTTTGTGGCAAAGCTTAACCTGGAGCCAACTGGAGAGAGATTCTGGGGAACGTGGTTCTGGCTTAGCTGTACTGAGATAATATGAAGTCATCCGAGAGAGACAAGGCTGGGAACTGGGAGAAATAGGGGTAAAATAATACAAATAAAACACGAGTAACATGCTGGAGAGCTCCCATCTGAGGCTCGAGCACTCTGGAGGAAAGTAACACTGGGGTGGGGGTAGGAAGCTGTCTAATGAAATATGAGCAAGGCTAGGAAGGGTGTGTAGGATTTGGCAGAGATGGAATAGTTTGGCACTTGGTACAGGAGGAGGGGGATCGGTATGGCAGTGCTGGGACCACCAGTGAGAGGACTGGCCCAACCAGACACAGAACAAAAGGCTGTGCTGTGAAACGCAGAGTGTTACTGAAAGTTAGGGTGATGAACACTGTGCGTCTGGCTGCTTGAAGAAAAGAAAGGAAGAGAATGTGCTCAAAAATGGAGAAGGTAAAAATTAACACAGACGGCTCTTCATCCCTTCGCGTTCCAAATCTGTGGATTTGGCTCAGTATGGGTAGAAATTACTCAGGATAGGAGGGGTGTGGACTATAATAAACACATGGGATTTCTGTTGATGTTGTTATTCCCTAAGCAAAACAGTACATCAAAAATTTATGGAGCAGCATACTATATTCAGACACCATTTAAAGTATGTGGGAGGACATGCATAGTTTGTTATATGACACCATTTCATAGAAGGGTCTTGAGCATGTGCAGTCTGAGTAGCTTTTGAGGACCTAGAGCCAAGCATCATAGGTGTGTGTATGTGTGTGTGTGTTTATGGTTCATGATAAATCCAATGGGATAGGGATTTTCAGTTTTGATTTTGGTTTTAAAACCTCTTGAAAAAATGGGATGTTAAAAAAAAAAAAAAAGTCTGCCCTTTGGTCTAGAGCCCAACAAACCCAGGGAGCTACAGAACAGAAGAAAGGAGGGAGAGCGGTGGAGAGCAACAGGCAGCTGAGGATGCTGTACACTAGTGTCACCGGCTGGGAGGACAACAGTCCACCACCCACAGAAATGGGTGGTTCCAGTCCCAGGATACCACAGGAGAAGGCACATTGACAGCCTGCCCAGTTAGGGGTGGAGGGCAGAAAATGCCTATGTGGGAAGAGCTGGTTAGCAGAATCAAAGGGAGCGAGCACATGAAGGGCAGAAAGAGGTGGCAGCGAGCAGCAGGGACCTTCTTCTCATTGTTTCACACTCTTCAAAAACCTCATCTTCTCTCGCAGTCCAGGTGCCTTTGAGCTGTACTGATCCCAGGTGTTCCATCTTCCAGAACTTTCTTTTTACACAACTATTCATTCAGGTCATAGATCACAGGTTTGTGATGAGCACTATGCCAGGCACTAAAATACCAAGAGCCAAGATGGCGTTTCCCAGGGGATGGCAGAGATCTGCAAACAGGTGTAGCAACAACTGTACTTGGGGTAAATTCTCTAGTCTCTCCCTGTCCCTTAATTTATGTGCTCAGGGTAGTCACCCCTCTCTCTCCATCCATGCTTCCCTTATCACTCTAAAAAACAGGATAAGATCTTTGGGGACAGAATATAGGTTTCCAGGTAACTAAAGGGGGGGGGGGGTTGTTAGCTTTGTTTCCATGATAGAGTCTGACAAGTCCAACAATGTCTGTCTCGCACTTGGAAAGGCAGAGAACCCTTTAGTTGTAACTTTTCTTTGGGCCTCCAACCAACTCCCAAATAAGGACACGGAGATTTATTATTGATTATAAATGTTTGACCTTAGCTGAGGCTTGTCCCACTAGCTCTTTCAACTTAATATGACCTATTTCTGTTCATCTGCATTTTTCCTTAGGGCTTTTAACCTTTCTTTCATCCTGTATGTCCTGCTTCCTCTGTGTCTGGCTGGTTGGTTCCTGGTGTCTCCCTGTCGTCCCATTTCTTTCTTCCTTGAGCCCAAATTCCTCCTCCTACTTAATCTCCCTGCCTGGAAGTTCCGCCTATAAGTCCTCCCCTGCTAGTGGCCACTCTGCTTTTTATTAGACCAGGCAGGTGCCTTAAGCAGGCAAGGTAAAACAACAACACATCTTTGCATAATTAAACAAATGCAACACGTCTTTGCATAGTTAAACAAATATTCTGCAATAGTTTCTCAGTTCACAGCCTGGGTGCTTCAGCAGTTCCAATCTGGTGTTGAAGGCCTAAGGAATTCCTAGAGAGCAACAGGCCTCCAGTCTGTGTTGGAAGCCCCAAAACTGGTCCTAATGTTGTGGGGTAACCATCAGAGAATATTGCTCAGACATGGTTTTAAGTCAATAGAAAGTCTTTTTCAGCCAGCTGCGACTACAATGGGTGTTGGGGACCCCAGGGTAGTGCTGAGCCTTTCTCAGGGTGAGCTTTTAAGCACAAAAACCGTATCTCAGGTTGACATATTTCAGTTCACAAGAACAGTCAACCAGAAATACAGCTACCGAAGCCGAAACGCAAGGTTAGTGCATTTTGAGACTTTCCCAGAACTAGGACTTTGATGAATTAGGTCCTTGTTTTCATTTCAGCATGCTGCATGCTGTTTCATGGCCTCAATGGTACTTTTAGAGTCAGTTGTTCTGAAGTCTGGGGGCCTGTTACCTACTATCAGTGAAGGAGTGGAAATTGCTTTTGAGTTGACAGCCAGTGTTAAGCATCACGTCAGGATTCAGGCTGAGGTGAGGTCTGAAACAAACAAGCGCCACGCACCGCACCCCCCCTTCCCCTCCTTCCCCCCACCCCCCCACCCCGTGTCTGCGCTCTGTGCGCCGGCACCCAGTTACCGAGCTTCGGGCAAGGGGCAGGAGGTTAAAATACACAGACACACACAGACAGAGAGACAGCGACACGGGTCATCCTTGAATTCCCCAAGAATGTCCCTTTATTGTGTTCAGGGGCAGATTATCTAGAGATAGCCACGCCCCAGCCAAACCCACCAGAAACCACTCTCCTGCCATCAGGAACTCCTGAAGGTCTCATGCTCAGAGCAGCTGTAGGCACTCAGATCAGGGGATTACAAGAAATTCAGGATCTGGGATCTCACTGCTCCCAACAAACAAGCTGTTCCATGTGCTCAGAATTCCACTCGTTTAAGACGAGGAAATTCTCCATTCTTCTGCAAGGCAGTGTGGATGTACTTAGCACTATTCAGATGCACACCCAAAAAAGCTTAGGATGGTAAATTGTCCACGGTGCACACTTTGTGGCAAAAGCACAAACGCAATCCTCTGGAGAGTCCGTGTCATACAACGCAACCTCAAGTCAGGAAATTGAAAATGTCAGCCTTGGTGATAACCAAATCTTTGCCCTTTAGCCAGTGGCCAGACTTGCCCCTGAGAGCAGGGCTCCTGTTTCTGTTCCCTAGTTCTCCTACAGCTAGCTAAGGTGTAGCACAAGCTCTAATTGGTCTTAAAAATAAAAACCCAGAGGCAGATATTAGGGGGTGATCAGAGAAGCAGAGCAGCCACCACTAGAGTTCTTACCTTTGCGAAATCCTCAGACTGCAAAGAGGCTGACCACCTGTCTCCTCCTGACTTATATTCCTCTCTCCGCCCAGCCATATCACTTCCTGTCTATCTGTACAGACCTCCAGACCTCTATGGTTAACTAGTGGCTAGCTCTGCCCTCTGATCTTTAGGCAAGCTTTATTTATTAGTGTACAAACAAGATATCACCACACAAAGGGATGTTCTAATGCCTTCCAGAATTAGGTTTCTGAGAGGACCAACTATCTTGTTCTCATGCATGCTAGGCAAGCCCTGGATAGTGAGTGACACCCTGGTCCTACCTACTGTGGCTATAGCATCCATGCTCCTGCATCTGGCACATAGTAAAGCAGAGTCTCTTTTTTCTCTCCTCTACCATCCTCCCTTTTATTCCCCTCCCCTCCTTTCTCCGTTCTTCTCCTCCTGCCGCCACCACCCCTCTCCCACACCTCAGATACATCTGTGACTCTTTAAATACCTCTTTGATTGCCAGGAAAGAATAACCTGTGGTTCTCACCAGAGTGGGCAGATGAATTTCTACCCTGGCTGGCCTTTTATCCCTCCACCCACAGCCCTAATATCTCTTTTTCCTGAGGCTCCCTTGCATTTCCAGGTGGCTCTCTTGATTATGGAATACGCAAAAGCACACAGCTTTCTTGCTTAAACTTACTTAGTGTCTGTGAGAAATATATCCTTGCAAAACTGTAGTGTCACAACCGTTAAGCTGGCTGGTCACACATCCGCGCACAGACCCTCTCTTTTTCCTGGCAGCTCCTCCCCAATTTTTAGGACTCTTCGTAAGTGTCTCCTCCTTCAAGAAGTTCTTCCATATATGCTCTCAAAACACCATGAGTCTGTGCACATATGCACACATCTGTATATCGACGTGCATGCACACAACTACAAATAAAACAGTAAGACCTAAACAAGCAAAAGGCTCCAGCGTGGGTTTGCACAGCACACATTTATAGCTTTATAGCTGTCCATTTCTGACACTGAGTCCAGGGCTGGACTTCAGGGCCCAGAAGTGAGGACTTGCTTTGTCTTGCTCCTCACTGTGTCCCTTGCTCCTCCCGGCACAAAGTAGTTGCTCAGTCAATATCTCCTGGGGTGAATAATATCTTTTAAACAAAAATATTGGACATTTGAACAATACTTATATCCAATTAAATTTAAATCTTACATCACTCATTTACACGCTTGCCGTTTTTACAAGCGCAATAGATTTCAATTAATCAGCAAATGCATTTTCAACAATGTGCCAGGGGTCTTTTGAAATAAATAAAACATGTTTTGATTCCTTCCTTCCTAGAGACTCTGTGGGCACCGAAACCTGTGCAAACAACTGCAGAATGTGTGTAAGTGAATCACAGAAGCCAGTGTCTACTGAAGAATGAAAACGGAAGTTTGGTTTAGTTTGCAAACTCATTCATGAGAAGCGAAAGTAGTTAGCTACCTTCAGATTTCATTAAACTTGCTTCTTACATGCAAGTGATTCCTTTTCCGTGCAATCTGCTTTCTTTTTTATCCTGATACTTTTTCATTTGGGGTTACTTGAAAATGAATCTTTCTACAAATCCAGAATTCGAGTTCTTAACTTTTCATGACACTCACTGAGATTTTGGCATTTACCTCCTACAACACAACACAATATAAAATAAAAATGTTAAAACAAAAAAAAAGCAAAGAAATAAAGGTCTTTATTCTCACAAATAAAACTCAATTTAAATCATAGATGATGTATTTGATTAATACTTTTGTCTATAAATGTACCCCAAATGACAATCAATTTTTAAAAATATAAGAAACATGTAAGAACGATTAATGTAAGTTTTTTTGTTTTTTTTTAAATATTTATTTATTATGTATACAATGTTCTGTCTGTGTATATGCCTGAAGGTCAGAAGAGGGCACCAAACCTCATTACAGATGGTTGTGAGCCACCATGTGGTTGCGGGGAATTGAACTCAGGACCTTTGGAAAAGCAGGCAATCCTCTTAACCACTGAGCAACCTCTCCAGCCCTAATGTAAGTTTTTCAAGCCCCGTGCTTGGAAATATCCAGAGGTTTGCAGAAGAGGCCAGGGAGTGTAGGTGTAAGCTTTGACTTCCAGCACTCAGGAGCCACAACTCTGTGATTTCAAGACCAGCCTGATCTACACAGAGTTCCAGGTTAGTCAGGGGCATGTAGGGAGACTGTAGTAAGTGTTTTTTTTGTTTGTTTGTTTGTTTCATTTTGTTGTTGCTATTGTAAGGTCTGTAGGAACAGCATTGTCACTGGGAAATATCATCTATGGGCAAAAAAGTCTAGAATGCTAGATGATGTCTCAGTTACTTTCTCCAGCTGCTCCTAAGTCCCTGGGGGCAATGGAAGCTGATGGGACACCCTACAAGAAAGCTAAGAGACTAATCAATCAGATGTTAGCACCTGATCATCACTGTTCAGACGAACAAGCTTTTTTGTCCCATTTGGTGTTTTCCTCTATTTTGTTTTGTGTCTGTTCTTGTTTTGTGATGCAGGGTGTCACTATTGCACCTTGGCTGGCCTGGATCTTACAGAGTTCTTCCCTGCTCTGCCTCCCTGATGTCTGCACCACCATATTCTGTTCAAACTAACAAACTCTTTAAAGCTTTCTTAGGATATTTAATATTACCTAGATAAATGGATGGTCAGTGAATTATTCTGGTGTGAGGATAATAATAAGGTTACAGTGATGAAATTCTTGCCTTTTCAGAAATATTCAAAAAATATTTATGGATGAAAGGATAGGCTCTAAGAGGGGCAAGAACAATAACACGGTAAAGATGAAATGAGTTAGTTATGACAGAATTACTACAAATAATCACCACAGAGGCGAGTTACAATGCTCTCTCTATGAAATGGAATAAATTAGCATTTGAAAAATGGCGCACTACTTGGTGTGGTGGCATACACCTTTAATCCCAGCACTCAGGAGTTAGAGGCAGGAGGATTTCTGTGAGTTCCAGGCTGGCCTATTCTATACATCAAGTTCCTGGACAGCCTGAACTACATAGTGAGAGCCTGTCTAAAAGAGGGGGGGGGGAGGGAGGAAGGGAGGGAGGGGAAAAGGAAGACAGAAAGGAGAGAAAGAAAAGGAAAAGAGAGAAAAGAGAGAAAGCAAAAAGGACAATGGCACATATAGCAATGACAGTCACCATAATTCATACCCCGTGGGAAATAAGTACCGCCTTAAATAGACTCACAGCTATGCACAGAAAGTGTATAGCTTTAGGCTTCTTTTAATCTTATTGTTTTCTTTACCTGACTCGGGAAGAGAAACTGAGTCACTGTAAGGAAGTTAACAACTGTCCTAAAACGTTCTTAGTTACTGACTGCAATAGACACGTGCCTGGACCCTGTGGAAAAGGAGCTGGGGTTTACATCCCTTGTCTGGAGTCCTGACACCCTCAGTTTGTTAAGGGAGCTTAGAAGAGGGAACTAAGGTGACCTTGAACTTCACACTGTGGTCTCAAATGCTTGCTCTTTTCCTTCCCGGAAGATTTTCTTTCATGGGAAGTCAGATTTGGTAGGATTAGCTCTCACCTGCAGGGATTCTTTTCAGTTAGTGCCTGAACATATGAAGTCAACCAAGCTTAATATACGCAACTCAAACATTTCTGTGTAGATTGTAATCATATGTTGACGTCTGAAAAAATTTCTGAATATTCTCTGTAAATGCTGAACAGTCTCCCCCAGGTCCCATTTTAGAAGACGCCATTCCTTTCACCTCACAGCCAGCCTTAACATTGTTGAGGCCAGTGTTTGTCCCTCGTTTTTGGTGCGGCTGTAGACTGTCTATGATCTGTCACAGAACCAAAGGAGTATTGGTGTCTGAGTTCTGTGTGTGGATCCTAAGCTCTTGGTTCAGTAGATATGCAGGTAGTTGGGCCCGCTGATCCCCGGTTTCAAATTTTATTCCTGGCACTTTTAAAAATCTTTTTATTACTTTATAAATAATACCAATCAAAATTCCCACTTACTCCCCTCCTCCCACTTCGCTCCCACTCCCCCACACCCTCACCCCCCACCTCCAGTCCTAAGAGAGGGCAAGGCACCCTGCCCTGTGGAGAGTTCAACTCCCTCCCCCCATCCAGGCTTAGGAAGACTGGGAGAGCAAATGACTTTGGGGACTGCTCCCAGGGCCCAAGACAGGAGATGACTCTGGGCATGAGGGTTGGGTGTGGGGGGACCTCTCCTACTCCAGGGTGCCAGCTTCTTAGGAGGAACCAGAACAAAAATCTTTCACGACTTCTTTCCTGGTTCCTTCCTAGTCATTTTGGTTCTAGTGACCTGGTGGGCTCCTGGTCTTGACCTTGAACCACCTCCCATCCCCCACCCCCATATCTACCCCCACCCCTAACCCCACCCCCCCACCCCCCGTCACAGGAGGCCTGGGACCCTGATGCTGCCTGTCTCCTTAGGAGACTATTTCTCCTAGTTGAAAAGGTTGCGCACGCCTTTAATCCCAGCACTCGGGAGGCAGAGGCAGGCGGATCTCTGTGAGTTCGAGACCAGCCTGGTCTACAGAGCTAGTTCCAGGACAGGCTCCAAAGCCACAGAGAAACCCTGTCTCGAAAAACTAAAAAAAAAAAAAAAAAAAAAAAAAAAAAGAAGAAAGAAAGAAAGAAAGAAAGAAAAGAAAAGGTTCTCCTCTGCAAACGGTGTGTCCTATGGTGAGTGTTCCTCAGTGAATGTTAGAGGCACCACTGTGAGTTCAGGGCCTGGTACACTAGGTATAGGGGACCAAGAGCAACCAGTGGTATATATCTTTCATTCCTAGAAGGCAGAGACTGTGACAGTCCCCTCCAGCTCCCTGTGGCTGGTGGGAATGGTCCTCACTTGACTCTGGGCACATCCTGTCAGTCTGTCCCCAGGAGACCCTCCAACTTTCGTGTTCTCAAAAGCCACATGGTTTTTAAAGCCCAGCCCAAGACGCCCACTAGCACTACCTGTTAACCCAGAACCGCCTGCTGGGGCTCAGCGTGGCCAGAACCGCCTGCTGTGGCTCTGCGTGGCCAGAAACGCCGGCTGGGGCTCCGCGTGGGCCCTGAGGAGTTGGTGCGGTGCCGGTGACCAAACTGAGCAGGCTGCGTCCCAGTCACGCGCCCCCAAGTGTTCCAAGGATTTGGCGTGGCGGGGACGCCCGGTCTTCCGGAGTCGGCTGCTGGCGCGCGGGGCTTCTCGCGTGTTCGCGGGGTTCCTGTGGGTTCTCAGGAGCGGCCACCGCGGCAGCACGGTCCCCTCTGGCAACTGGCCGAGCGCGGTGCAAGTCGCACCCAGAGGAGGTCCGAGCTGTCCCAGTCCTAGGGGCACTCTGGCCTAATGGACTCCTGGTGCGCCCTTCATACCTGCAACCCCAGCCTCGGTCTCAATGCTATGATTTTAAGAGAGAAGCATTACAATTTAGGGACCGGCCCGGCCAGGCTCTGGCGGCTCGTCCTCTTGTTGGGCCGGGTTTGGGCACTGAAGCAATGGGAATTCGGCGCGCTGGAGCCCAGCCAGGAATCATCCCTGTCCAGGGGTCGCACGAGCGGTGTGTGTGTGTGGGGGGGGGGGGATTGGGGACAGTGTTAACTGAATACCTGAAGGTGACCAGACTGAAGACATCTTTCCAACAAAGAGCAAAGCAGGACATCGGAGAAGTGGAAAGAAGGACCCTAACCTTTTTGATCTGCTTCTAAACTCTCAAACTGCTGCTGGCCACTGAAGGTGTGGTATTATGAGGACCGAGGGGCCAGGGGCCAGAGGCCAAGTGGAGGAGGGCAGCCTGCTTGAATGTTCAAAAGTACCAAAGTCTGAGTTTAGGAATGTTCCCACAAAGCACTCAAGTCGGAAAAGGTGGATGAACCGTGGGAGTTCTGGGCTGTGGAGTGTAAGCAATGTGATGTGGACTTCGTTCCAAAGGGTAGGGAAGGGAGTACAAACGTTTCCTCTACTCAGAGTCGCTTTCCCCCAAAGCCTCTAATTACAGAACCCACTTAACCATTGACCCAACCTCTAAAATCCCGCCTTTTCTGGCAGTCGTAGGCCATGGGCATCCTCTTGTTTTCTTCGCACCCTGAAGCTGAATCACTGTTGCAAAGTCCTCTCGGAAATGGTTTTTCAAGGAAAGACCATGAAAACACTAGTATTTTAAATATACCTGATAGCCGTTTATTTTCCAAGAGTAGACGCTCTTTGTTTCAAATTGCTCTCCACTCGCCCTCCAGTTTACCTAAGAAAACTATAAACTTCAGAAAAATAGCGAATAAACTAGGCATAATGCGGCATACTAGGAATTCTGGAGGCAGAAATAGGAAGATCGCTGGTTCCAGGCCACAAAGAGCTATCCCACAGAAATTACGAGAGAGAGAGAGAGAGAGAGAGAGAGAGAGAGAGAGGAATAAAAATGGATGGGTGAGAGAATGGAGGTTGGATTAATTCCTCTTAATTATTTTCCTTCTAGAAGTCTCGTATCTATTAAAGTATTTTATAAGATAAACTTTTCAACCACAAATATTTGGAATTTTTAAAACCCATACTTAAAATGTCATTCCTGGAATCTATAATGGGTATAAAGCATAAAAACGAATTGTGAGATAAAAATGTAAATTCTAAAAGACATTCCATTTATGAAAAGGAATAATGAGACATAAGAGGAAACAGCGATGTAGCATCCTGATTTAGTATTTTATTCAATCTACATGACTAGGCTTAATTGTTCCGGAATTATTCTATTTATATTACATTTTTGGGGGATTACGGATTTTGGGGATCAGAGCGTGTATGCATTCTGCATTTGACTGGGGATCAATTGCAGTCCCTAGGGAATGGAGATGGGGGTGTTTTGTGTTGCCAGCTGTTCTGTTTTTTATTAACAACAAAACATCGCACTCACGTTCATAGTTCATAGGTCCCCGGGAAGTATGCAAATCGGAAACGTCGTGGAAGCCACAACTGAAGAGGACAAGACAAGGCGAAACCTGAAGCTCCCCAGATTGCCCTGTGTTCGGGTTATCAAGAGAGCAGAACACAGTAGTAAAAGTTTGGCGGGACTTACTGCATGCTCCGCTGCTGGTTTTCCACGCACAAATCTAGCAGGCAAGTGATGCAAACCTAGACAGCGAGTGGTTCCGCCCTACCTCTTGACTCCAGGTGTGCCAGGGTGAATCAGCCCGGAGACTGGGCTTGGACAGTGTTTAAAATGCTGGCAAGGTCCCCTCTCTGCCCGAAAAGGCGGCCAGAGTTGTCAGTCTGCAGTCCTCGGCGGCAGGTTGATGCTTCAGCAGCGCAGCAACGATCGGCACCTGTCGGCCCAGCCTCGCGCCTTTACCTGGAGCGCAGCTCCTGGAACAGTGCTGCTGCTGCTGCTCCTGCTCCTCCTGCTGAAGCTGCGGCTGCAACACTGTCCGGGCGGCGGCGGACACTTGCAGCAAAGGGGGAAACGGCCTGAGGGTGCAGCAGGCACGCTGGGTGCTGCAGCAGGTGGCAGTAGCTCCACGGAACCGAGGGCGGACTCTGCACAGCCCCAGTTCCTCCTCCTCTGACCCCCTGCATGATGCTCTCAATGGTGAACGAGGTACACCCTCGACCCGGCCGAGATTTCGCGTACTCGTTCCCGCTCCAAGGCTGGGAACCCAGTGCAGGTGACAGGGCGGGGATGGCACGGGGTGCGACCGGGTCCGCATCTTCGGCTTTTCTAGGCGCTTCGGCGTAGGCGGGGGTGGAGAGTAGCAGGTAGCGGAGAGGATGCGGGTGCAGCGGCATGCAGGGGCGACTCCCGGGCGGGGCGGTGGGATGGGTTCCGAGGCCGGGCTGCGGCGGGGCAGAGTAGCGGAGCAGGAGGCTTGGGTGGGAGACGTGCAGGGTTGCGGGCACAGCGGGGTGGAGGGAAGGGACAGTGCGGGTGGCCTCCCGGGGGCGGGTGGTGGCGCTTGAAGCGCTTCCTGCGCCGGAGGAAGCTACCATTGTCGAACATGTCCTGGGAAGCGGGGTCCAGCTCCAGTAGTTCCCCTTGCCGGGGTGGCCCGGCTCGCGGGGGATCTTGACAAAGCAGTCGTTGAGCGACAGGTTGTGGCGGATGCTATTCTGCCAGGCGGGGAACTTGCGGCGGTAATAGGGAAAGCGACCGCTGATGAAGGCGCAGATGCCACTGAGTGTCAGGCGCTTGTGCGGGCTTTGCAGGATGGCCATGGTGATGAGCGCGATGTAGGAGTACGGGGGCTTGGCGGGCTGCTGACCGTCCGTGGCTGCTGTCGCGGTTGTCCGCGGCGCTCGGAACTTGCGGACGAGCCCGGAGGAGTTGCCCAGGTCGCCGCGGGTCCCCCGTGCTCCTCCGGGGAAGCGAGCGGGCCCCGGACCCCGGCAACTGTGGCTCCAGGCACATCTGGCTTATCTCCCCCTTCTCTTCCTCATCTTCCGTCTGGTCTCCATCTTCCTCCTCTGCCAGCACGTCGATCTCAACCTCATCCCGGTCGGAGCTTAGGGGACTGGGCTGCGGAGTGGAGCAAAGGCGCCCAGCTCTTGCCAAGTTCATGGAGGATGAGAGGGGGAGGAGGGATGGACGTGGTGGCAGCTCACCTGGTTTGGGGTGGGTGGGGCTAACTGGGATGCGTCTGCCAAGAAGCTGGAGTCCTCCTGGGTTAGACTTTTCTGTTCCTTCTGTTTCTTCCTTTCAACACCGCGTGGCAAGGTGTACTTAGTGTTGTAAGTTTCTCTGAGATGTGTGCAGTGGACTCCCCGCTATATATCCCTCTTCCCGTTCCTCAGAGTGGGGCTGCTTCCTCCTGACGCGGTCCAATGATTAGGGTCCTCGGTTCACCCTTCATACCCACCCACTACCAAGGAAAGATGCTCTGGTCTTGGTTTAACCAGCCAGAGTGCTCTGGCGTTGTCTGGGCTCGGTCAATTTTGCTCTAAAATTGCACAAGTAAGCTTCAGGGAGGAAAACATGAAACCCAAGACCTGTCACCACATCGACATTCAGATACTGGCTTTGGCGCGGGAGAGGGTAAAGGAATGTATTTCAAAACAGAATGGCTCACCGATTTAATGCTATATGCCCTGTTCAAGAGAAATGGCCCCTGGCCTCCACGCAAATGTCTCCAAATGTTCTCCCTAACTCGATTTCCCTAAAGGTAAAAACACCCTAGCAATAAGCTGTGTAAGTTCAGAGTGGATTTAAAAAGGTCAAAAACAAACAAAAAAGATAATATTTCCTTAGTTTCTATACAGTCCCAATTCTCCAAGTTCTTTTAATATTTACCCAGAGAAACAAAGGTGCATACGAACGGATCAGCTAGAGAGACTTCAGAAAGCAACATACTTGCACCCCAGTGACAACTGATAATTTTCTTTTTCCTAATAGTCTTGGTCATCTACACGGGTTTCACCACTTAAATACTGTATTACTAGTCCTATAAATAAAGGAATGCCCTCAGTGTAAGGGTGTGTTTGCCTGCCTGCCGGTCCTTACGACCTACGACCACCAACATCCATCCAGAAACAGGACGGGCTTTTATTGTAGTAATAGAGCTTGAAACTAAACTGGGGAAGGGCTGGACGTCAGCATCCCTGCTACTAGATACACCTGAGACCATCGACAAGCATCCACATTGCAGGGCAGGACAGCAACCCCAGGACCTCTTCACCCAACCACCCCCACCCCCCACCCCCACCCCCACCCCCGCTCGCCCCCGCCCTGAAGGCTTTTGGAGTACCTAAACTTTTAGATTAGTTTCATGTAAATTAACCTAGCAACTAAAGTAGCAATGTGATAGAATGTTTTGTTAAGTAAATAGAGACTGAGGGCAAAACACACCATCGTGGGAATTCCTGAGGTGGAAACCTAACAAAACACAGTATGAAAAGATGTTTCTCTTTTTGGAGAACAGCTCCCTTTCAAGCCTTTGAGTTAAGCTTTCTGCTCTGTGGAGGTTTTTACCCTCCGAGCTCTCTATTTGCTTTTGAATTCAAAACTGACCAACGACTATTTGTGTGATTCTAAACTGCAGGAGGGCAGGGCAGGTGTCTCATTCAATCTGACTCCCCCTCTCCTGATTACCTGAGAGAAAGAGTATTGTTGGTTTTCCTCAAGTCAGCTTCTGTGGGAAATTGGGTGGATTTACAAATTAAAGGGTGTAAATGCGAAAACAAAACAAGACCCCCACAATATGGGTGGATCTCAAAGGTGACCCAAGAGCCAAAGCGGGGGGGGGGGGGGGGGGGGGGGGGGGGGGGGGGGGGGGGGGGGGGATCTGTGCAACCAAACACAGCAGCTGGGTTATAACTCAATGTCTAAAATATGTTTGTGCTTCCATATTGCTAAAATAAATGATCAAATCAATAAAGAAATCTCTCGCAGAATTTCTAATGACTTGCTAGGTTTTCAAGATGGAGCCTAATCCCCAACTTACTTTTATGTGTGGACTGCCCATGTGATTCCCTCCCCCCCCCAAAAAAAAGTACAATAGAAAGAGGGAAGGGGTAGCCTTTCTTGTGGAGAAATCTAATCAAACCTCAGTCAGGGGATGTCCAGTGGTCACATCTGTGAGAGATTGTCTCAACTGGTCACTCACTGTAGCAGGTAGGTGGGCCTGGACTGCTCAAGAAAGCAAATGTAAGCATAAGCTAGCCAGCCTTGCTCTACTGTGGTTTCTGCTTCAAGCTCCTGTATGGACTTCCTGCCCTGACTTCACTCACTGATGGATTATTACATGGAAGGTAAATTGAAATAAACCGCTTCCTCCCTTAAGTCACTTCTGGTCAATGATTTAACACAGCAAACTAGAACATCATGCAAGGGCCTATAAACAGAAGAGCCTAAAGACCCAAGTATCTGTCAGCTGATCATACAGAGTATGATGTAACCATACAATAGAATATTGTTCAGCAATATGGAATGAAGTACTCCTACCTATTCATCCAAGTGGGTCTCGAAGAAACATGATTAGTTAAAGGAGTTTGAATACACAACTTTTCAGAGATTAGTGTAACGGATATGGGAAATACTTGCTAAGGGACATGGGCTTCTTTGGTTGTTAATTATAATGTGCTACAATTAGATATCAGCAATAGGTAACTGTGGACTGTTTACTTTAGTAAAGGTGTCAATTGTATGGGACTCTGAATTGAATAAAACAAAGAGCTATAGCAATAAAAACTAAGATGAATATCCTGGGGAAAGTCCACTGTGGTTCCTCATTCTGAAGAACAAACTAAAGACTCTCACTGTTCCACCTCATTGATGTTGCTTAAGCTTAGAGTCTTCCTTTCTTTTCCCTTTTCTTAGCTCCTGGACATCTGAAGTGATCCCAGAACAGTGGGCATCCAACAGTGCTTGGGGATCAACTCTCCTGGACATTTGAAGCCACCCCAGGACAGTGGGAATTCAACAGTGAACAGCTCTTGGTGATCAACTCTACAAAGATTAAACAGTTTTGCTGTCATTGTTTTTGCCAGAACAAATACCAGTTTAAAAAAGTCTCATTCAGAGAAAACAACAGCATTTTAAGGCAGACTTCACTGTTCTCAACACCATGCCCACAGATATAAGGCATTTCTAAATATGGAAAAGTCCTTTCAAAGCAGTCTAAATATACAATTCTTCCACCTAGACTGGCAAGCTAAAGGTAGTAATTACCCAGTTCACAGATAGCCCCCAGGCCCTACTATCATTGACTATTGGTCATCATTGCTTTAGAAACCTTTAGTTTGTTAATTGCCTTCAATTCAGTCTAGAGATTAAAGACATAAAATTTCTTATTTTTTGTTTAAATAAGTTTTGGTACTGGAGATTGAACTGCATATACTCTACTATGGAGCTGTATCCTCAAACCCAAAAAGATTTTAAAACCTTTTTATTTTTCATATATATTCTATATAATAAATATATACTTATGTATATAGATAGTAATATATGCCATCATATAATATAAATATATTAATGTTATTATTTTTATAGATTATATATTTAATCTATATTGATCTATTACATACTATTATATAACATTAATTATATAAATATGCAATAAGTATTATATTTGTTTAATGTATAAATATACATTAAATAATAAAAATATTTATAAGTCTTTCATAAATAATAATTTATTTTATGTCTTAGGTAAACCATATCTAAACCTTGATCACCATTATCAGAATACCCTGCAGGTCTCCCATAGCAAAGAGTGGCCCACATTATTTTTATATGTAGGCATTTCTTAGTTTATTAATAATGAATAAACACTACCGAAGGAGTTCCCGGACAGGCTCCACAGTTACAGAGAAACCCTGTCTCAACCCTCCCCCAAAGAATAAACAGTTTATTAAGAATAAAGCCCTCTTCTGCATAGACCCCTGAGCCTTGAGGGGAGGGGTGTGACAGACATCCCATTTATGGCTGAGCCTCCAAAGTCTCTTACTCTCTATGTGTTGTTCATCTAATTGTCTGTGTCAATTATCATCTACTGCGAGAAACTTCTCTGGTGTGGGTTGAGTGATATACTATCTATGCATATAGCAGAAGACACCAGGAGTTATTGTTATGTTTCTTTAGGAGAATAGTGGTAGTAGCATGTTTTCCCCTAGGGCACAGGACCTCTCTAGTCTCGGGTTCTTGGTCTCATTAACAGTGTCAGGTATGGGTTCCAACCCATGAAATGAATGGGCCTTGAATAAAAAAAAAAATGGTCCTCCAATAAAATTTGTGCCACTATTGCACCAGTCTTTCCTATAGGCAGGTCATTATAGCAATCAGGGTTCATAGTTGTGTGAGACTGACAACTCCCCTTCTTCACTGGTAGCATGTGAGAAAACTGAGCTATTGTGCACACACACGCACACAAATCATCAACTATCAAAAGTTATCTGAGAGATTGGAGGGCTGGCTAGACAATTAAGAACTCTTATTGTTAGGCTAGGGCCACAGCACTGACCCTGCCACCACTGACATGGAGACTCTATCAATTCCAGTTCTTAGTCCTCAAATGCCCCCCACCTGAAGCTAAAAAAGCCATCTGGGGTGGACACGCCACTGGCCATGATGGTGTATGCCCTGGTGGGGTCTTTATTACAAGTCATAGGAAGAATAATCTATGATCTTTTTACTGAGTCTCCAAAGGCTGACTCAGTGTTTGATAAACACAGGCACCAGAGGTCATTGAGCAAACAGACAATCTATTATGAAAGGACATTGATGGCTTAGGTTTCTTCATCCTGGACCTGGATCTCAATGCACCAAATATTCCAAAACTCAATAGGTTTTTTCTTTTCTTAGTTGGCTATGTCTGTGTCATGTTACATTTTTTCATGACTACTGTACTCATGAGAACGAAACTGCCAGATTACCTGGTGGGCAAATGCTTTTAAGGAATCAGAGTGGATCCTGGATTTATTCCTATTAACGAGGTTTTAAAGGCTGAACCATTCCCCTGTGCAATGTGGGAAAGAATGAACAGCAGAGTAAAAGCAGCACTGAATGACAACCTAGCAGGCTCATTAAAGTTCGGACTGGAACCCCTTGGTATCTGAGCTCCTTGCAGCACCTTTCCTGATGATCTATTCTGTACCAGATACCATGGCATCAACTACACTAACAGCATTTTCTTCTTAGGTTTTTTATTTCTTAAAGGAACTATACTCCACTTCTAAAACTGTAAAATTGAATAAAATGATTCTTTTTACAACCCCTTTGTGATGGTTAATTTTGTTTGTCAACATGACTACATCTGAGTCAACTAAAACCCAAGCTGTTGGGTATGCCAGTGAAGGATTTTTGATTGGATCCTTTGAGATCGGAAGATTCATCCTAAACCTGGGCCTCCCCTTCTCTTGGCAGTCCAAATAAAGGACATGGAAGGAGCTTTTGTTGCTTGCCTGCTTGGCCTCATTCTCTCTGGCAAGTTCATCTGTCCGGCTGCTGAGGCATTCCTTTGCTGGTATTAGAACCAACTTCTTTGGGATCCCCAAAATATATTAAAGACCAACTGAGAATCCGGCCGTGTGGACTGAACACCTGCAGGAGTCTTCCTATCAGGAGAAAACCATTGCTGGCATTCTATCAGTTCTGTGCCTCTAGAGCAGTGGTTCTCAACCTGTGCACTGCAACCAAATGGAGAAGTCAAATGATTCTTGTACAGAGGTGGCTTATCAGATATCCTGGACATCAATCAGATATTTACATTATGATTGATAACAGTAACAAAATTACAGTTACGAAGTAGCAATGAAAATAATTTTATGGTTAGGGGTCACTACAACATGAGGAACTGTATTAAAGAATGGCACCGTTAGGAAGGTTGAGAACCCTGCTCTAGAGAACCTTAACTAACATACCCCTAGTCATTTTTGGACAAGGTAGTTCAGATTTTCAGAATTAATGTAAATTGAGAAGATTCTGAGGTCTGAGAAATTTGGGCAGCTGGTCAGTTCCTCCAGTGGTCCTTCACCTTTAAACAATCTGTGTGGTATTAAGAAGTTCAGAAACATGCAAGAATGTTTCCTGGACAATAAGATGCATGGAAAGAGCATAAATAAATTTTTTTCTAATTAGAAAAAAAATAAATCTCTTACCATTCATGTACAGAATACCTGAATTCAGTTGCCAGCATGCACAACAACCCACAACTGTATGTTACTCCAGTTTGAGGGGGTCTTGATGCTTTTTTCAGGTCTCCACAGAACCAATACACATGTTCACATATGTGAACATACATATATATAAATTTTAGAAATCATTTTTTAAAGTTATCTGTGAGGCCAGCAAGATGGCTAAGCTACAGGTAAAAGTGCATGCCATAAACCTTTGGTAACTTCAGACTTCTTTTGAGTTTATAATTCCAGCTCTGGCAATTCCACAGTGAGAGGGGAGACAGAGACAGGGAGTTGTTGGCTACAAGTTCCAAAGGCCGGTGTGCACAGCCCAGTAGCAGAAAGAAGTCTCAAAACAAGGTGGAGGGAGAGAACTGACTCAAAAGTTGTTCTCTGATCTACATGTGTTTATTCACGCACGAGCACACACACACACACACACACACACACACACACACACAGTGATCTGTAGTTATGGTAAGTAAAGGTATTGCACCTCACTACTTCTCAGATTATACAGAAAACTAACACAATTCAAAATAGACAAGATGAATTTAATGCCAACAATAAAACTACAGCTTAACATTCCACAATTATAATCTTCTAAGCATAATACAAAGAACAAAGAGCCGAAGTATCATTACACTATCAGTACGGTTTGGCGTTGATTCTAAGAGACAGTTTAATTTCTTTGACTCAGATTTCCTCCTCTTTAAGTCTTTAGGAACACTAGAGACTCAGTCCATTAAAAACATAGCAACAGGGCTGAAGAGATGGCTCAGTGGTCAATGCTGGCTGCTCTTCCAAAGGACCTTCCAGTCCCAGAGGATCCAGTGCCCTCTTCCAGACTCCTTAGGCAATAGATGCACATGGTGCACAGATATACATGCAGGCAAAACACCCATACACATAACATAAAAATAAAGGGTAAGCTGGATCGTGGTGGCATATGCCTTTTATCTTAGCACTCAGAAAGAAGAGACAGGCAGATCTTTGTGACTTCGAGGCTAACTTGGTCTACAGAGCAAGTTCCAGGACAGGGTCCAAAGCTACAGAGAAACCCTGTCTCAAAAAACAAACAGAACAAAACAAACAAAAAAG
Source organism: Microtus oregoni (assembly GCF_018167655.1). Classification (NCBI taxonomy): domain Eukaryota; kingdom Metazoa; phylum Chordata; class Mammalia; order Rodentia; family Cricetidae; genus Microtus; species Microtus oregoni. The sequence goes on along the minus strand of NW_024543071.1, from coordinate 34,855,724 downwards.
ATTAAATATTTTTAAAAATACAATGACAGCATTTGTTTTAATATTTTTGTTACTATCAATACAATCATTGTATCTCTGTAATTATCTGAAGTTTAAAAGGAAAATGAAAATGTTAAAGTTTGCCACATTTTTACAAATATAATGAAGCATAAGTTGTTAGTATTCATGCTTAAACTTGAAAGAAAATTCTGGAATTGCTGTGAAATATTGTCTCAAAATAACCCTTCAGAGGATATATTTTATTATATGAATATCAAATGTTTTATAATGATTTACTAAAACCTCATGTATTTTATAAAATAAATACTATCATAAAGTACACTCCTAACTCCTAACAGAGGTAATGAAAGAATTCAGGATTGAAATACATCCAGTAGGAAACTGATCCTTGTTTTTCTTATCAGTTCTTTTGGTAAGAAATGGCTTCTAGTGTGATGGACAAACTTGATCTTTGCCAGGTGCTGTCCTCTGCTCTTCTGTTTCTGCCACAGCAGTGAGGAAGAGTTCCATAAGAACTTCCTTATCTAAATTCTTGCCTGAGAATAAAACAAAATAGTGATTACATGAAGCTTACGAAAACAGCATCTTGATTTCCAGTGTTTAAATGCACGGTGCTCTCTAGTGATCTACCAAGTCCACAGTAACTACATGATTCCTTCTACAGCTTTCTAGGTAAGCCTCAAATCCAAGTTAGCACTTGAAGTAACCACTTTTCTAAGTCATCTGAAGAACAAAGTTCTAGCAAAACCTTACATTATCTGTGATTCAGACAAATACACAAGCTTATTGAGTTAATACTGGTTCAATAGCACATTATGTCTCCTACAAACCTAGTTGTGTGTTTTGTTACTTACCAATAAAGACCAGCTGACTTTTTCTCTCAGCATCATCCTTCCAACATACTAGGCTCTCTTCCAGGTCGTACAGCTCATGGATGCCTTGCACAATCACTTGCTGTGGTTTGTCTTTGATGGATACCAGCCCCTGCTCAAAGAACAATGATCACTCAGTTCCATCTCAAATTAGCAAGCAGAAATAATACATCAAATTTGAAAATATTATTTTTCAAAAGACAATCTCATAATAAAGGTAGGAAAAAACCTGATTCAATTATTTGCTTATTTTAAGTTTTTAAAACTTCTAATAAATTTGAGTATACTGACCTCCCCTCCCAAGACAGGATTTTCTGTGTCATTGTGGCTCTCCTGCAATACCCTCTGTAGACCAAGCTGGCTTCAAACACAGAAATCTGCCGGCCTTTACCTCTTGAGTGCTGGTATTAAAGGTGTGCACCACCACACCTGGCTACTTCTTGAAAATAAAGAATTACTTTCTCTTTTCTGTTTTGTTGTCTTGTTTTATTGAGATAGGAATTTGCTCTAAAGCCCTAGGTGGCCTGAAACTTGCTATGCAGGCCAGGTTGGCCTCGAACTCGCAGAAATTCATTTGCCTGACTGTACATCATGCCTAACAATGATTCCTTTTTCTACTGTTAAAATTAATATATTAGGATTTTTTTCAATGTTATTTATCACAACAAAAAACTGAAAGTGACCAAACCTGTTATTGCATCATATCACACTAACTTCTCTGCCTTAAAGGTCTCGTACTTCTTTCACAAATTAACAAGGAAATTTGAGAAATTAAGGTATTCTGTCGGTGAATCTGTTTTGGAAATGTATTACAATTAATTTAGGTAATGATCAAATTGAAAGCTATTATATTCAACTGTAGTTCAATGTGGGGGTGGCAAGGTAGCTGACTCAGAGGGTAAATGCACTTACCTCTAAAACATGGCAAACTGAGTCTGATTCCCAGAACCCACAGAAGGAGAGAACTGACTCCCACAAAGTTATCCTCTGATCTCCACCTGCACATTGTGTTTTATGTTCACCCACATTCAGACAAACAAACACAAACACACACATCCAAATGTCAAGTAATATGAATGGCTTTCCAAACTGAACAAGAATTCCAGTGTTTTGTACCTCTGTATAAAATATGACAAATGTTTATAGTGTCTGTCAAATGCATCAAGTAACATAAGACTCGGCGGTGGCAGAATTTTCAACATTACTTTTCTGTTAAATGAAGCTCTCTTGTAAAAATAAAGCATTTCTCTAAGTGACCAATCTGTGCAAAGAAGAACAGGTTTGACAGTGTCAAGCTTATAAGCCAGATAACTGCTGGGAACACCTGGCAGAGGAGATCCGGGCTAATGAGCCAAGGCACACAGGTTGTTTGAGGTGCAGCACTAAATGAAGCTGTGCAAATAAACCATGATTTTGTTGTTGTTGTTCTGTTTTGTTATTGTTGTTTTAACAGTGATTTCTAAAGTTCCTTTTCAGCAATGAAAATTATTAGAATGAAGGCAGACCAAGGTTATTTGTACTAAAAATAGTGTTTCTGTTTAAAACCAAGTATGGTTTTTACATAACAGCCAAGAAAAGGATTCTCTCGCCAAGTCTGTGAGGACAACTGCAGATTATACCTTCAGTCGTATGACCTCCATGCAGCGGCCGTCCTTGTCTTGCACGTTCTTTTCCCACAGGAGATTCTGTATTGGGCGACACAATTTCATAAGACCAACCACTGCAAATGCAACAACTATGCAACAAAACAGCTCATGAATCGTTAATCAGTTAAAATTGCATTCACCTGGATAAATACATTTAGACACTCTTCCTTTGCACTTCCTGGTACTTCAAATGTGACTGTAACAATACTCTGCAAATCAAGAGAATAATCCGTAAGTTTTATTGAATCATCCACCTATTTTTAAAACTATAACCAGTTTGAAGATAAAAAGAGAAAAGAGCTATACTTATGGAGCTTTAGCTGACTAATAATATTATTAATCATTATTTTCCTCTTTGGGAATTATCAATTCTACAAAGTAGATCAACAGTATTTAAAAACAGAAACAAACAAAAACTCTTTCATGTAAGTGTCCTGAGCAAAAAAGGAGGGTAGCACACATTGTGTGCATTCTGCCAGGCTCATCGCATCTTTTCCTCTGCTCATCACAGCAATCCTGGGAAGTGGGGACTGTTTCCCTTTATAAGTTGGACAAATGAAGCTCAGAAGAATAAACCACCCTGATGCAGAAGCACTGCTCAAAACAACATTGTGATTCTGCTCTCTTAGAAAGAAAGGCATGGTCTCAGCCAGCACTGTGATGAATGAAAAGAAGGAGTTATCAGCGAGGCTGGCAGCAGTGGCATTTCTGGCTTAGGTCCTTGGAGAGTCGCTTACAGAATTCAGATTTATACTTCCTCCTGATCTCAAAAGATCTGTCTTCTCTAAAGAAGCTTAAAGTTTCCTCTAACTCGTTACTTAATTAAAATTCAGACCTCCCTTTGACAACAACATAACCCCAAACCTCCATCTCAGCAATGGAAATACACAAGGCTAAGCACGTTGTTAAAGCAACACTCTCACCCTGGACAGTGAGATCGCAAGTCAAAGCTCCGAAGTTTGTAACAAGAAGACAGAGGACGTGAGTCTGTGTAACATCTTAGAAATGCTCATCTCCCCAAGCATTTTAGAAGACCACTTAAGACTGCAGAAGAAAACATAAAAATGCTGAGTTGTTTACTTTAATTTTTGCTTCATTGGTTTTGAAATAGGGTCTTGCTATGAATTCCAAGTTTGCTTTGAACTCATAATCCCTGTTTCAAGCTTAGCATGCTAGGGCTTCAGGTGTGCCATCAGCATGCCCACCAGCTTCAGAATTGTTTTTTATGCAAATTTAGAGACTAGCTAAAAGCATTAAAGATCAGTGCAGGACAATCAATATGCTAACACTTAATCCTCTGATATTGTCAAAATGCAAACAGAATGCTTTCTTACTCAAATATCAGAAGTAAAGTCAATTTAAAAAAGCATGTTGGACTTTAAAATGTAAGGCATTTAAAGCACTTCCCTTTATCTGTGGGACATGCAATAGAGTATTTGTATGAAACTACAGGTAATACTGAGACACAGCTAATGCCTTTTCAGTTTAACTAAGTGCTTACATGCTGTGGTTATAACTTCCAGGTTTAAATCCAACTGTAAAATTAGCACACGTTTCTTTTTCTTCCTCCACAATGTCACAGATAGTAAATTCATTCTGAGCAGATATCTTACCAATCTCAATATATGATTTCCCTCCTTTCTTAGTAAATCACCTTTTCACATAAAGGAAGCACTCTACAGCTTCTCTTTGACACACTGTATTGTCAACATTATTAGTCTTGACTTTGGGATGTGATTCCGTAACACAAGGGTCACATGAACATAAGCATTATGATATTGCTACAGTAGATCTGGCAACAGAGGTGCCAACTCAGTGAGTGATGGGCAGGTACTGAATTCAGCGTGGATCCAGCAGACAATGGGATGATTCACACAACAATCTGGACACAGCAGAATGGTGAGATGATTCATAATGCTACTCAGTTTTACACGGGTGAGTTATTTATTTATGGGATTTTCCCACTTAATATTTTGGACTGCAGTTGGTTACACAGAATGGAAACCATAGATTGTGAGGGCTCTACCTGTATTTTGTTACAATAATTAAACCAAAAGCTAGAAATTACTTCAGTGCTCATCAACAAGGAAGTATTTTTTTAAAAAGTGATATGTACGTACAATGTATTATTATTTGGTCTCAGGAAGGAAGGAAATCCTGCCATATAGTAAAATGCAAATAAACTTGGAGGATGCTATGCTAGACGAAATGAGCCAGTAATAGAACAAATATTGACGCTCACATTAAGTGCTTAAAATAGTTAAAACTTACAGAAATCAGAAAATAAAATGGCAGCTACTTGGGGCTGTGAGGGCAGCACTGAGAAGCTGCTGTCCAGTGAGTCCATTTGAGTCCCACAAGACACAAAGCTCTGTGTATAGCACACACACCACAAACACTGCACACCTAGAATTTCTTTACAAGACAGAGATCAACTTAAGGAGTTTTTGTTGTTGTTTTTTTCCACAATACAAAGGACTTATTTTAAGATCTTAGTAAACATATCTTACTTTAAAACTATTTGGGTTTTTTGTTCAAAGTAATATTATGAATTTAAATTAAATGCTGATATTTTCTTCATTAAGAAGTCTTATATCTAGCTAAATTGTAAAAGATTCCCAAATGAAACACATGTCAGATTCAAAATAAAATAATTTGTCTTCAAAAACGTATATAAGTGTATTTCATTCAAGTTGAATAACAGCTTTTATTACTGAGAATGTCTCAACACAGAATTCAGTACACTTTCTGCTTTATTGTCAGCTTAAAGTCTTGTATGATCAGCATTTTTTTTCTTTTGCAAGTTAGTGATAAGACTTTGTTCAGTTATTTGTTGTTTTCTGAGACTGTCTCAAGTAACCCAGGCTGGTTTTGAACTGTTGATACTCCTGCATCTACCTCCTCAGAACTGGGAATACGGGTAACACAACACCTTGCTATTACCTACTTATTTTAAAAGGGTATAATTTACTCCAGCAATAGGCACAAATGAGTCTTGAAATTAAGACAATACCTAATAGGGTTCAAGGTGGATGCCTCTACTTTGGAACTGTGGCTTTTCATACTAGTTCAAGTCTTTCCATATAAGGAAAACTCAAAAATGATGAAAGCTATAAATTGTAGTAAAAACTCAAAATTCAAAATTGCCTCTATAAATAAAACTAGCCATAGGCTGTCACTTGGGCGTTCTCATTTATATTCCCATACCAGCTCACCTTTTTAGGATTAAACAAGGAATAATACAAAATAAAAAAGGTGAATTACAGTAAATACTTCTCAGGAATAAAACTTCAATAACTCATAGAATATCCTAGGTATTACCACCCTCAGACTAGATTTTGAAATTTATTTCTGCTTGGAATCTAAAACTGTCTCTTCTCATGACTAGTAACACAAAAGCAGAAAAATGAGGCAATAATTCAGGACAACTAAAGCCTAATAAAGAAATCCTCTAAAATAAAATTAACAGTAACTCTGGTTTGTTGACTTGGCTTATTTTCCCAGTTAACTCACTAGATTATCAGTTTTATAGCCTATGTAAATAACTTTTACACGATTTCTTTATCTGGAAAACCAAGCTCAGCAATGCAGTCAAATACCTGTCTCCAACGCTCCAGCCCTTTACTGTTCTTTGCCTCTGCGGTATCTTCTGCCTCCAAATGCCCAGCAGAGCATGTGGCATTCTTTTTTCTTTTTAAAGATTTATTTATTATGTATACAACATTCTGTCCCGATGTTTGCCCGCATGCCAGAGGAGGGCACCAGATTTCAGTACAGAAGGTTGTGAGCCACCATGTGGTTGCTTGGAATTGAACTCAGGACCTCTGGAAGAGCAGTCAGTGCTCTTAACCTCTGAGCCATCTCTCCAGCCCCCAGCACGTGGCATTCTCATTCAAATCTCTGTCCTCCAGATGCTCCTAGAGCTGTCTAGGCTCCTCTAGCTAGTTTACATTTTCCATCACTCCTCCTCTTCTTACCAATCCAAACACAGAGAGATCACCGTTTACCCCGTTTCTACTGCAGGTATTTGTTCCATGGTATAGCATCTTCATGCTTGGTCTCCAGATCCCAAAGGCAAGTCCTGCTTCTCTAGCACATCAGTGTGAGCCTTCTTTGCCTTACACATTATACCTCAATACCTGAGTGATGGAGGAAGGTCATTGGCTAATAAAGGAACTGCCCTGGCCCATTTTATTGGTTAGAAGATAGGTGGGAGGAGAAAACAGAACAGGATACTGGGAGGAAGAGGAAGTGAGCTCAGAGACTCCACAGCTCTCTCGGGAGCAGACGCCTGAGAGAGAGACGCCATGCCCCGCTCCCAGCATGAAGCTCCGACCCAGGATGGACTAGGCTAGAATCTTCCCGGTAAGACCGGTTCTCACAGATTATTAGAGATGGGTTGATCGGGATGTGAGAATTAGCCTGTAAGTGCTAGAGCTAAAGGGCCAAGCAGTGCTTAAAAGAATACAGTGTCTGTGTAATTATTTTGGGGCATAAGCTAGCCGAGCAGGCGGCCGGGGTGCTGGGAACGCAGCCCCGCCGCCCCTATTACTACACCTGAGAACAAATTTCCAGTTCCAGTCATCTAAAAAGACTTCTGCACTAAAAGCCTGCTTCTCTGGGACTATGTGCTCACTTTCCAATAGTGAAACTGTTGGCTTTCCCCTTCCACTGTATCTACTAAAGCAAACAGTCAACAAAACCCTAACTAGTTCAAAATTCTCTTTAGTATTCAAGTCAAAATGGCAACTGTCCATTCTCTGACCAGAAGGTGCATACAGAACTTCTATACATTTTTAGATACACTTATTATATTGACCTGAGTAGATTTGTACACATGGACGAATGTGTGTGTGTATACACAAATAATGCTGAATTACACACTAAAACCTGAATCATTTACTTTATATGAAAAAACCATCTTTCCTAAAGTTTTTGATAAGGTTAAGGTTAGATGTAACAGTTAACCTTCATTGTCATTTGACCTGATTTAGAAACACTATGGAGGGGCTGGAGAGTTGGATTCATGCTTAAGAACACTGGTTGTTGTTCCAAAAGACCTGGGTTCAATTCCTAGCACTGATGTGGCAGCTCAATACTTTCTGTGGCTCTAGTACCAGGGATCTGACACCCTCACACAGATAAACATACAGACAAAACACCAATGCACATAAAATAAAATAAAATTTTAAAAAATTATTTAAATAATTAAGCGTGTTTCCAGAAAAGGTTTAAGTGGTGAAAGATCCGCCCTGAATATGCCAGTACTTCTCCACAGGCTAGGGTCTTAAAGGAAGGAAAAGGATAGAACAAACTGAACACCAGCATCCATCTCTCTGCCTTTCCTGACTGCAGATGCAATGTGACCAGTTAGTGCAGGCTCCTGCTGCCAATACTTCCACACCTCAAACTGTAAGCCAAACCAATCCTTCCTTCTTTAAGTTGCTCAGGTCAGGTGTTTTGTTAAAGCAACAAGAAAAGTAAGCAGTACGATATTCTAGATCAAAATGTAGCACTTTGGCATTTGAAAAACAAAAGCAGGAAAACCAGCTCACCCACTCTACCCACCCCACCTTTTCCCCCTTTCTCTGAAACAGGCCATAAACATAGGACTGCTTTTCTGTGCTTTCCCTGTAACAGATCTTAAGATACTCATGTGAGAAGTACCAAGAAAACAGCAACCTTATTGTAGGGAAAGGGGGAAGTCTTGAGTGAATATGTGTTGTTGACATACGCACAGCCATGTCAAGGTATAGCCTCAGGTTCAGATGAATGGCAAAGCCTTCTTTGGGGGACCAAATGCAGGTGTTGACAGTATATGCAGAGAATATATACCACTAACCAGATATTTATAGTCTCAAGTCTGCTTCCCTACAGAGATCATGCCTACCAAAATTAGCTAAACATGTCTCCTTGGTCATGCTATATACCATAAATTCTGCTCAACTCTATAAAATAAACCCTGTGCTTCTCACCTGCTGAAGTTTTTTCAGTCAAGAGCCCAGACCACCCAATCTCAGCTTTTCTGTGTGTGTGTGTGTGTGTGGTTTTTTTTTTTTTTTCTGACTGTGTCTGTCTTTTCTTCATTCCCTCATACCCCAGTAAGGTCCAAATCCCTGGAGCAATGAATGGACACTATACTTATGTCCGAAGATAAAGTCACAAAGAAGATTCTAAACAAATAAACTTTTGCTAAATCTTCCAAATTAGTATTGTTAGGCCATATTCTTTCCCTATCTTAGTTCTCTACAACTCTTTGTTTTTAATCAAACCTAACACAGAAACATTCAGGTTTAACCGATTCTTAATGATTTCATTATGAAGTCTTCCATATCATAAAAACTAACAAGTTAAAAACTGTATGCTTTCTTCTTGCTAATCTGTCTTGTGATGAAGTCTTCAGCCCTGAACTTGCCAATGAGTGAAGAAGAAATGCAGTTCCTTCTCTGTAACTCTGATCCATTAAACCAACAAAAAGGTTCATGCTTGAATCCTAGATCCCTTTCTCTGGAATATTCCTTTGCCCTATGTTTATGCGTTTAAAGCAGGGCAGTATATCAGAAACTCACGTTGAGTTTTAACAAAAACAGACATGCCCTATTTACTGGAAAAATGACGTAACGTCTGGGATTTGCGTTAACATGCTGTAGCAGGAGTCGTAAGTCTGTACAGGTTCTTTACGCCATTCTACTGTCTGAAATTTACTATTTAAAAATATACGTTTCGAACTTCAGCAAAGGAATATTGGGAAGATGGATGAATTAAAATTGGCAAAACGTTGATAACTTTTAAACTGATGTATAAAGAGACCCATTTTAGTCTCTTTCCTTTTGCATAACACTGAAAATATTCATAATAAAAAGTTAAGCTATGATTAATATTCCTATTTCTAAGCTTTACTTCTGGAGGAACTATGGAGTATCTGAATTCGGACAGCAAGAAGGGCAGAAAGGTAGGAAGGCAGGATGCTCCGTAAGTGATCCTGAATCACACCGCTGTTGGAGCATCTCAGCTTTTCATTCCTTTGACAAATATTCACTGAGATGCTATTTTTTTTTTTTGAGGTTGAATGTTTATTCAGGGGGTTATGGAGGAGGAAGGGAGAAGGGGGGACAGAGAGAGAGGGAGAGAGAGAGAGAGAGAAGAGGAGAAAGAGACAGAGAAGGGGGGAAGCAGAAAATTGGGGAGAGAGGCAGAAGCAAAGCTGCCTCTCCGAGAGGAAGATGAAAAAGAGCTCACTGAGATGCTATTAAATATCAAATCCTGTGCTATGCAATGTACAATTATTTTCAATGGGGAAGTGTTTCAAATCACATTGCATGATGTTACAAATACCATCATGGGGTGTATTCAGGGCACCATGACTATAGATACTGGCCATCATAAAGGTTCTTGTGAGGACTCCATTTTCTTCATCTTTAAATCCCAGATTCCTAATGTAATATCTTGAACCCAGAAGTTCAGTAATATGTGCTTAAACTTCATCCTAGGAGTGCTACTAAATGCCATCTACACTTAATTTCCCCTAAAATTCCACTGCCAAGGACTTACTATTTCTCTCACTTAGTCATTTTAGAGGTAATGAGCCATATTCTCTGAGAACTATGCCATGCACATGGTGGTACAGCCCCCTAGGAACATGAGCCAAATGACGACAAACGTACAAGTGGCTGTTGCTATCCTGGCCCCGTCACAAGCGATGAAGACCTGAGAAGTCAGTCACAACTTCCAGACAGAGGAGCCAGGCACACGGCTCAGCACAAGTCCTCTCACTGCTTTAAATGAAATCACGGAGTTACTCTAAAGTTCTGCCCTCCAGGACTTGCTTAGGAGAAACACGGTTTAAAGAAAACATACTTACTTTGTCCCTAGCATCTTAAATATCACCCTCAGTAATCACAAAAACTAGAGTTCAAATTTACAGTGCTACTGAAAGTAAAATTCAAGGTGAGTTTTTATTTAAATAGGCCATCCTTTACTGTCCCTAATCAATTAGTTAAAGACAGTTTAAGCAGAAAGCAGAAAAAATCTCCAGGTTTCGTTTAGGTAGAAATTCTCCTCAAAATAAGTTTGAATACAGAATTTTATAAAATATCAGCAAACATGAGGATTAGAATGTTTCCTAACACAGAACAAATTCTCATGCTAAACTAGATTACATACCCCTAAAGACATGTAAAACTATCAACACTGCCAACCTAAGCTATAAATAGTATTTTAGAAAGAGATCTAACAAGAAGTACCCTAAGTAGAACTGAAATTGAAAGAAACACTTTAAATTTTATAAAATTTTAATTTTACCTGATCAAGGTGGGGTGCTGTTGGCACATGCTGAAGTTTTTTCTGTAAACTAAGAACAACCAATTACCGATTCAAAGATCATCATATTTCCGATTTAATATTATCCATTACTCAGAGACACAAGGCTAATTAAGGAACAAACATTTTATAATCAAATCTATCACAAAGTTCCAATTTACCCACTCTTTGAACAGTCTAAATTTATACATATATACAATATTTGTATAGAACAACTGAGAGATCTAAGATATATGTAGAGAAAAGCTGACAGATCTAAGATATAAAAAAATCTTTTGAATGCACACCCAATCACATCATAAGTATGATTCAATGAAGGGAAAAACTACTATTTTAGCAATATTCTGTTGCTAAATATGTCAGTAGTTTTCTTTATAATTCTAGTAGGTTAATACAATAATTTCAACAGGCTTGGGAACACAGGCATGGCCATTCTGTAGTGCTCCAAGTTTCCTTGATATGAAAATATGTTGGTAGCTTTAAAAAGTTAGAAATGTAAACTTTCCTTTGTTAAAGGTTTCCACTGGATATACATATATATTATTAAAAGACAAAAAGAATCCAAGTACAAATTTCCTATATAATCAGTTACCAGTTAAGAAAAAAATGAAGCCAGGCATAGTGATGTACCCGTTAATCTAGCACTCAGGAGCCAGAGTTGGAAGTCAGCCTGGACTACATAGTGAGTTTCAGGACAGTCAGAGTTACATAGTGAGACCCTGACTTTAAAATTAAAAAAAAGCAGTCAGAATCTTAAGAATGCACTGTTCTGTTATGAGAAGAGCCATAAGATTGCAGAACAAATTACCACCATAACAACTGGAGCACACATTTAGACAGTGATGGTGACAGGGCAGAGGGAGGGGAGGGACTTAAAGTCTTGCAGGTGTTCTTTCTTGAAGCACAGTGAGGGGTGAATTAGTAACAGCAAGTCTAGGCTGTAGGAACCATCGTGGAAGGAATGACTCACACTGGGGGGGGCGGGCTTAGTAGGGAAAGTGTCAAATTAAATCCTTCCCAGCTGGTTGCCCGGGGCTGGATTCTCCTATTGAAACAGCTAAGCAAAAAGAAGCCAGGCAAAGGTCTATCTACAATTGGAGGACAACATCACATACATACTCTTTTTGGTATTGCTAAAATATTACAACTGCTCTTAATCAAAAGTCAAATAAGATCAGAAAATTGTAGGAAAATCAGGTTTCAGTGTTGCCAGACAGTGAGTACATACAACTTCACATCCAAGTAAAAGTCAAAAAGATTAACAAGGAACCTTTAGGGTTAGTTCCTATAAGTCCCAGAATTGTCTGTCTTAATAACAAAGAAAAGAAACTGTACTCTAGTATAGCAGACAAGCATATTCTACTAAAACCTGAAATTCATTATCAGAATCTTTTGTGTGAAAAATAATCAATGCAATTCCTAATGATTTTCATATTCCATATGCATTCATCATTAAGTATAAAAACTCTTGAGTACTCAAAATGTACAGCAGGAAAATGGGCCAGGAAAACTTCACCCTGTGGAAAGCAGCAATCAGGTGCTCTGATCATATCATCTCCATAGGAATGTATTTAAATGAACACACACTCATGATTCACATGCACCAGACACTCCTATCTTCCTACGGAATAGACCAAGAAAAGCAAACACAGATGTATTCACAGCAGCAGTATTTTCATTTGTCACTGAGTTAGTTACTCTGAAAGTCCAACACAGAGGCAGTGAGTAAAAGCAGCTCTTTATTAATGACTTAACTTCTAGAATGGCTAGTTCTAGCCCTTGACTTAGGAGATGAAAAATCCACCTCTCTGGATTTTAATTTAAAACATGAGGAAACAGTTGTCTTGCATAGTCCACACTTCTAGGCACTAAAGTAGTTCCACTTTTAAAAATCACAGTAAATGGGAATTAAAATTCTCTATAAGATAAAGAGGTCCATTAAAACACCATGTCATATCCTCATGGGTTACTTCAGAAGCTGTTTCAAAGAGTGCACAATAGTAAAAATGTGGAGGACCGGATGCCTACTTGAAGCTCACAAGTACCGAGCCACTCACTATGCCTACTCATAAAAATAACAGCCTTACTAATTAAAAATACTCAGAGAAGAATCTATTTTCATGATATTGAGTAGACACAAAAAGATACTATAACGTTGTTTACAAGAGCTAAAATGTGGAAACAACTTAAATGTTTATTTTTAGATGAACAAAGAAATGTGTGCTCTTTGTGTATTTGCATGTGTGTATATGTAAGTGCACTGTAAAAAGAGTCCGTGCAGGCCTCTGCCTTTGTGTATAAGCATGTCTGTGTATATGTCAGTGCATGTCTGTGTATATATAAGCGCACTGTAAAAAGAGTCCGTGCAGGCCTCTGCCTTTGGGTCTCTCTAATGAGCTCTGATTTCATTTTTTGTCTTGAATCATCAAGGGGAATTTTATACTTTTAACCTTCCAATGGTGAAACTGAACCCACACAAAAAAAGGGGGGTCCTGTCCTGTCCTGTCACTGAAGGACAAAATAACACAGCCCACAGAAGCAGGCACTTGAATAGATTGGTTTCCAGGAAGGAAAGACAAGGACATACCATTCAACAAGTTTTACAAGTCTGTGTTATATATCATCATGTCTAAAATTAATAATCCTGTATTATAATTTAAAAAATCTGTTATGAAAGATCTTATGTTATATATTCTTAGTACAATTAGAAAAGTAAATAAAGAACTGAGTTGAATGCATTGGCACATGCCTCCAATTCCAGTATACCAGAGGCAGAGGCAGGCAGATCTACGCAAGTTCAGGCCCGTTGGTCTGGTCTACACAGCAAGTTCCAAGCCAGCCAAAGCTATATGTAGCAAAATCCTGTCTCAAAACAAAGCAAAATAAAATAAGAATAACAAAACACTGATGTCTAAGAATAAACTTTTTCCATCTCTTATCATAAAGATCCCTCCAAAAGGAGACAGAAAATTGATCTATTACCAAAGGGAAAGAAGTAGTCTATGAGAGCACTCAGATTTTTTTCTGTATTTTACAATTTTTTTTAGAGTATTATAATGGCCAGCACAGAAATACTGGTGATTTCCAGGATACATTACCATTTACATTATAATTATGTAGAGCCAGCTTCCATGATCATAATTAGAAATGGTCTTTTGAGCCAAGAGTGTTGGTGCATGCCTGTATCTTAGAAGTTGGGAGGCTGAGGCAGCGGATCACAAGGTTAAAGATCAGCTTAAGCTACAAAGTAAGACTTTCTTTTTATTCAGAAAGTAAAGAGCAAACTTGTATGTCTAAGAAATGGCATCTAAATAATGGGAAACAATAAAAAAGTTTACATAAAAATAACCAAAATATTGAAAACATACCTTATTCCAGAGAGACTATCATAGGCATGTAGATCTAATATATTTGAGAGATGAACTCTAAAAGGAAGAAAATGCATTTAAATAGTTGAAAATTTTATAAAATACATGCAATTCATCAAGAATAGAATTTCAAATTGGGCAACAGTATTTAGGAGTTAGATAAAGGGATTAGAAGCTCAAGGACATCCTTGGCTACAATAGTGAGTTCAAGGCCTGGGCTATATGAGTCCCTGTCTCAAAAAGAAAAATCTCTAAGGACTTTTAATCAAAATATGTAAGCATAGAAACTAGTCAGCCTTGGGGGTTGGAGAGAGCTAAATGTTTAAAAGCATTTGCTGCTCTTACAGAGGGCCTAGGTTTGCATCTCAGCACCTTCTTGGTGGCTTAGAACTGCCTGAAACTCCAGTATCAGGAGTTCTAATGCCCTCTTCAGACCTCCATGGGTATTAGGCACAAACATGGTACACAAACATGCAGGCAAAACGATCAAACACACAAAATAAGAATAAACAAATCTTTTTTAAAACTACATATTATACTTAGGGAGAAACATTAAATGAAAGGAAAGAAAAAAAAGAGAGATGGTAAAAGAAGTCTACCTAAAATTTCTAAAAGTAGCTGAATGGTAAAGATCAGGCCAAAAACAAAACAAACAAACAAACAAAAACTTGTTACTGCTCCAAAAAAAGTTTTCTTTCCACTTCTGATTGTCCTTCAGTTATAACTCTATATGCTTTAAAATACTTTCAGAGTTAAAAATTATCTAAATAACCTTTTCTAAGCAGCTATTACCCCAAATGTGAAATAAAAGAAGTAACAAAGGCATAATAGTTTGTACACATTCCAAAAGCCTTTGGGATTTTCCTAATTCTTTTACAACTTCTCTATGTTAAATATGTAATAGAAAAATACTAGGGCTGGTGAGTTAATATAAAAATATGAGGCTCAGCAGTTAAAGGCACTGGCTGCTCTTCTAGAGGACATAGGTTCAATTCCCACCACCCACATGGCAGCTCACAACTATCCGTACCTCCTCTTCTAGAGCATCCAATACCCTTACACAAATACATATGCAGACGAAACATCAATGTACATAAAATACAAAGCAAAGAAAACCAACCTACAGTCCACAACCCCAGAGAACCTAGACAACAAAGAAGACCTAAGAGAGACATACATGGATCTACATAGGAAGGTGAAAAAGATAGGATCTCCTGAGTAAATTAGGAGCGTGGGGCTAACAGGAGAGGCTAGGAGAGGAGAGGAGTGGAGAAAAAGGTATAGTTCCATAAAAATAATTTAAAAAAGAAAGAAACACCAATGTATACAAAATCAAAAATAAATTATAAAAAAATACTAGAACTCTAAAGCTGAGCATGGTGGTACACACCTTTAATCCCAGCATTTGGGAGGCAAAAGCAGGTGTATCTCTGTGTCTTTGATACCAGCCTGGTCTACATAATGAGTTTCAGGACAGCTACATTGTGAGACTGTCTGGTGGGGGTTGGGGATGTTAGAACTCTGGGGCTGGAAGAACAGCACTTTGACAATGCATGTGTAAGGCTCTGGAATCAATCTTAAGTATCAACAAAATAAAACCAAAAGGAGTCAAACCACCAGATTGTGAATTAATATTAGCTCCCTCTGGAACCACATGTTTGATTTTACTTGTTCAGAATGAGGGCTCAAGTAGAGTGAAGCTTCTCAGTTCACAATGCTGTCAGAACAAACGCTTTCTCTGGAAAATTATTGATGACTGAACCTTATTATAAATGCAGTGATTCAAATCACTAAGAATCAACCACAACCAGCACTTGGTTTGGTTTAAATACATAGAAGTAAATTTACGAAAATGGATGACTGATTTTCTGTTTTAACATTAGTACAAGGAAGAGCAGAGAACAGTGACTTTATAATTAAACTAAAATGAAGGGAATATTTAAAAGAACACAAAACTACAATCAAAAGTACAATTACATTTCAACACTAGACCCAAGCAGCCTGTCAGACATTTCTACATGGAAAACAAAGTTCATTTGTCACATTCCATATGTCTGATTAAGCATACAAATGTTAAGATAAAACACTTCCTTTAGCTCAGAACTGGCCAGCTGTGCCTGGCCTTGTTCACTAGCAGCAAACAGCCGCACACTCAGTGCACGGCAAGGTTATGAAAGCTTATCTTGGCATAGACAAACAAAATTCCCATCTTATTAAACTACTCTATGTTAATATACTATATATCAATACTTCAAATATGGAACATGCTGGGTGTTCTGAGCCAGAAAAATGATCAGGCAAGGAAGCAAATATTCTGAGAATGAAGACATTTTTGAGTATTAATTTACACCAAGGGATCAAAATCCTAGCATTAAACATACTTCCTTTTCCATTAACAGTTAAACAAATATTTATAAAGACAGGTTAAAACCACCCCAAGATTATCATCACCACTGAGGCAAATAGTTTCAAGGGAAGTCTGTATGTGCCAATTCTGTGAATATGCAGTACTGTGTTTAAAAAAAAAAACCTTCGAAATACACCACTGCCCCACTGCAACAGTGTCCTTGAAAACACTACCATTTAGAGAACTCTGCTTTATAGCAGATCCTTTAGGTACTTACTTCTAAGAATGAAAGGACCAACAACAGAATAATAATAAAGTATCAGAGTCTCTCAGCAAATTCTTAATGGTCAGTATAAGGGGATAAGGCATAAGCTTCCACACTTAAGTTTTATGAACTTTTCCCCAAACTAGCACTACCTTGGAGAAGAAAGTCTATTCTCATTTAAAACATGTCTAGAAAAATTTTCATGGTGTTAAATGTGTTCATTTAATTTCTTCCTTCAGAAATAAAAGCATCAGATATTTTCCCAGACATTCAAACAGTAAGATCAAAAGACCATCATCATTTTAAATTAAATAGGAAAATAAATCAAAGGGAAAAAAATCTTCAAAAGTTCATTCTTCTATTGTCTTACACAGCCTGAAGCTGTGGGAGAACTTTAGGGACACTGCCTAAAGGCCACCTTTCCAAATTCAGTGAGTCTCTCCAAGGGTTCAGCTTATTTCCAAAAGCTTGGAGCTAAACTCTAGCACTAAGTTTCCAAGTGTTCTCATTAACTTCTCTAAGCCCACACCCATCCCACTCCACCCAAGTTTTTCTAATCTTCCTGTATGCCCTAAACTTCAGAGACCAGACCAGAGAGAGTCCACCCCTCAAGTGTCTCTTAGTTTTAAATCTTGCAGAGCCTCTTTCTTGCCACCAGGAGAAAAATCCTATGTATCATGGCATTCATGGTCTTTGTGGAAGACTCACATACCTTTCCTCTTAGCTACATGCAGCCATGTGTCCTAGTCATTCTAAAATATCATCCCTGAAATAGTAAGGCTTCTATACCCCTGGGGGAAAAAAATCACCTGTATTCCAGGTGTTCTGAAAAAGAAAAAAATCCATTCACTGTTTAAGACTCTAGTCAAATCATTTTTCTAAACAAGTTTTCCTGACTCTTCATCAAGAAAATTTGGTCATTTTTCTGCCTTCTTATTCTTACAGAACTCTGTGCAGTCAATATTTCTATTGTGACATAGTAAGAAGATATCTAAGATGTTGTTTTTTTGCTTGTTCACTTCTCAGTTTTTCCAAATGACTGATCCACCCAGTGTCTTAAAAGTACTTTTGTCTTCCCTGTGGCTTAGTTCTTGAATGCACCCTAATGTGCCTGGAATCAATGGAAAGCTGAAATGGTTAACTTATTACTGACCAGATGCATTTTGATGCTCCTCTATTCAATTCACTTGAATCTCTAAAATTTTAAAAGGTACAGAAAAGATAAGAATGCATGCCTTCTATCTATCTGCTCCTACGTCAGAAGTCTACGCAGTCATTAGAACTTGTATTTGCTGGCCAATCCGCTTAAACACTAATAAGAAAGCACCACACATGATTTTTACTTCCATTTCACAAAGTTAAGGTGAGCCTTTGCTTATGCATGTTTATAGCACTTTCACTTTTGCCTGCTTTTGTCATCCTCAAAATACTAATGGGATTAAAATGCTTAAAAACAACAACAACAAAAAAAACAACAACAAAAAAACCACTCCAATTATTTTGTAAGAACTAACTCTCTAGCTTCTAAATTGGGAAGCCCAAGTTGTTGTCTGTCTCAAGAAATTTGGGGAAATACTTAATGTAAGATTCATGACCCAATAATAAGACTCCTATTTATAGCTGATCTTCATGGAAAAGGTCTCTAACTTAACTCCAGTGTTCCCAGCAAGGACAAAGTCTCAGATCCACTGCCAAAAAACAGATCGTTAAGAATGAGAAGATAAAGATTTTCTTCACTTGCACCCTCATTCTTAAGTAATAAACACTGCATGATTAATATTCTTATAAGGGAGCAAATTCTAAAACTATATGATGAATGAAACCATTACATAATAAGCAAATCCAGAATGAACTTTATTTAGAACAAGGATCATCTCGAAGTGGAAATAGAGAAAATACGAACTAAATACATGCTGTCACAACAGAAACACAGTTACTGATAAGTATGATTCTTACAATGGGGATGTTCTATCGGGAACTCACCAAGGCCAGCTGGCCTGGGTCTGAAAAAGCATGGGATAAAACCGGATTCGCTGAACATAGCGGACAGTGAGGACTACTGAGAACTCAAGAACAATGGCAATGGGTTTTTGATCCTACTGCACGTACTGGCTTTGTGGGAGCCTAGGCAGTTTGGATGCTCACCTTACTAGACCTGGATGGAGGTGGGAGGTCCTTGGACTTCCCACAGGGCAGGGAACCCTGATTGCTCTTTGGGCTGACGAGGGAGGGGGACTTGATTGGGGGAGGGGGAGGGAAATGGGAGGCGGTGGTGGGAAGGAGGCAGAAATCTTTAATAAATAAATAAATTTTTTTGAGAAGTATGATTCTTAAAGCTAATTTAAGGGTTATGAAAACGTCTGTCATTTATAAAGGAAAGCAAATCAGGGAGAAAACAAATACAGGCTAAGATAGGAAGAAGACATATGAGGAACGGCTCTGAGTTTGTGTTAGATTATCATGTTTCTGTAGTAGAGTCGAAAAATCTGGGAGCCCATTTGCTTGCACAGTGCCTGTAGAGGGATCACACCAAAGGCATTTGTGGCTCCTGCAGATGCATACCAAATTAAATCTCCAGCTGCACACATGCTCAGAGCAGCTGCTGCTATTACTGCCTCACACTTTTGTCAGTCTGTCAGCACCTCGAATCTGTGCTATTGCAGCAAGCCACTCAGCTAAGGCTTCTTCTGCATTAGACAATAGAAGACTCTCAGCTACAGGCTGGGTGGCACTAGGCTGCCAGCTGTGAGTCTCAGAGGGGTCTACTGTCTACTAAGCCATTCTTGTCCCCAATATTAGCGTAACAAAATACTCTTACACTGAAGTTTTCTGAAATCATGACAGCAGTCAATGGAAAACAGTTCAATCTACAAAAGTATAGTTCACAGAGGGTTTTTTTTAAAGAGTACAACTATTTCAGAAGATTATGCAAATATTTATGAACAGAACTACAAGAAGAAGCTATAGAAGATGTAAATAAAGGGATGCATTAAGAAATTAAACATTACAAAAATCCATGTATTCTGATGGAGGAGTTACTTTCATTGATTAATAAAGAAACTGCCTTGGCCCATTTAATAGGCCAGCCCTTAGGTGGGAGGAGTAGACAGAACAGAATGCTGGGAAGAAGGGAAGTGAGGTCAGATGCCATGGAGCCAGACGCAATGAAGCTCTGGCCCAAGATGGACGTAGACTAGAATCCTTCCAGGTAAGCTACTGCCTCGTGGTACTGCCCACATTATTAGAAATGGGTTAGTCGAGATGTGAGAGTTAGCCAAGAAGAGGCTAGATATAATGGGCCAGGCAGTGTTTAAATGAATATAATTTGTGTGTTGTTATTTTGGGGTATAAGCTAGCCAGGCAGCCAGGAGCTGGGCGGGATGAAAAGCAGGCCCACTGCTCCTACTACAGTATTCTTATTGCAGTTTTTTTTTTTTTTTTTTTTTTTTGGTTTTTCAAGACAGGGTTTCTCTGTGGTTTTGGAGCCTGTCCTGGAACTAGCTCTTGTAGACCAGGCTGGTCTCGAACTCACAGAGATCCGCCTGCCTCTGCCTCCCAAGTGCTGGGATTAAAGGCGTGCGCCACCACCGCCCAGCTCCTATTGCAGTTTTTTGCAACACTAAGATTTTCAAGTACTAAAAACCTATTTAAAGGCCTTACGTTAAAATTCCTGAATATGCTTTTCCAGATTTATTTATCATAGCTCTGTAGTTCTTAGTAAAAGTACTAACTAAATACAGCAAACTAATTTGTAAAGAGCATCCAGACAACTTTTAGGTCTGCATCTATGTCTTTATTATATTATAATCAAGTTACTTATCAATTTTTAACAACCAAAGGCTGTTATTTGTTGTTGATATTAGTAATAGATCTTTTTCCTTTTCTTCCTCCCTCCTCAGGTAGCCCAGCCTATCCTTGAACTTCCTACACAGTCAAGGATGACCTTAACTTCTAGTCTCCTGCCTATACATCCAAAGTACTGAGTGTATAGGCATGTGCACTATGCATGGTTAATGCAGTGATACAGTCAACTCCAGGGTCTTATGCATGTTAGGTAACAACCTTACAACTGATATATACCTCCAGTCCTAGTAATACTTTAAAAAGTACCTTGATCTTTGAGTTTCTAAAACTTTTCCCAGTCCATTTATTGATCTGAAATAAAAAGCAAAAGGAAAGGGTTTAAAAAGTAAATGGTAACTTTTTTTTTTAAAAAAAAAGCATACAAAATCAATTATTCCTAAAACAAAAAAGAAAACAGATACAAGTGTAACCAGAATTAGTAAAACTAAAAATGGAAAACAAATTTGTATTTTTTAATGGCTTAGATTCTTTCTCTTCAAACTACAAATCTAACACAATCTAGGTGCACATTTAAGAAAACTTGTTACTCAAAGCCTACCACATAATTGGAAGGCTAGTTACGACCGCGAGTTACAGAAGGTCCTTCACTTTAGGAAAAGGGTAAGGATATGGCTCAGTGTACAGTCCTTGCATAGCATGTAACTTGGCACAGTGCTTGCCTACATGCACAACTCCTGGGTGTGACCCCAGCACTGCCAAAATGAAAAGGAAGATGATTCATAAGTAGCAGAGATTCCTAATGTTCTTGTATACTCAAAACTTTTGCATGACAGCCAATTTTAACACATACGCACTGGAGAAACAGTAAACACAAAACACCAAAATAGGGGGCTGGAGAGATGGCTCAGTGGTTAAGAGCATTGCCTGCTCTTCCAAAGTTCCTGAGTTCAATTCCCGGCAACCACATGGTGGCTCACAACCATCTGTAATGAGGTCTGGTGCCCTCTTCTGGCCTGCAGACATACACACAGACAAATATTGTATACATAATAAATAAATAAATATTTAAAAAAAAAAAAAAACACCAAAATAAAGGAAAATGGTTTCCTTTGTATGTCACAAGATACTTTAATTTCCTTAAACACTGTGAACACCTATGCATTTTTATTGCATTAATTCTCTTTTCTGTACAGACACATATCCAAAATATGCGCTGCTTATTCAGTATGTTCTCATGGGTAAGCCTTCTGTGTACAGTGATTCTGACCTAAGTTTCACTTCTGGACTACTTAATGAGAGTCTCAATCTCCTCTTCAAAGAAGCAAATTTTCACTGTAATAGCTGCTCAGGAAGAACTTACTAAGTGTCAGGGATGGTTCATCTGCAATTTCACAGGTCTCAGGTACTACTTAAAGCAAACTTGTAAAACAGGTTTTATTCAAGTTTTGAAGATGATGTTTAAGAAGCTTAAATAATCCCCATAAGAACAGTGATGGCAACTAAGGCAGACTTCAACTCCATATTCCTAAACACTATGCAATATTATCTGCTTTCTACAGAAAACATTACTTCTTATAGTAAAACCAAAGAATATTATTATTAAAATAAGAGAAAAATAGAGGGAAAAAGTATAAATTTCTTTCTCTTGTAATCATAATCACTGCAAATGACCTCTTAATGAGTTATATATTTTTGATTCAGTTTTATAGCATATATTATATAAACCAGTGGTACTACAGTCAACATGTAAGGTCAACAGAGATTTTAAATATGGTAGTGCTAATTTATTATAAAAAAAACTCCACAGTCACTAAAAGTGAACATAAGGAAAGTTATTAAAATATATGACTGTATCTAATTTAGGTCTTACAAAATAATTCAACATATAGTCCCTGGACTTTACTTCATCTGAAAAGTCCATCGTTGGTTTAAAAAAGAATGGGACTCTCCAAGATAGCCAGAAAAATAACTGTTAGATTATTTACTAATAACAGTATCATTCATAATATTCTATTTTGATTAGCCATACACATAGGCAATATACACATAAAACAATCTGGAAGACAAAGCACAGTTGACAAATAAGGAAACCATTAAAATCAAGAAGGGTTCAAGTGGAAGTGACAAATTTGACCAAGGAAGACTTTGTTAAGGAATGGGAGGAAAAGAGAAAATAGGCTCTACAGATGAAAATATGTAGTATTATATATTATAAAGGAGGGGATGAACTCAGAAACTGGCAAGTGAGAAAACATTATGAGTAGGTGATACCTGGTAAGACATATACATGAAAAAGTAAATTAACTGTCTTAGGAAGTTAAGGAGGCTTGACCTTAGGAAAGAGTCAAAGAACAGACAGGAAATGAAAACTTATAAAGGGAGTTGGTAGACCTAGAATATCAGCCTAAAAATTCCAAATTTTGCTTTGCAAGTGCTGGTGCATTATTTCTTATATTCCTACTTATTTTTAACAGTCAATTAGTCAAGAACAATATATGTGATTCCTGAATGATTCTTGAATCTTATCTTATTCTCCTATAGAGCAATAATCAAGGTGAAAATACTTTACATATTAAAATTTAGATCTGAAGGCATTTAACATACTTATAATTTTCACTGTTCTTTAAAAATGAATTTAGGTCTTTTTTAAATTTTATTTTATTGAGCTATACATTTTTCTCTGCTCTCCTCCCTGCCTCTCCTCTCCCCTTTAACCCTCTCCCATGATCCCCATGTTCCCAATTTACTCAGGAAAGCTTGTCTTTTTCTACGCCCCATGTAGATTAGATTTATGTATGTTTCTCTTGGGGTTCTCATTGTTGTCTAGGTTCTCTGAGATTATGATTTGTAGGCTGGTTTTCTTTGCTTTATGTTTAAAGACCACTTATGAGTGAGTACATGTGATACTGTACTTTTTGAGTCTGGGTTACCTCACTCAATATGATGTTTTCTAGCTCCATTATTTAGGCCTATTTTTAATTGATAAATAAAAACTATCCATAAAGATGGGGTGCCATGTGATATCTCAATACATGTACAGATTGTCACACTTAGGTAAACAAATTTATCTCCTCCATCATTCTTTCTTTGGCTTTTACAATACAATAGTCAAGTGCTGTCTACTGTACCTGATAGTTGTTCTTAATTTGTTTAGCTCCTCTTCTGAAACCAAGTCTGTTTTATTGATAAGAATCATGTCTGCCAAAGCAACTTGCCTAAAACATCAAAGAACAATTGTCAGAAGAAAAATGTCAAGAAATCACAAAAACGTTTAGAAACATTTAAGTCAACATTTCAATTAAGAACTAGCTTGGCCTCAGTTTATTCCCAATCTACTCATTCTACAGAATAATTTCATACATTACTATGTAAGCTCATCCAAAAATTATTTGTTACTGATTCTATAAAGATAAGCCTCCAGAGTTTTTAATAAAGAATAATTTTCAGTTTGTGGTGTGTGTATTAAAGAAAAGCAAAAAAATTCATATCTATCTATCATGATGGGAATAAGGATAGCCTATTTGATAAAAAATTGTAAAATTTACCATAATTTTCAAAGAAAAAGTTTACTTAACATTAAAAAGTTTGCTTTATAATACTATATATCAAAAATATATCAAGATCTTGTGTAAATATCTTCTTCATCCCATGAATATTATTGTTGTAAAATATAGACAGAAAAAAATCCCAGTTAAAGACTCCAACTGATAAAATGCTACATAACAGATTATTTTCCTCAATTCTTCTAGAAATTCTAATCACTGAATTACTAGTTTCTAAGTCTGTTATTAAGATACTAATCAAAGAACACAAGCAAAAATGAAAAAAAAACTACAGACTGTATCTCACAATCCTACTTCTATTTAAGTAATCTGATGTGACTAAAGACAGAATGTCCACATTTTCAAATACTAACAGTCACAGTCTTTAAATTGGAGACCTTCTATTTAATCTCTCATGGACTTCACAACTTTCTGATATTTCTATTTGGCTTATGTATATTTTCTACAATAACCATTTTGTGAGGAAAAAGTTAATCATATTAAAATTCATTTTAATTTAAATCACAATTACACAAAAATACAATATTTAGGAAGGGTTACCAAAGAATTCAATTATCAAATTCCAAGATAACAAGGAATCATTTGCTTAGTCTTTATTTCCTGTGCTGGGATCCCAGAAGGCCTTGCTCTTAAGCCCAGCAGCATATTTGGTTTCAAAACCTTCATCTCATTAGTGAAAATATGCTTGGGGTAGGAAAACTAATTTAAATACTTGTAAGTCTACAGACAAAACAAGACATAGAAATACATAAAAATTGTTTTAATGGCCAAGTCAAAAGTATTTCAGTATTTGTTCCTCTGTATTAAGTACAGTGAGGAAGTAGGGAGTTTCTAAGGAAGCAACTTACTATCTTCAATTTCAAAGAATTGGCATGAGAATAAGATGCTTATAATAAGTGTTAAAAATCTTCTCAATTCAAGCTGGGCAGTGGTGGCACACGCCTTTAATCCCAGCACTCGGGATGCAGAGGCAGGCGGATCTCTGTGAGTTCGAGGCCAGCCGGGTCTACAAGAGCTAGTTCCAGGACAGGCTCCAAAGCTACAGAGAAACTCTGTCTTGAAAAACCAAAAAATAAGAAAATAAAAAAATCTTCTAAGTTCATCAAAATCAACTAAGTCCTGTGTCCACCATTCACTTCATCCCACAATATAAACGGCTTAAACAACATGCTGGTTTGAGTCCATGACTGGTAGACAGCAATGATGCGTGAGAGGAAGAGAATGTTTGCCTTAATTATCTTCATATTTTTAAGTTCTTTGTTGTCTGTTGTTTTGGTTTTGGTTTTATGTTACTGATCGTCTTCCTTCTAGCTGGTTAGTAATCAATATAAGCTTTAAATATGAATACCTAGTAGCTTCATTGACAAGGCCATCAGGTTTTTCTTCAGCTAAATGCTGAACAAAACAAACAAAATTTTAAAACAATTACTATAATGCAATGCAGAAATCTAATGTCAACTCAAAAAAAAAGGATTTTACTTTAAAGCTATCTTTTTTGTCTTAATGAGACTTTAAGTTCCACTACTAAACATAAATGGAGAAAGACTTATCTAGTTAGTTACTCTAACAACTTAGAAGGCCAACGTTCTTTTCACCTCCAGAAAGCAGCCCCTCTCTCAACACTATTTATATCCTGAAGTCATCTGTCATAAGGGTTCCCAGGGGTTGTCTTCTGAAAATTCATGTTTTCAACCTCATCACGTTACCTCTCAACAGAGACTCCCTATCATAACAAAAAGCTGGCTACTGTGGACTACAGACAACTAGATATTAACATTTTACATTCTAATCAAATTGTATAAAGTATTTAACTTTGGGCTGGAGAGACTGTTTAGCCATTAAAGGCTAGGCTCACAACCAAAACCAAATTATTTCATTTTAAAAACATTTTAACTCATTTAGGTATCATGACATGAGAAGTAAATATTTTCATTTTACATATATAAGAACTTAAATCTAATGTCCGCATCATCACAGAATAGTTTTTACATACCACCACCAGACTATTTTTTAATTAAAAGCATACTTGATAGAAGTAAACACAATTTAAAATCTTTTTTTAAAAGCTTTTATGCCATGTACAACCAGTCTCGCGTAGAATGCTATTTAATAATTACATAATAGTATATAGAAAATTATGTACAAATTATATCACATTTTGCCAGGCTAGTTTCACAATTAATGGGGAAGTCACTATTATAGCTTAGAACTTAAGACACACTGATGATTATTTAATAGACTTTGTTAAGAGGTAATCTTTTTTTCTTCTAAAGATCATAACCAAAGTCATGACAGTGACATAGTCATTTCATTTTTTAATACACTTTTATAAATTCAATCACATATTCATTCCCCAGTTACAGAGTTTACAGAACCGAGCTTACTGTATCAATAATTACTCAATGCCAAAAGACCAATATTCATGTTTTCATAATTACCCATGGCTTTTTACTGTCAACAAACCTACTTAGAATTATATACTCTGCATCTAGAGAATAAAGGTATCATCAGGCCCTGAAACAGTCTACAAATTCATAGTTAACACTCCCATTTGTTGACACAGACACATAAATTCTGTTATTTGAAAAATGTTCCACAACATATAGCAACATATCTCTTTTCACTAAACAGTCAAAAATCATACATTTGCATCTAGATGATCCTTTCCAATAAAAAGTTTTATAAAAGTAAAAAATAAATGCACCTATCTCCAAAGGATTCCTCATCTCTGCTAGGGACTGCAGCTTTTGTTTATATTTCAACGTTCTGTAAAACTGAAATACTTTTCAAGATGCTCTACTGAAAGCTTCATTTACATGATGCCAATAGATGTATCTGATTGTGACTTTGTAACATGTAAAAAAGATATTAAAATTAATGACTTTAAATTTTTCTTAAATGCAATAATAAAAAAAAACCTTGGCAGTTTCACAAAGCAACTTACATTGTTTTGAGTCATTTATCCAAGATAAAGTTTCACTCAGAGCTAAATGGGACAGATTAACATTTGCTTACCTCTAGACACATAAAGAGATTAAAAACAAAGTAACTTAAAATTTCCCCAAATAAAAGCCTGCCAATATGTACAACTTGATTACAAGCACATGTGATAATAGAAAAAGGAATAAATGCCCTGTCTATGCACCTATGAAAGCTTTCTAAGCATAAAAAGAAGAAAATATATACTGGCACTTTTTTCTGGGTATCAGCCTGATATTTCCCTTTATGAAAGTCCTACTTCCCCAAGTTAAGCCTACAAAATACCAAAACCTTGTGTGTTATTCAAAAGATACTTGGTCATAAGTCAGACTTCCATTTATAAAATAACAAAAACATAAATTTTGATGTTCTATTCTACCTATATAGGCATACAATGCAAAGTTTTATAAAAGTAAAAAATAAACGCACCTATCTCCAAAGGATTCCTCATCTCTGCTAGAGACTGCAGCTTTTGTTTATATTTCAAAAAAGGCAATAATAACTTTAGTACTAATGAACCCAACAAACCAAAATATTCAAAGAATAATCATTCAAACTCCCAGTGTGGCCTACCACAACAAACAAAATAAGGAGGTGAGATGGTGGCCAATGTACACCAGTTCTAGTTTCTCAGAAGAAGTAAGTTCTGGAAATTTATTCTGGAAAGCTAATTACAGCATGGCAACTAAGATTTGGACCATAGGACGGAACAACAGATCTGACCCTGCATGCTAGACAACAGATCTGACCCTGCATGCTAGACAACAGATCTGACCCTGCATGCTAGCAAGAACTGCTAACTACGTAAGCTGATGTATAAGATTAGTATCTGACTGCTTCACAATGTTCTTAGAACATATACACAGACAGATTAGGGTAGCAAATTGCATACCTTAAATCTATACAATGTTTATTTGTGGGTTATGGCTCAATAAAGTTGGGGGACAAAAAAATCATTCAAATAAATTACTACCATAGTAACAACTTGAGCTACAGAAGTTCTTTCCCGCAGAAATAAAAAAGCAGGAGCAAACAAAGAAAATAAATCAAAATGGTCTAAA